>NC_084960.1:8745130-9092005 GCF_949316205.1 Platichthys flesus
TGGCACGGACAACGCCGGGTCAAACTCTCAAAGAGGCCGTTCTGTTTAACACAAACCATTTTGGAAGATTTGAGATCGATCCAGGGCAATAAACTGGTTGTGAGTCATGTACGTGTGCATGTTGAGTTTCTGTGCAAGTGGATGAACGGCGACAATATGTTCGCCTCTTTCTGGATTTGGCAGCGGCTGAGGCATTTTTCAGCAAATCCCTATGTGGTGAATATTCATTGTTGGAAACCGTTTGATGTCAAAATTAGATTTTAGCATAATCTAATATTCGAGCACATTTCTCTATTTTCCAGCCAGATTCGTATCAAGCTGGGGTTACAGTACATTGATTTCTTGGGTACATCTCATGGTTGACCCCTGGTTCAGTCGGGTTGTAAACACACAGACAGCTGTAGCCCCTGGTTTCTGTCTTTAAATCTGCCGTCTGTCAGCGTTTTTTTTTCTTGCTTTCCACGCTCCACCCATCTCGCTGGGCCGTGCGGAGAGGGAAGTGGAGTGTCATTGGTTTGGGGGGAGCACAAACCCCAAAATCCACCAACCCCCCCCCACCCAACATACGACTCTGCTCGACAGCTGAGATTCGTTCTGCCCCTAAAGCAGCTGTCTACTGTGGCAACAGCTGGGCATTTTGGAGGGAAGAGGGGACGTGGATAGAGAGGGTTGCTGGAATCCGTCCCTGCTTTCAGAGAAATTAACAGCCTTGTCAAGATGAGTTAAACGTGGCCCGCGAGTGTACTGTACATTGTGCGGCTGCGATGTGTCTTTGTGTTCCGTATGCTTGGTTTGTGGGTTAATACATGTGTGAATACAAACTGGAGGCGGGTTTGAGATTCTAATCAAACCTTTTGTCCCTTTTTGCAAAGCAACTCTGTGTTTCAGCCGTTAAGAATGTATCAGATCTCATGATTTCAACATGTTCATTAGGAGCAAATTACGACACTTTCCTCCGGCGTCTATAAAGCTTGTGCCATCTCCGTGACAATAAGTCAAACATCCTGAAACTTGGGTGTGAGCAGTGTTCTTGGTCAGGTGTTAAAAAAAAGCATTGCGACATTTAACCACGAGGCAGACAGAGGGTGTAGTGCAAGCATTCATAGGTGTGTGTGCGTGTGCGCCCGCTGCAGTGGGGTCATGACACCCATCGTCCATCTGCAGGCGCACCCACAGGCCAGGCATTTGTCAGCTTACCCATGGTCAGGTGCCCCGAACGTGGACTGGGTGGCGTGCAGCAGCCCGGCCAGTCGCTCAACCAAAGTCCCAGCAACTGTTGATCTGTTGGCCGCGCTTCCTCCCAGCTGCCTGTGGCCTGAGCGCTGTGAGGAGGGGCGGGGGGGTGGGGGGTGGCATCATGCCAGCCGACACCCCCTGTTTGTCAGGCTTTGGCGAGAGCAAGCATCAGTGGACTGGCACTGCCTGGCACTTATTCGCTCCCCGAGGCATCTTAAACGAGAGAAACAGAGACGAGTGTGTGTGTGAGTGAGAGAGAGCGAGAGAGAGAGAGAGACAGGAGAACGGGTGGCATGGGGGCCGCTTGCGTATATTTGGATTTGTATAGGACATGATTTAATGAACAAGAAAATCTGGAGTTTACACTGGTTTGACAAAAAAATACTTATCCTTTATGGAAGGTACTTACTCGGCTTGAAGCTTACTTTGACTTTAAATCCATAATCCTGTTTATTTCCACGTGTAACTCCACAGTTAGTTATCACACGGTGAAGAGAATGATTGACAACAAGTCTGTTTCAAAATACAGCACATGTATAGTAAACTAAAACCATCATTGGACCATAACATTGCTTTAACAACCTCCTAAAAATTAGACAGGGTGTGCAAACCAAACCCTGATCCCTGTTAGCTGCTACCAGCTACATCACTCCCACAGGCTGATTGGAAAAATAAATGAATAAATACAAACAACATTACTGCATCAAGAGATGTGACAGGTAATCAAACCTTTTGTATTATTTGTATTAAGCTGCAGCATACACTCTGCAATCCAATGCTCAGAACTGCCCAACCTTCACACGTAATATAGAACAATATACTTCTTATTATGTTCTTATTATAAACTATATAAATGCTGTGTCTCTCGGAACCCTGGATGTCAGTGGTCCTGACGTTTTACACATTTTCCAGAGGTAAAACTGTCACAAATTTGACAAGAACTAAACAAAAATACTGAACAATAACAGTAATAAACTTACACCTTGATGGGAATATTGCTGCTGTGCTTTCCACTTTGAGCTAGCTCGTATCGTATCGTAAAAGGCATCTGACTTTGTGAAGTAGAACTATGTTTCAAACTTTCTTCTTTGATAAAGCTGATCAAAGTCACGGCTGAATCAGGTCATCGCCGAACCATTTTGAAGTTGTTCTGCTGTAAGCGCAGACTGTTGGGAAACCTCCCAAGATGCACTGTGCTCTCTCTTTCTGTCCCTCTCTCTCTTTCTCTAATCCATTGATGTGAAACTAGTGCATGTCATTAACTTAGTAGTAGTAGTCTGTGCTAGACAAAAGCACTGTGTATAGAAGCTCTGTATAAATGTGTGTGCAAATTGATGGATCTCAATGGAATGACTTGTACTAGACTGGTAAATAAGAAATACTATTTATATCCATATTTTATGAGTAAATACCTTAAATTCCTCTCGTTAACTTTTCCAAGACAGAAGATGATGGGTCAATTATCACAATAGGATTTTTAATGTCTCAATGCAAGAGCTCAACACAAGTGAAAGGAGAAAAAAGAAGGAGGGAAATGAGCCTTTGCAGAAACAATTTCTTCTGGTGGTTTGAAATCGCCTTGGCAGGACTGCTTCACTCAGTCTTGCCACGTTTTAATGTGCTAATCCAGTGAAGCCAAACCCCGACTTCAAATCTGTCAAACAAAATTTTGTAATCCTCTTTCCTCTACGTCGTAAAAAGGTGACACCGTTAATTGTTACCTTTCCAGAGACGTCACCGCAGCATCTCAGTGGCACACTTGGAATTTCCACCTCTGTTTTAACACCGTTTTTTCGCAGAGCTTTTTATTAGCTTTTTTTGGGGGGGCATTTTTCTTTTTGCTGCAATCCAGCAGGGGGTCTGCAATAGTAAGGCCCCGGAGAGCCGTAGCAGGATTTAATCTGAAGTGTTGAAAATAATACATGCACAACTCCCCCAGGACCCTGTAAAAGATCCAGACGCATAAGAGTCTGAGCCAGGGTACCAGGATGGAAAAACTGTACGACAGCAATAATCACTACCAGGGGCCCAATTTCCCTCAATATCTGCTCCTTCTTCCAGCAACCTTATTTGTTTGGATATAGGCCCTTTAAGTTAAATTTAATTTGAATTTGCTCAGCGCTTTTATGGATTTATTTAAGGTGCCAAACGCTTTGGTTTCTGGTTGCAGAGATCTCAAGCAAGAGGGGGTACCCGGTGCACTCACCGAGGAGGGGTGTGTTATCCGAGGCCCCGGCAATAAATCCTCGCTAATCCGGGGAGCTTCCTGCGAGTGTCAGTGTCACTGGTTTCTGTTGCTGTGGTGATCAGATTTATGACCTCGCACATGGCGTTCCAGCAGGAAGCGCTTGGTGTTGTGCGCGCTGACATGCCAAAACATGCAGAGTAAGCACAGGAGGGATTTCACACACTGATCATGGGATTGAGAGGCCCAACGCTACGTGGGATCGAGTTGGAGCAAAAAGAAAAAATGGGCGAGAATAAGAGGAAAAGCATCAAATCGCCCGGTTTCATTTTTAGGCCTCGTTTACAACTGGGGGTTAAAATGCATTGTGAATGTTTTCTGTGACCACATGCGATCAGATCTCACTTCCCCGCTCTACACGCAAATAAACCCCAATGTCATATCTGTTCCAGACGACCAAATGGTGTTGTTTTTACGCAGTCTCGAGTGTACAGATGTGCTTGTTGTCAGTGGGTCTGTGGGTAGACGCTGAACAGATTGAGGTTTAGGTGGCTGCAACTTTTCACAGCTCAAAGGTGTTCGGAATAAAACGCAAGCCGCGGTCCACTTTCTCTCTCAGGCTGCAGGACCAGAGGTGGCTACTCCACGACTGAGCTCAGCTGGAACCACGGCAATAAAAGACACACACACACACACACACACACACACACACACACACACACACACACACACACACACACACACACACACACACACACACACACACACACACACACACACACACACACACACACACACACACACACACACACACACACACACACACACACACTTGACATACAAGCTGCGGCAGAGAGTGGGCACACAAGCACCAACTGGAGAGAGCCGTGGTGAGCGGGAAAAGGTGTGAGCAGGAGAAGTGGTGTGTGTGGGTGAGTGTGAATATGCGAGAGTGTGCGTGTGTATTTGTGGAGCTTTTGCAGTTGTGACAGCTGGGATGAAGGAGTGGAGGCGGCGTGTGTGATCGGAGGAGGTGCCAACAGAGCAAGTGTCTCTTTATTTTCATCACACACACGTGTTATTTTCATCACGCGCACGCACAAGTGAGTCCCTGTGCGCGGATATGTATGTTTCACGGAGAGTATGTACATCTGTGTTTGTTCCCGTTAATATCTGCACTCTGCATGTTGATATGGTTTGTATGTTCATACCGGTCTGATCGCGCTCGATGCGAGTGCAACATGGAACCAATTATACATACATGCATTAACCAGTGTCTGAATGAGCCTCATGTTTACATCCTGCACTGTGTTAAGGCAGCTTTCAAGTGTCAATATGCCCATATCACATGGAACAGTTTCTATCTGTGAATTATAGCATTGGTTCCATTTGCAGAAGTTCTGAGTGAAAGTCTGTTCATTGGTCTGTAATTGTGCTTTCATGTGGTGAAGAGATAATCGGAAAAATAAGATGCCGACTGAGAAAATCCACGTAAACCTCATCTCAAGTTGGAACAACAACTTGGAAAGTCGATGGAAATTTTGGTAAACAAGCTTCTTATAAACCAATTTCAGTCACACCACAGCCAATTCATGTTGGACATGTTTTTTGCATCAGTAGAGTTTTAAAGTCTAAAGGCTCCGATTTCACCACCTCCTTAGATATGATATAATGGGGAGTGATGTGCAATTATCTTTAACTCTGCGGTTGGAGCTGACAGGTGGATGCTGGGTGGTTGAGGAGCAGATTAAACAGGCAGCCATTCGGACTCAGGGCAGCAGAGGCATTGAGGTAGAGATGGGAAATCTTAAACCTAAATAAACGACCAAAGTGGCAGAGTGTGTAGAGGATTGTTGAAAGTGAGGCATATCACGGGATTAGAGCAGCTTGAGTCGGTCGATTATGACTATTCAACAAAAACAAAACTTACTTTAACGAAGATGCACAAACATTATTCTCAGTTCTGTAATGTCAATTGTTTTCCCCAAAAATTGAAATGCTACATTCTCAGCCACGATCCCAACTCCCAAGTATGGAGCTTTGTCCAATAAAATAATAAATTGTCCAATAAAATAATTCCTAAGTTTACAGTGCCGGCTTTGAGATATTCACCCTCCGAAAACCACTCCTGGCAGCCCAGCACAATAAGAGGTGATTGGAAGTTTGTTGATCAAAGCATTGAAAAATAACCTTTGAAAACTGGAATAGCAATGTGTTACAGAAACAATGGCCTGGTTGCTCTGAACGATCCAAAGAACACGCCATGAACAGTTTTCGTCGGGACTACTTATATACATATTTTGCCCACAGTGAGGTCTGTGGTTTATCCAAAGTAACTGGGACATTACTCCTGGAACGATACGCTGCTGTCAAAAATTGTAATAGTCGCGGTTCAATGCTTGAGCAACACCAACACTTTCACCTCGAATTGTAAAAAGATCTTTTGGGGAAGGCGTGTGGAGACAGAATCATAAGAAACTGGGACACATAGGACACGTACAAATCTGCCTTTGGACTCATCCTCTCCTTTTGCATATTTTCAATGCTGCAGCACTTTGCATGTGATTGTGAGGTGAAGTCACTCTGTCGCAGTAACGAACCACGGCAGCCGGCTGCAGAGAGGCGGGCGGGCGGAGGGCGGGCAGTGATGAGGTCATTGGGCAGGCAGGATTAAGGCCGTGACAACTGGTGCTGCGGCCAGTGCCAGCGTCCACCGGGGCAGTTGTGCAGTGGGCACGGTGCTGCGGCCCCCGGCTCCACACCAGCATTACCACACTGTTGTTTTTTCATTAGCCTGGTGCTGGCGCAGGGCGCTGCAATCCTTGCCAGGCCCACAGCGTGAACCCACAGTTGTTGCGGGGCTTTGGGGCCTTCTCTTTCTCTTTCTCCCCCCCCCCCCCCCCCCGTCTCACTCTCTCTGTCACTCTCCTCAAGGATCGGGTTACGAACCAAACACACTCGTTAACTCAATTATGCGAGCCCCTTGACGCTTTGATGTGTCGCGATAACGCCAGGATTACCGAGGGGACAGATGCCGTCCGACCTCAGCGGAGCTTTGTTGCCACATGCCTCAGCCGGGGCCGATGAGAGATGGACAAAATGGAGTGGTGAGGGTCAGGAGAGGGACCACTTATAACCTGAGCGGGTTGAAAGACGGGGGAGGCCGAAAGGGAAGATATCAAACTGGATGAAAGCCTCTCGCTGATCTTTAGATATTAAATGTTCTTCTTCTTCACAAACAGATGAAAAAGCCTCAAACACAGCAGCTACAGTCCTTCACTACATGCATTCCTCTTCCTTTTTCACAGGCCTGGAGACGAACCTAAAACCATTAGCTGCACCACTGAGACCAATTAGCAAAATGTGGCCAAACAAACATTCCCTTGCTTAGACATGTTCTCTCTTATCCGCCCAGCCCTTCATTTTTTTCTCTTTCCATTTGAGACAGAGGGTTTAAGTGCATCTTTGGCCTTTGGATCTATTCATAATGTGTTGTTCTTAATGCTTTTCAATGGTAGGGATGCTCTAAGACCCCAAGGCCTGACATATCGATGTTTATGTCCCACATAAGCTCCAGATGTGAACTGACTGTGCTGGATGGAGTCACTCAGGCGGAACATGTTTGAGTCACCGACCGACAGGCTGCTGACACAGAGCTGCTGGTTTCAACAACCTTCTGGGCTCAGGGATCCAATATTCACCCCCTCTGTTTAATGAACACACTTTTATTGAAACCACAGACCTCTATGGACGGTAAACCTCATTTCCCACTAGGGGGCAATGCAGCTGCAAACTCACATGACAGAGAGAGGAGAGGAACACCTGTGGGATCAGAGCATCTCACTTCTCTCTCTCTCTCTCTCTCTCTTTCTTTCTCTCACTGCTGCCGTCCTGCCGTGTGTCCCGAGTCTTCTGGAATGTGTTGATTTGGCATTTTGACAAGAAAGAACTGGATCCATTTTAAATAGCAGAAATTATTCGATTCATCCAAACTCAGAGGATGAGGAGAATGAGGCCATGTAATTATATAGTTAATTTTATGTATTTTTAAAAATATCTTGGTTAGTTTAGAAAATCATACTGAGCCTCATTGACAATGTTCGGCTGATTTAAGAATCATAAACGGTCAATATGCAAAAATTGGATTTTAGATTGATGATTTTACTCCAGATCCCACTATGAATATATATAATTTACATTATTTCTACCTTTGCAAAATAGACCCTAAAGACATACAGCTCAATGCAATTGCAACAATTATTTATATGAACTTAAGAGATTTATATTTTCAACATTATCAAATGTTTTTACTTACATTACTAATGTTAGGATTCTCAAAGCTGCATTATCCTTTGTTTACATGACAGAACCAGTTAACACATGCAGCCGAGAAACAGTTAAATGCACAACAACGTAAATCTGGACCCATAACGTCGTCATATCTGGCGCCAGCATTGATCAGGACCAATAAACCACCTGCTGTCTGCATCATTACATCCAGCGGAGAGTGGGACACACGTTCCCGATGTCGTACGTTCACGTTACCGAGACAGACAACCCGGGTAAGCACTAAATACCCACTGGATGCACATTGTTGTTATCCCTCTTCACAGCTACATGTAACAGCAGATGCAGCTGAGCAGTACGCAGAGGTTCTTTGTGACCTTCTCACCTCCTTTTTGGGGTTTGAGTTCCTGCTCTTAAGCTCCAGCCAGAAGAACAACAAAAACAGCGTTTGATGTTGTTAGCAAAGTCTTTTTCTCTGTCTGCCTGGAAGTCCCCTTCTCTTCCTAACTACCACCAAATGGTGTCCTGTAATTCACAGCGTGCATGTGCATCATTTGAGAGCAGACTAAACCCAGAAGCCTGACCTTGGGCTTCCTTCGCCACATGAAATGACTGCCATATTGGATGTGAACGTATGGACACTAAAAAATCAATAACACATACAAACAAATCAGCGTCAGATATAAATAAAATGAAGTCTATAAATCTACGGGCGTTGTTAGCCCCAAGAGTGTGATCGACCGGGGGTTGGAGACTTTGCGGTTTGCAAGTGTCCACAGTGTTTACTCACATCTCACAGCGGCAGAGACTAGATGACACAAAGAAGAAAGAAATGATGTGAAAATAGGAAGAAGTGGGTGATGAGACGAGGGAATAGATGACGAGAAATAGCAGAGACAAAAAGAAGGATTTTGAAAGAATGAAAAAAACAAACGTGAGCCCGAGGAGAGATGAGGCCTGGAATCAATAATCTGGTTTCTCTCGTCAGGCTGAGGAGGGGAGAGAGTGAATGGCGCCTGAGGACAACAGACCGCATCCTTCCTTCCTGCGAGGCAACATGGGGACAGGAAGGGCCACCAGGGGAGGTCACTTGGCTGAGGACTCACTTCCTTTCAGGGGTCACCAGGGATCAGGGTCTAAGTACATCCGGGTCGCAGGAGAAGCCGCCCGTCTCTGATTGTCTCCCTGTGATGTTAACCTCAATGGCAGCCAGGTGGGAATACAGGGTGTGGGGGGGGGGGGGGGGGCGCGGGGGCGGATGCAGGAGCAGGAGGGAGTCAAGGTCTGCGAGAGGAGGTGAGGTGGCATCACTCTGTGGCTACTTCCTCCAGCTGGGAGCGTCGAGCATTATACCGACAGATGATGAAGAAGATCGAGGGGATAATCCCACAAGTTCATCGGACAAAAACTAAAAGAATGTAGTCTCCTGCTTTGACCTTCTGCCCGTTAATCGTCATTTAGACAAAAGAAATCCAGTTTTGGCCATTTTCGAATAAGCAGCTTACTCTTTAAATTGCGATTTTTGAAAGGTTAATGAAGCTTTTTGAGCGTGTCCTCCCAGAAAACATCTTTTTCGCCACAAATCGAGGCCTGCTCGGTATCAAAATGATCACTTGAACATGCCTCAGGAAGCACACGGGGGGGGGTTCCCAGACGGGGAGCACACCGCTGATGTTGAGACAAAGGGAATATACTGTACATTGAAAGAATGTGCACTGGATGGAAACACCCACAGAAAGGACTGTGGCACCCGGCGCTAGGGAAGTGGAAAGACTTTGCCACTGTGACGGTGAGAAAGGGTGACTTAGGCTACAGTAGAGGAGTGTGTGTGTGTGTGTGTGTCTGCGCTAGTGTTTGTGTGAGAATGTGTTTGAGAGTGTGCCAAGCCGACCAGAAAGCACTGGCAATTTCCTTGAGATGCAAAGCTTCACCGCACTCCCCAGGGGGAGGCCAAATAAACCTCAGATGTGCAGAAGGAACCGTCCCCCCCCCTCCCCCACCTCCGCCACCACCACTCCACAGACTACAGAAACACATGGGAGTGAGGAAGACGAGAGGGATAAGAGGACAGGGAAGGGTTGAGGGAGGTAGAGAGGAAAGGGGAGAATTCTTTTTGACTCCGTTGCTGCAAGTTGTCACCAGCTCTGGGGAGGCTTGCAGATGGAGAGAAGAGACAAAACAAAACAATAAAAAGAAATCCTAAATTGTTCCACGATGCATTCAAGGTCACAAGTTCAGACACATAAAGTGCAGGAATAACCCGGCAGTTCTAACCCCAGAACCCTTATGTATGAGAAGGGCCCGTTTTAAAGATAGCACATTGGGCCTGGAGCGAAAAAACTATTTACGAGGGAAGCAGCCAGAAAATCGCAGTCACACTGTAATCGTGTTTTGCGTAAATGACCATCATGTGGTCAAAGGCGGACCTCTGTATCGGCCTCTGATTTCACCACCTGGAATGGATCTGTGAATATTATCAGTGACACATTCAGTTTGGATTCATCTGATAAACAGTTTCCACGGATGTTGTTTTCAGAATGTGAAGAGAAAGTGGTGTAATCAGCCGTGGTGATCAGGACAGGGTCATTTCCCTTACATTATTTAACGGGGCCTCCTGTCCCAACCCCTTTTCTAACCACAATGTGTTCTCTTTAAGGATTCTGGGAATCCAAGCCACTACACACACATTGATGCACAAGCCTCTGACACCCCACCCTGTCCTGAGGGTCCCTCGACATTATACGCATACGTCAACACTAATGGGTAAACAAATACACGTGCCACCTCGGCGATTACCCTCCCCCCGTCCCATGGGAGCTTCGGACTGCGAAGTTTCACGGCTTAAAGCTTTTTCATGAACTATATAACTGAAACCTAAATGATGATAATAAGGTAATGGTGAAGAGTAATATATATTACATATCTCATTTTACTAGATCATGGTTTTTCATGGATCTGCATCAAATTGCACACAGTGATAAAAATCGGTTGCCTTAACAAGCCCACTTTTTTTCATCAAGATATAGAAAATAGAAATATAATAATTCTAGAAAACAAACAAACCCTGGATCCGCCCTCTGATCCAGATCCTCACCAAATTTCACGATAATCATTTGTGTGATGTTTGTGTATTCCTGCAGACTAACAAACAAATGCACACACAGGACGTACAAATAAGTGGAATCCTTTAAGTGTCAATACAAAAACTGTACGTGAAAAGCACTGATGCACATAAATGAAAGAAAACGTGTATTGTTTTCACACAAACAAACCCTCAAACAGACGTATACTGTCTATAGACGTAAAGGGTTGAAGGACGCCATAGATACTGTTCCAAGATGGAGGAAATCCTTCCAAGACAGACGGCACATAGAATCTACAGAAAACACATATGGATTCTCATCTGCTCGCAGTATCACTACATTGTGTGTCATGTGTGCTGTCCAGAGATACGCATATCGTAACATGTAGTCAGAGAGAATTGTCATGCTGTCGGTGTGGGCAGTGATTCAGAGGTCACCTGCATCGTCCTCTTTTCTTTGCACCTTGGTTTTTTTTGAACACAAAGAGAGGCCAGTAACTGAGGATCCACAACACTGTTGGGATAAAGATTCTGTCACAATTCTTACTTCCTTTCACGGTTTTAGCCCATAAAGAATAGGTTTTTTTCTCTACTTCTACTTCCATCTGGTTTCCAAGCTCAGCCCCTCACCACTGCCAACCCTTCCCGACAATTTGATTATCCTCTTGCATTCGCAGTCTTTGACCAGTCCTGGCCGGTAAACCGTGCGTATGCGGTTCTATGAAAGTCCAGCTTGTTTTTTTTAAAGGTGATTTTAAAGCGATTATACCACGTCAAGTCATTCTCTACGCCGAGCTACAGGAGACTAAACAGACTCCCCACATAGCTGAAAACCAACTTACAAAACCACACCAGCACCTCAACCCCACTGGCACCACCTTCATTTTCCGTTTTTTTAACATTTGTTTCTCTTTTTTCGCAATCCCAATTTAACAAGCCTGTAAGCTGCAGGCCACAGCCAGGCTTGTGGCTAAGATACGAGCGCGTGATGGACATGGGGTTTGCCTTTGCCATGTACCCAGACTGCTGGGCTCACAGTGGGGAAGTATCCGTTTACCCGGGGTCTCCCCCACTCATTCTGGTCTGGAAGGATGCCTGTAAAGCCAACCGGAGGGTGTGTGGGGTGAGGGGGCTGGGCGGTGGGAGTATCCGCGTTTCCATTACGACTGCTGCGCCTCTGAAACACTAGAAGTCTCATTTTGGGGATCCAATTTTATTAAATCAACCGTGCGACAACGTCAGGCTGTCTCCGCAGCACGAGCAGGTACGGCGGGTGTGAGGTGTGCAGACAAAGTGCTCTTTGAGTTGTGCGGTCAGGCGCCACGCCAGACACCTTTCCACACCTCGCACTTGGGGAGCCCTGTTGAGAGCATGAGCTGAGCCTTTACCATTATTGCACTCAACACATGGCCAAGAGGCTGCGCTAGCCGTAACACTGTTGCTACCAAGGACTCATTTCAAGTGTGTCCATGCGTGTGTGTGTTTTTTAAAGGTTTATTGTTTTTGCTTCTGTCGGTATCAAGACTTGAAGAACCTTGCCGCTGCGTAAATGTTCTGACGACGACTTATACACGATACCGAGCTGCAATTACTTAATGATGAAATATCCAGACAGAAACATAAACGGTAAAAACAGGTGACAGTCGTGTGTCTTTGAATCAGCCGTGACATGTGTGTATGTTTGTATCCAGGGAAAAGCAGAGTCTGTCAACAGCGCGAGCAAGTCCTCTTGCCCCCCGACAGAATAAATGATAGCCTGCAAATCAAAATGAAAGCCTAAGTAAATAAATAAGGCAGAGATTATTTATTTGATTTCGGGGAAGCTGGAGCTATAACTCATGTCTCATTGGAGTTGGCGCCGGTGGTGCTGTGGTTTCCAACACGCCGGGAGCCTCCTCCCCACCAAGCTCCGCTCTGCTCAGACTCAAGACTCAGCTTACAACAAAACATACAACTGCTAACACCCTGCAAGGCACGACAAAGACAGGTCAGGCGTGCACGCGGATAGGTTTGGCTCACAGCGTTAGTGAAACCACCTGGAGGCAGGGGGGGTCATATATCAGTTGATAAAACCAAAGGTCACAATTTATTATATACATTTGAGGTCTAGATTCAGGAGAGAGGATCTAAGCTGTACAGAAAACGGCACAATGCATCAAAGCAGGATAATGAAGAGAAGGGAGTGGATGGTGCAGTTAAGCCTCTTCACACTTCGCTCCTCACATTCCTACATGCTGTCGCTCTGCAACAGGAGGTCTGGGAGAAAAGCAGTCTTACTTTTGCTTGGATTCATCCCTCCTTCTTTGGCTGCCGATTTGCCAGCTGAACAGCGCATAGGGCGGCTGCCATCTTGGCAGGATGAGTCTTTTGCCGTACAAAATTATTAAAGCTTGATTTTCCTGCTCGCCACAGGCTTTCTCAAACAAGGTGTGCTCGTTCACTGCACAGGCCCTAAACAAGCCGGGCCCAATTTGAGGAAAATAGATTCCTGCGATGGCGATGTATGAAAAAGAGCTGGCCGCAAATCAATGTCGTGTCACAGCCAGATATAATTACAGTGATCTGTTTTTAATGTGACCACAAATGCATGAAAATGTCGTATACAAACTCTGTGTGCCACACAGAGACGCCAACATGCGGAAGTACCTTTCGAGGAAACAGTTATGACACGTAACGGAAGACAATGTGTTAACAAATGAGCTTGTGACCAGCTTCACACGCTTGTGTGTGTTTGCTGGTGTCAGGCTCCGTGACATTGCATGCTAGGTAGAGGCGAACCACTGAGAAGAGCAGTGGTGATCTGCACACGCACGTCAACGCTACACACACCTCCGACAAACATTCAGAGACCCACAGACAAACACACGCACAGGAGCAACCACTCGCACGCACAGAGCACACTCAGTCTGAGTGGCGATACTTCCACGGGGCGAGACGGCCCCCTCTGGCCCGCGTGGATAACAATAGGATCCATTCTGCACTGTCCCCTCTGCACTGCTCGCCATCCTCCCTCCCTTCCCTCCATGCTCCATGACTAATGACCTCGGGGTAGGGGTGAAGTAGGGGTGAAGGTGGGGATGGGGGGAGTGGGTTGACGTCACCAAAAAGACACCGTCCAGCCTCTGTCAAAACCATAAACTCGAAATCTCACAGAATGATGTATTCCACTCTTACCAAATTAAAAGCGTCCCTGTATTAAAGCTTCCGGGCAACAGAGTGCTGTATGTTGTGTCGCGTCGATGCCTGTAAACAACGGGTTCGCCTGCCAGCAGCGGTGTCATGTGACGTCCGTCCGTGAGGAACTCGCCAAGGAAAGTCACGTTTTTCGACAGATGACGGATCGCTCGCCCGGGCGACATTTGCCGCTTCAGTGAGCTCGCCAGCAAAGCTTTGAACATGTGTCACCGTGAAAAAGACATTCCACATTAGGGCCATTAGAAGCGCAGTTAGGCAGTCGCCACATCTCCCTCTCAATCAAAAAAGTACGTTTCAAATCAAATCCACCGTATCACGTTCCCTTTTTCGGAATACTTTAAATAGGCCAACGGGGCCGTATAGCTGTCTGAGGTTAGCGCATGTATCACTCAGCTGGAGGACCGCGGGGGGGTGGCACGGGGCCAAGCCCATGTTGAGGGGAACATGTGCAGGGTGTGGGGGCCGCAGTGAAAAGCTCGAGCTGGAGCTCACAGATGTGGAGGCACTGACGGATGTATCTGGGACAGATGCTGGCTCCGCTCAAGCATGTGCAGCTGTGCGGACGTGCACACGTGTGTCTTTGTGCTCTTGTGTACAGTGTGCGTGTGTGTGTACACAGTCGTCTGTACAGTACGTTTGCTGGTGGGTGCAGAAATACTCGGTGTGGTTACATAACACATTTCTTGACCTAATACCTGATTTTTGTCTCCTCGGTTGCATGACAAGGCAGGACGACTTATTACGACTTCAGTGCTCCATCAATTTATTTGCTACGTCACGCAAAGTGAACCGGAGCAGAGGAGAAGCTCCGGCTCGCTGCCTTTTTGTTGCAGCCGGCGATCAGCTCCTCGTGGCACAGGAGGACAACAAAGCTCCAGAGTGAATCAGAGAGTGTGAGCACGTGTGATTGGTGGGACTGCAATCACAGTTTGTGTGGGTTCCTTCGCTCACACGTACGTAGGAGCAACGCTTGCGTCCATGTGTGGTTGGAGATGATGCAAGCCTGGCTAATGCAAGCTGCTGCAGCTCATGGTTGGGCCCTAATTGAACCTGCCCCCTTCTGCTGCCTGATCGCAAACAGACCCACACGAGTGTGTGACAGCGCCCCGGCTCTCTCCTTTGCTTTTCCTTCTCTTTCACTCTGCCCCCCGTTCCAGTCGACTCAATCTAATGAGTTTAGAGACCCGTGTCGTGCATTTGGCTCGCCACGGTTCTAATGATTACAATTTGTACAGCCGTCTGATTAAGGAAGTGGCTATTCCAGCGCCGTCCCACACCTGAAGTCCTCCCCCACTGGTAAGAGTTTTATGGGCTCAGGCAATGGAGTGTCACTGAGGAATAGCCCTGCACCATCAAAGCTCTAATGATCCTTAGTAGCACATGCATTCATTTTACAGCTGGGCAGCGCAGAGAAAGCCCTCAATTAAACGTAATATCATTCTCCAAGTGTAGTAAAGTACATACATTTTGGGAGGCGGAGCTCCGGTTTTGGCATCAGGCACCCGGACAGGAAACAAAACAGATTTTTTTTACAGGGCAGGGGCACCCGAAAGTTATTAGTAAAAACATAAGTTGAGCCCTGTAATAAACATTTACTTGGATTACACCAGCACGGTGCCCAATAAACACGGCTTTTCTAAACTACACCTGAGTTTTCAGGCGGCACACTGAGCCAAAGCACGACGTCATAGCCGTATTTGACGGCCTCCTCCAGCCAAGAAAACACAAGCCTCCTCAAAGGCTTTCATCACGTTATACTTTATTATACTGAGATTATCGCAATAGGAAGCTAAGATAAGTAAAGCAAATCGGGGGGGGGGGGCTGGTAACAGACAACAGCAGCGCAGTCTGTTCCTGAGAGTAAAGAGAAGCGACAGGTTGGGGCAGAAACAAATGAACCAGCGAACTGGTGCGACAGTCGGAGACAGAGGTCTGTGACTCATGATGCTTGTTCAAAGAGCAGAGGATCATCCACAAATAAAGTGCAGGCCGTGCGGTTCCTTGTACTCAGCACAAATGTTCCGTCCCCCCCCCCCCAAGGCCAATAAAGCAAACAGCATGGACTCCACAGTGAAATAAAACTCAGCCGGAGGAGAACACTCAAATGAACTACGTCACTCGCCATCACTCTTCTTGTTTTCAACACTTTCCTTGACTGGTTCCTCCCTTCTCATCTTTCTACATCAGGAAACTCAAATGATGGAACAGCAAAGGAGGTTAGAAAGAGATTGTGGATAGAATTTTTTCATCTTTTTAAAAAAAAAACCCTTTCCTCCCCCCCCCCCCCCCCCCCCTTTCGTTCCTTCCCTGGCCTCCTTCCCGGCCTCTGCCCGTAGGCGTAGAGCTGGAACGCTCTGCTCCTCTCTGCGTAGTCTCTGCTCGGCACCCCGACACAGAGCCGGGCGGGGTGAGATTAACTTTAGCCTGAGTCATTATGCTGTTCATGAGCCGTGTCCAAAGCAACAACTTTTACAGCACCTGTAACACGGCAGCTAATCTGTCTGACACCCCTGACCAAATAAACACAGGGAATGCCACTCCAAACACACACATACACACACACACACCAGCCGGATTAATGCGGGCTTTGCCCATAAGCAGCCGCTGCTCGCACAGAGGGAAAGCAGGTATTGGATTTGCACGCATGAAAGCAAGCTTCCCTCGGTGTTTGTTTTAACTGCAGTTGATTACAGGTTTGCTGACCTTTGACTTTCGGGGATGGCTGCGCAAAAAGCAGGTTTCACAGGATTGCATGCACACTCATAATGCCAGGCCCCTCTCTGTCTCCGCCAACACACCACCACCTCTGTCCTGCCCATCAGTCAATGCCAGGGCTAATCAGTTAGGATAAATCCAATAAACCAAAACACAGAGCCCTACATTTAATTACAAGAATTGGGATGTTGGAGGAGAGCACACTCTGCCAGCACACATACTGGTCCCTCTATCATGGAGCATTCTGCACTAATTGCAGCCTCTGTGATTATATAATTTAACTGTATTTAACCGTATTAGCCGAATGGTGTGCACGACCGGGAGTGAACATAATCTTCGAGGAACAGGACATGTATATAATTGGATAATGTTTGGATTCACAGACTGATAAGGAGCCAGAGTTAAGGAAGCTAACTTCTGCACGTTGGTGGCAATACCGTACCATAGTCCCCTCATTAGGCGCAGTCAAAGGAGGCCTTGTTGTGGGTTTGCCGTGAGCCGGTGACTGCTGCTCTGTGAGTGAGAGGATAGGAATGATGGTGTTCCCAGGAAGCCGTGGGGTTAAAAGGTCAAGAGTGAAAAAAGGCACTCAGGGGGTGGATGGTGTAAATCCTTGGAAAGATTCAGATACTGAAATTAGAATTTATTTCTGCAAAAAAAAAATCACATATATTTCCTAAATGTTTGTTTTAACTTGTGGATTTTAAAATGTGATCCCCAAAAAAGGCCCTTAAGTTTTACTAACGTTATTTTTCTAGACCTGAATTTTTTTCAACAACAACACTGGCATGTGAGAGGTTAAGTTGCAGTTAGTGGGTGGCAGCTGACGGAGGAGCCGACTGACGGCTTTGGATGGATCATGTTGTCATGCTTGTAATGTGAAGTTTTCTAGTTGGAAACAAATGAACAGGTGCCGAGTCTCTTTACATAATCCTGGGCATCTGATCACTTACACTGATTACAGTTGTCAGGAGGTGATCTCTGTTTGCACTGCAGACACGCACATCTGGCACCTTTGCGTTTTTATGCAAACGTTGGGAATTGGCTGCAATAATTTTTTATGTTGGCTGCTTGCTCAACGGATCGAAAAGTGGCATGGGGTGAAAGTAGAAGTACTATTCTGCGGTTATATACCTCAGCCAAGCAGGGCAGTTTCATCGTACATTTTCTTTTTTTCCCAGATTCATATAAGATCACTGTGACCTTTGACCACTTAAATGAAATCACTTCATCTTGACTCCAAGTTACAACTGATCAAAATTTGAGGTAATTCCCAGAAGTCTGTGTTATACAACATGTTTCTGAGACCACCGTGACCTTGACCTTTGACGACTGAAATCGAATCAGTCCAAGTGAACATGCCTGTCAAATTTGAAAGAATTCCCTCGAGCTGTTCCTGAGATATTACGTCCACCAGGCAAAACATGTGTCTGAGAGGTAACAGTGACCTTTGACCACCAAAGTCTAAACGGGTCGTCCATGACTCAAGTCGCATTCACAAGAGCGTGAGGTCACTGTGACATTGCCCTTTGACCTTCAGGCACCAAAATCGAATCAGTCATCCTTTAATGAAATTCTTAAAAGGCATAAAAACAGATATATACATGGGCTATTATTGGTCGTCGGTGTCAGTGTCAAAAAGTCACTGTGAAAGCTGTTATGACTTTGTGGAAGTATCGTTTTCGATGTCAGTGCTGCGCGCACATCCTCGATTGTTTGTAAATGAGAAACCCGTCTCTAAGGTGGAACAAACACAGCACAGGCTGCACACGAACTGCTGAGGGCTCAGAAAGGGCTGCGACTATGAACCAACCTTAATGTCTGTTGAATTGAGAAGTGAATAGAGGCTACAGTGAAAAGTAGTCTGAACCGCACAGTTAAGAACAGTGTATAGGCAGTGTTGTGTGGGCTTTGCTGAAAAAGTGGGAAAAGGTGTAATATCAACTTTTTTACAGGGGCAATGTGTCCCATCTTTCAGCCAGGACGATAGAACATATTTTGGGGAGCCCCTTAATGTATAAACCCCTTGAAAAGTACGATCCTGGTAATGATGGTGGTGATGATGTTGCAATGGGACTACAGTGCTGACGGAGTGGGAGATTTCTCAGTCCCAGTGAGAGGAGCAGAGAGGCCCTGCAGGCGGAAGTGTGGGTGATCGGCCAGAGGACCAGGACATTTGGTCGGGGTCGAGGGTCATCTCAACCCCATCTCCGCTCCCCCGGACTGCTGCACACAGGAAGCCGGAATCAACACACACACACACACACACAAACACAGAAGCGAGCGTGCACACACGTGTTCAGACATGCACAGCACGAGGAGAAAACAAATCGTGGTGGCTCTTCGAGGGCTGACCCGGTAACAGTCCCCCTGCAGCAGCCGTGTTCTTGGCACTGGGATGACCTGCTCCTGGATCTCGTAAACACAGGCCACCCAGAGAGAGAGAGAGAGAGGTAGGCGTGGGGTGTCGGCGGTGGAGGTGGGGGGGGGGGCTCGCACTAGCCTAGAGGCTGCTCTCCACTGGCCAACTGTCATGTCCTGTGACCTGACCTGCCAGACCCAGAGCTGTAATAACAGACACACACATGCACACACTAGGATGTTTTCTGTAACTGATGCTCTCAAAGTTTCCTGAAGGTTTTTTTTTCAGCGGGACCATTAAAGGAGCACTTCTGGTAATGAGACACGGGTAAGGCTTCATTTCACAGGTTATGGGGAAGTGCTTTAACGTCAAACGTGTTACAAACTTAGCTGACTGATCAGCATGACAGGCGGCCCAGACTCTAGTTCCTCCTTGGATGATCATGGAAATATCCAGTGAGGTGAATGAGGAAGTGCACTTAATACCTGGGCTGCATTTGCACACCATGATTCTGCTAAGAGGGCAAGGCTGGCGATCGCACACACACACACTTTCCTGACATTTGCATATAACTTTGCACATATCGGGACTTTGCTTATTTTATCCGTGTGCACAGCAAAATGGTCCCATGTTCCAAATTTTGCAGCTGAAGGGAAGCTGGAGCTGCAGGGCCGAGCCACACGTGAACGAGTGCGACTGGTGCCGCTGGGTTTTCAGAAGTTACCAAATGAATCACAAATGTTCCCTCAGCTTACAAAAACAGCTATAAATGGCTCCTTTCAACCAAACTTTCTTGCTTGTCCAGAGTTAGAAAACAGAGGTTGCTATGGGACAGAGCATCGATTATGTGCAGGATGTGTTTGGTACCGAAAGATGTTTGGGGCTGGGGGGGCTGTTAGAAGAAATAACAGTGTGATGACTGTTCAGAATCCCACCCCAGACACAGACCTTCATTAATGACTCGAGGTCTGGTCATGAACTTGTGGCCTGGTCAAAGAATGAAGTCATTGGTGGTGCAAAAGAAGTGAGAGAAAAAGTCACTTAATAACTTCTCTCACTTCTCAAAGAAGCCACTGAATGCAATTTATTATGTTCCTGTTGATTGTGTTGGTGTCTTCCTTTGAGGACCATCTTCATTTAACTCATTAGAGCCTCAGTCAATGTGTGAGTGTGTGCATTTGGTTGTGAGGAGCGCCAGATGTGTTGGGCACCTGTAGCGTGCTGTCAACGTCGAAGAGAGGACCCAGCGGCAAGCAGGACAGTGGAGCTTGTCTGGGTGGACACAGATGCACAGGGTCACACAGGGCGGCCATTGTGCAGACACCATTTATGCACAGGCACTCACACACATGCACGGACACACCTGGGATGGGAGGCTGCAGCAAAGTGCCACTGTGTGTTGAACTGAATCAGAGAGACAGCTGCTGTCTTGCTGTCGGGTCCAGCAGTATAGCCGGCAACACTGGCTGCAAGACCGGAGAGGTCAGGCAGCGGCTCAGACGACCGTCCGGCCCGTGTGCCCCCACAGCAGATTCTCAATACGACGGAAAAATGTTGTCATCCGATAAGAAAGGACACAAAATGAAGAGGAAGCTGCATCTTCTGCAACAAGCCAAACAGACAAAAATTACTACTTTTGTCATAAGCACGTATCAGAAGTGTGGACTTAAGACTCAACCCCAACTTTATCAAAAAGACCAATAACTCTGTGGTAAAAATCACCATGAACCAGTCCGATAGCAGCCGATCACATTGCTCAAGCTGGAGACACAAACTCTCACAGTGCACACAACGGCAGAAAACAGCCAAGCAACGACTTGTTTAGGATGTGGAATGCAAAAGTTTAGGACTTGGACTTGCCTTGGGAGTTAAATGTATTGATTTGAAACTTGACATATGATACAGCCCAGTGCAGTCACTGGATCCCTGTCCCCACTCGCAGACTTCAGCCATAGCGTTCCAGCCATCTCATTTCCACGGGCAACAGTCCTTGTCTCTTAGAAAGTATGTCTAAATTGTTTTCCCAATTACGCTGTGGTTGGAAATGAAATCCTCGCCTGGATCATGTTCAGAGGGAATGTTTTCTTCAGACGCTGCATTTATGTAACTCGGCAGAGTCACAGGAAGGTGACGAGGCAGATGGGGGGAACGCAGCGTGCAAGAATTTGACAAAAGAGGCCGACTTTGCAATCAGAGTCCGGCCTCGGTTAAGGTTATATAAATATAGTAGTTAATGTTAAATTGATAAAGAAAAAGAGAGTGACATACCAAACCATGAGGTCTCCATAAGTTTAGCCAAATGCAAATGTAACCATAAAACATTTAATAATGCTTTTGTCACTCAGTGCAGACATTTTATTGCACTTTGTTATTTCGGTGGAAAACCAATGAAATACATAACATATATTTGCATACATGTAATTTCTAAGAAACGGGGTTAAGGACAAACATTGTTTTCCAACCTAGACTCATGTATATAAAGATGGACAACATGACGGATCCCCTAAAGTGAAGCCAAAGCATCTCAATCACTACCTGGTGGCTGGCAGCAGTATCGCTCATAAATATCGCCTCCTCCATGTTAGTGGATGGGGCATGGGCCGAAGATGAAAGTCAAAATACATATGAGATAATTTCTTCTCAAAGAGGCTTTCTGTCATTTTAGGTAGTTCTCACAATGATGTTTGTTTAAGTGCTTATTTTGCTTTAAGTTTGGTTCCCCCAGTCGCTACTGCAAAGTCTGTCTTCACAAGGGCAAGATGGGAACGTTCGAATCTGGGATATTTGGGCTTAATTCCTGGGTAGTGGGAGGAAGTGGAGATCAACCATCCATCTTTATTCACAGTGGTTTCCAAAGACAGTTTCCTCTGCCATGTTCATCTTTTGCTCATTTGACAGGAACGTCCCATTGCTTAAGATTCTATTTTGTCAGTTGAATGCTGCTGATTATACTAGCAGGGATTTTATCAGATCTTATGCATTTCTTATTTTATCTATATTCGTTGGAGGCCTGTTTACCCAAATCACCTTAAACTATTTATGAACAGTCTTTGACAAATGCCTCTTCAGCAAACTCCAGGATCGTAAATGCATCACATCATTAACCTGTTACGGAAGAAAAGATAATTTAGCTAAGCATGGTGAACACTTTAGGCAGGATTTACACAAACTCTGTATTAATTCCATTCAAAACCAGAAGCCATTTTCTCTTCTTTGTATCAGCAAGTTTAACTAATCATATGATGCTACAAAATAAAACTGAAAGATAATTAATGTATAACAAAAGGTCAATGAATTGTTATGATACAAATCTGATGATAGATAAGCAGGGATATTTGCTTGTTGGAGGGATGATGATGATGATGATGTGCAGACGAGATCTGATCAGCAGTCAGTTAATGCCAAATGCTAAATTCTTCCCGATCGTAGCAGTTGAGGCTGAATGATAACAACATTCCTCCAGAGCTCAATGCCCAGTTTAAAAATGCAGATGTCAGATAGTCACCCCCCCGGTCCCTCCAACCCTTCCTCTCCTCCACTCTTGATGTCTCCTCTTTGATTTATTCATTTTCATGTTGTCGAGCTACACAGGACAATGGTGTCTTTCATAACCGGGACTGTGTTCCCACTACCAGCACCCTGCAGCCCCCCAGAGTCCTTCATCCACCAGGCCTCTCTGATGTGACCTGGTCATGGAGAACTGGTTCTACTTGGGAAGGAAACACAGATAGAGAAATTCTATAGGGTCAGAGTCAGTAGATACTGTATATATCACACTATATACTTGTTAATCCAGCATTCAAAACAGCAACAGTGTCGATAACTTCCGAAAGACTGTAGCTCTTGATATCCAAAATATCCTAAACTGGGCCAAGTAATAAAACTAAATCCACAAAAACATCAACATCCGTGCTGTTATTTATTTCATTTTGCTGCGATTGGGAATATTAACTGTACTGTATTTAAGAAAAAGCTCTTAAAAGCAGGTAGATGTTGCGCATGGATGTCAGAAGTAGAAGGGACCATTTCAGCAGAAGTTGAAAGAGATGTTAGGAGGTCCCCCGTGTGTAGTCATGTTTCGTCAAAAGAAGATGAAACTCCCCCCAAAGAGCACAAAAAGACTTGAGCGCTTAAGTTTTCTGTAAAGTTCAGATGAAGCCACTGGTGTGGGAGGAAAATGTGGAATGAGAAAAGAGGGACAAGAGCTGGAGGAAATGAAGGAGGAGCGGGGAGTGCAGGCAAATGAGGAGGAGGGGTGAGCAGGGGTCACGCTGCCTCCCCCTGAACTTGCCCTCCAAGGTGCAGGGAGGCTGACTGCATAGAGTAGGTTCCTGCTCAGAAGAGACAGCCTTTCTGTTCTCCAGGCCCTCACTAATGCAATTGAAAGAAATTAGTATAATTGTGCTCCATATTGCAGATTGAGGAGGCAATGTGGCCCGTGGGACGAGACCAGGGAGGGCAAGCCAGCGTGGGTATTTGCTGACGGGAATAACTAATTCATCAGCTACTTTTGCCATTTATCAGAGGACATTCTTGCATTGACGACATTATGGCTAATCAAATAAAGAGGTCCTGGAATGCGGCATCTTTCTCAAAATGCGATTCTGCTAATGCGAAAATGACTCCTCCTCCGTCCGACCCTGCAGCGCTAACTATCCACCGAGCTGCAGCTGCCCTGCCCGCTCGCTCCCCGCCGCGCCGGGCAGAGGAGCTTCTCCTAAGCGCCCGAGTCATCTCGCCATGACCCAGCGTCCCGTGGAGTCAGTGCCAATTCCAGTGCCATTGTCTTCCATTGAGAAACAGCTGCACATACGCCGAAACACATGTGCGAGCCCTGCGGAGGACAGATCAATCAGACGAGTCCCCCTCCGAGACAGACGTCCCCGAGTTTGACACATTTTTGGAAGAAAGCTGTCGAAAAGAAATTATACAAAACCGATCCTTGTCAATAACTTATTTCCGTACTCGACGTTGGCTCGGGACTTCTGAGAAAAGGCACAAGAGGTTCTTCCAAGTCCCAAACCAGAAGTATGCATTCTGTTTCCGCAGATTGACTGAACATGGGTTCAGGGCCGCGATCCACCATTGAATATGCAACTGTGACGGAGTTGCTGTATCAAGGGGTCGAAATAAGGTGCAGCATGAAAACAAATCTTGGGGTACGAATATGAATTAGATGGACACATAACGATATCCAGATGATTTGCAGGAACTGATGAGGTTAGAGCAAGTGTGATAATGTGACCTTGAGGGACACCTCCTCTTCCTCGGGCCGTCCGTCCGGGCCCCGCCCTGAAGAGATGGAGGGAGCGGTGGGGGGTGGAAGAGCCCGGTTTGATCCTTGGCTCCTGAGAGCATCAGGCCTTAACATCATCTATATCCTGTTTGAGGAAAGCAGCCTTTTGAAACCCATCTGTTCATAGCTCCCAGTGGCATCATCAAAGACGCAGAAGAGACAAGAGCATGTGAGAGGAAGAGTCCAGAAACCAGCCGCCGCTTTTTAACATCAGAGATTCTGAATTTGTAACTAAGATCATCAGGAACAAAGTTATAGAGGATGAAAAGCTGAATCATGTATAAATATCTGCAACGGGGGAGAAAATAAACAAATGAAGGGGAATTCTTAGGCAGCCACAGAGCTGATGTCCACCCACTTATCATGCATTCACTATTTTCCTTCTGGGAGTTAAGAGGTCAAACACCAGATGATGCCTGGCTTTGGTCTGTTATTATATGCTTACATCATGTGTGTTGTATGGATGTCACAAGAGTCAACCCACGCATGAACCCACACACGGAAGAGAGGACGTCGGCATTCAATCTGTTGAAAGTTAGCGCCTCAGACAAGTGGTTTTAAAGTTAGAACGTAATTACTTTCAGAAAAGCAGGATAAAAGGCCAGAGGGAGGAACGAGCGACAAATCAGACTATGAACAAAAAAATATTCTATTGAGTCTGAATTACCCAGATTGGTCCTGGAAAAAAGAAACAAACCAATTGTGACAGAGGATATTAAAAACTGATCTCCTTTTCTTTTCTGGTTTCAGACACATTTACAAAAAGGACACAGTGAAACTGGCATTTTGACGTTTTCTTATGCAATGTGATGCATCATCATCATTTGAATATTGCTCATTTTGCTACATTGAAGCAGTAAAGAAATATAAATGACAGGAAAAATCTGATTGATTCATCATTTCTGCTGTGGAAAAGTATATTTTTAAATTACTTAATAACTTCAATTTCAATGTCAATCAATCATGTTACAAATATCGCAAAGTCATGACTTTTAGTTTTAAAAACATCACTAACAATAATCATTAAATCATTCCAATAAATATTAATTGCAACAAAAAGTTTCAGAATGCTTTAACTGCTCGTCTGTGAAAAAAACTGATTCGTGAGGAGATTTACACTGGAGAATTGTGGCAGTGCAAGTGTAATAAAAAAGTTTTGTGACCATAGAGGAAAAAAAAAAGATTGTCAAGGTTGTCGAGACACATAATGTGGGCCGTTAATCAGCCACAGAGCGGAGGGAGGCGACTCCCTCAGGAAGCAATTAGCTATGTTGGACCAGTTGCTAATAAAACACTTGGGTTACAAGCTACCCACAGCCCTGCCAGGCCAGGGGACCCTCGGTGGTGTGTGTCTGTCTGTCTATGTGTCTGTGTGTGTATGTGTGTGTGGGTGGTGTTTGAGGCCCAACAGGTAGAGAAAGCTACAGTAGCAGCAGCTGGCACGGCTATGTCACCTTCATACGCTGTCGAAGCGATTCTTTATCCCATAATCTATATCTTGAGCATCAGACACATCCTCTGAAGACTTGTAGCTGTAAAAAAAGTTTGTCAATTTGACGGCTTGAATTTGTTTTCACAGAGAAAAACAACATCGACAGACAGTTAATCTCACTATGGTGAAGCAATTCTTTCCCATTAATTATCTAGACTGTGGTGGCCCACCATATTCAAATTTATTCCATATTCTAGTTACACTTCTAATAATAGCGTAGTAGATCTGTAGCTAGGTGTTTTGATGCATTGTATAGCTGTGTGCATTCAAAGTTCCTGGATCCGCCATTCGGATCTGCACCTACATTTATTCTAGGTCCCCACCCAAGCCATGATTTATTGCAGTCCATTTGGTATTTTTTGCCTAATCCCGCATATTAAACACACAGACAGACAAACTAAGTGAAAATCTAACCAGCCCGGTGAACGTTATAAGAACATAACTCGGGAAAAATATTATCTTGGCCTCAATAAAAGTCTCATTTCATCACATTTCTTCACTTCCATCACGAAACAAACGGAAATCTAACAGTGTCAAAGGCATAAAATGAGAATAAGCTGAATTTGAGGAGGACTTAATGGAAGGCAATGAACCGTGTTTCCATGATGGGAAGCAGCCATTGTCCCCATTGTCCAGAATAAGGCAGCCAGCAGCCACTAAGAGGATCCCAGAAACCTCCTCCTGTGGTGGGGCGACCGCATCGTTACATTAGGCTTCAGCTCAGCATCCGCGGCACTGCCAAGGCCCAGATACTAGACACAACAAAACCAGCCAGTTGGAGGAACCAAAGCCCGAGAAAACGCCACTTCAAACTCTTCCCCCGGAGGGCGAGACGGAGTGAGAGGGGATCGGGAGAGAGAGAGAGGGGAGAAAGAGAAGAGAGAACAGGAGGAGGAGGTGGTGGTGGATATAAGTGGAAGCACATTGACAAGCTGTAGACAGCAGACACTTCGCTGCATGTTTATTGTCCAGTCCAGCTTCCAATGTTTAGGAAGGATCTGTTGAAAAGATTGCTTACTGACTAAACTCTGGGGACGCTCGACTCCACTTGATGGCTTTTCGGAGGGATTAGTCTCCGCCGAAAAATTCCCATTATTCAGATTCTTGCAAAAAGTGTTAACTTGTGAGCATCGTAAACAAAAGCCCATTCGGCGATGAAACGCTGCTTCTCGGCAACGGCCACGCAGCTTGAATGACAAGTCGGCTACTGTAAGAGGTTCAACATTAACGGCGTCTAATACTTAAACTGTATTCGATGACACATCTCACGCTTGTTATCACAGTTTATCATTTCACCAGCTCCATTACACTCGAAGCCTGCGCGCTTTCAGAGAGAAAGATCTGAGGTGAAACATTGAGTCATGGGGATTTGATTTAAACTGTGATTTTATGTCAAGGAATTAAAAACCAGAGATTCCCCAACTGCGTCTGGAGATTTAGAAAAAAATTAAAGCTGGATTAAGTTTGTCTTGAAACATCGAAGGTCTGTTATTTTGGGGTGTTGCACAAATTAGGCTGCTTCGGGAGTCGGGGCACTCTGGAGGAAATAAGCGATGTGGAAATCGTGGAGGCATTAGTGCAATGAAATCAAGGGTTTGACGTCTCAAGGAAAGTCACAGTGGTCAATTCAAATGATTACCGACAAACATAAAGCGTTTCGGAAGTGCCCGGCCAAATGCAATTTGTCATAGCAGACACACGAGTACCAAGGGGAGTGTACACAAATCAGAGGGCTCCATCTCAGTGCCAATTAAATCTTGAGTCCTCCAGGAACTGACCATTATTCAAAATAAAAAGAAGCATAACTATAAGAACCAGGGTTCACAGGAATAATCATAATTCAAAAGTAGTTCAGACGTTCACAAGTGACTTGGCAGACTGACAGAGCGACAGGCTACTGCTGGACAACAAACACGAGTAACCCTGAGTCCCTGCTCCTGCCCCACAGGGAGCATCTCTCTAACTGTGGTGTGAAGCGGTTTGTTGTGTAGCTCATGTATGTTTTACTGCACATGGAAACCGAGGTGTGTCTGCGCGGCCAGATTTTCACACGCACTGTGTGGTCCCTGCCTCGAGAGGTGAGGAGAAGAAGAACCTCACCCTTCGTCAACAGAACCGGAGAGTGTGATCTCGGCGGAGCGCTGATCCGCTTTTCCCATGAATGACTCAACAAAGAGGGAGAGACGAGCGATGGGGAGAGGGAGGGGGAGAGGGAGATGGAGTCTCTGCTCTATCAGACCAGAGGGAGCCAATGGCGGGCGAGATATTCCCAAGAAGGCGGGTTTCAAAGAACAGATGAGTCAGGGAATCTGAGCAAGGATGCAATCCCTCTGTCAATAGGCGGATGATTTATGATGGAAAAACAGTGGAAACGGTGTGATGTCCGAGGATGACAGGAGTGTGAGTGTGAGGGGAAGAACCGAGGAGCGGCGAGAGCAGAGGGGGGGGGGGGGGGGGGGGGGGGGGGGGGGGGGAGGATCCGGGGGAATTCTCCGTCCACATGCAGTCCTTTTCTCTTCTTTTTTTTTTGGTTCATCACCGAAGCAATTTAGGTCAGGCATGTCCTCCTCCTCCTCCTCCTCCTCCATCTCCTCCTCCTCCTCCTCCTCCTCCTGGCCTGAGGGTCTCCCCAATGCACATGTTCGCTCCGCGGCCAGCTTACAGCGATTAGCGAGGCCTTCCTCTCTGACAGGTGCACCGTCACGCTCTCACAAGCTCAACCCACACTACACACACCGCTCCGCCACAACAGATACACGACTTACTTCCCTCAGACAACTTTGTGTTTCCGTGAAGACAAACCCCCCCCTAAAAACTGGGGCTTTCATTCATACAAAGTGATAGGTAAGGCAGTCAATCAATCAAGGTTGATTAGGCGAGAGGCAGATGTTAGAGACTAGGACTAGATATGAATAGGTATATTTCAGATGATGGTTTTGAATATAAGTTTTGATAAAACAGCTCAATACATCTTCCACAATTTATAGTTTTTGGGTTAACCAGTCAGTGGCATTTCCTCCGGAGGACTCGCACATGGCCAATGTAAATTACCAACTTGAAAGTGAAAACATTCAAATAAAACAGATATTAGACAGACCACATGATGTTTTTGAGAGTTCTGCGAAAAACTTAAAGAACTCGCTGCTTTGTCTTTTGCTTCGATTGGATCGGGCTGTAATTACTTTCAGTCACAGGGAATCAACTTTTGGTTTTTACAGTTGTAAGCACTTAGGGGAAATTATGCTCCTGGCACCTGAATTCCACTGTGGCACATGCTCCGCTTCCCAGGTCCACACCAGTCTGATCGAAAAAACACAGGCAGCAGTGGCGGCGGCAGCAGCGTGGCAGCCTCAGTGTTTGGCAGGCAAACGCTGAGCAGCAAATGCCGAGAAAAGTCATAAGAACTGTAAAAAAAAAAGAGAAAAAGTCCAGACATGTCGTCTTGTCTGCTTTTCCTATTTATTTCCTAGATTTAGGGTGTAATATAGTATTTCTCACAGGGGAGGTGGGTGTAAAATCTTTATGGGTCAGAAATTTAAAAAGGAATCACAGTGATTTTAAATAGAAAGAATAATAGTGTTAAACTCCAAACGATGGAAAGAAAAAAGGTGCAAACCAGAAAGAAATAACTCCGTAAACTCTGGTATTTACCGAGCTTGTGATTTTGGCTTCTCTGTGTGTGGAGTACAGATTAAGACTGACAAGCAAAGACAGGTTACCTTGGTTTATGAAACACTGAATGGTTTGGGGGCTGAAGCACATTTCTTATATTCTGCTACGTGATGAACCATCCAGACCAATCAGGTCGTCTGGGAAGAAGCTTCTCTCATGTCCCCAGAGTCAGAACGAAACAGTCCCCACTGTAGGTCTGCTGCAACAATTATATCTTTTAATGCTGAGCACATTCCACTTTGCCTTTAATCATATCAAAGAATCAATGATCACAATTTATCTCTTTTATTTTTAATTATTATTTTATTTTAATTATACATTTATTGCAGTTTTTGTCCTAATGCCTTTTATATGTTATGTAAAGCACTTTGAATTGCCACTACCTTGATGTTGAAATGTGCTGAATAAACTTCCCGTGCAACTGCCCTGGCCTTATTTGTTTGTGTGTGTGTGTGTGTGTGTGTGTGTGTGTGTGTGTGTGTGTGTGTTTGTGCTGTGTCTACAGGTGGGAATACCTTGGATACAGCTCATCATAAAAGTTGGTCGCAATATCGTCGTAGTCCACATGAACCCAAGCCAGTAAAAGCTCCTCAACGGAGACTGTTGTCAACTTGACTTTTCTTACAGTATAATTTGCATATTGAAGTACTTCACATATATTCTTCTTCCATTTACATTATATGTAATTTACGAACAATAAGCCCATAGAGGAGAGGAAACGATTCACTTGTCCAGAATTGCTCTGATCAGTGAGCTGAATGCGTCGCACTTCAAAATGCTCAAAGGTCCGTGCAACACGTGAGGGCTTCGAAACCTCTGAATGCAAATGTTCACTTTTGCATCTTATTTTTGCATCACAAAATTTCCCAGTTTGCTGTGACACCTGAAAAAATGCGCTGCATGTGTACAAGGATTAAGGGCAGAAAGGAGAGAGCGGCAGCTTTGAATAACCAAATAAGTCCGGTTCAGCTCCGTGCATCTTTAATATGGCCCAGGCCTTCTTTCAATGCAAAGTAGCCCCCATGTTATGTGACTGCGGAAAAATAGGGAAATCAACGGTGCAGATATGACAGTTAGCTGCGCCTGACCTTGACGCTTTACTTCCCTGTTCTGCTCCGAGTTCAGTTTAGCTGTTTGCATGATGTTTTTTTTCCTCTCACACAACATTCAAGTGGAGACATGGTCACAAAACTGATGAACAAGAATTAGGCGATAATAATATGATAGAAAGACAACTTACACAAAGTAAATATTATAACTCAAACAAGATATTCTATCTTGTTTGTGTTGTTGTGTAAACACCCCGTCCCTCGGCTCTGAGCCCGACCCCCCCCCCCCCCCCAGCTGTGTCCCAGGGAGGCAAAACCCAAACCAGAGTGCCGAGAGCCCTCTCAACTCCTCACCCTCTCAACACATCCTCAGCATTACCCTTTGAAAATAAACCACGCCGGCAAGCCCCCCCCCCCCCCCCCCCCCCCGTCTCAAACTCGCGCCTCATGTGTGTGCACACATGCCCCACACTCCACTGGGAGCTCTTCAGGGAGAGACTTCTCTGCCGCTGTTCCAGGAAGCAGATGTGAGAATGGCGGCAGCCGGGCTCGATGCTTCACGAGGCAATGTGGAGACCATTACTCTCGCAGCGAGGATGTGGAGGAGGTGAGAGGTGCTGCGTCTTCTGCAGTTGCCCAGATTCGGTTCAGATGACGCAGCGCAAAGCCGAAAGCATCTGCTCGGTGCCTTATCAACAGCATATGGCTTCGTTTTGTCAAAACTTCAGAAACGTGGGCTGGACGCAGATTGCGGGGCTTAGACAAATCTAACATGACAAATAAACTGATGTAAATGTATGTAAATGACAGTGATGGGAGTTTAATTGGCCACAAGACAAAAAAACAGGAAAACCACTGAAACAATAACATCCACCCGCCCACGAGCGAGCACCGAGTTGATGATTTTTTTTTTGTGATTTGATATAGACCAGTGACACGTCTTCGCAACTTTCCACACTCTGAAACACGTGGAGGGATGCGGCTCCAGATGGCTGGAAGTCAGTGTTTTCTGAGATCCACCTCCTAATGATGATCTCTCTCGCACTTCCACACAAACTGTAATTTGAGCAAGAGAGGAGCCCAGACTGAGCCAGAACGTGTTGTTTCCACTATATATCACATGAGCCACGGGGTGACAGAAAAATGAACAACAACCTGGAGAGTGGGAGCCGTGTTTTCCCCTCTGGCTCGGGGGGGCGGGGGGGGGGGGGGGCAGCGAGTGACAGAGCTGTGATGGAAGCGATATCAAGTCACTGCACTCACGGCTTCAGCGACTCGAATGGAAGATAACCAGTAACCTACCAATAGAGCTGTAGTCAATGACAGATTGATAATTTTGGTGACATATTGCCGGTGACGCTTGCTTTGAGATGCGTTGCCGGGGGGGAAATGAACATGTTATGCGATCGAAGGCCAACAGAGTCGAGAAAAAAAAGAAAACACCCTACAGGTTTTTCCTACAGAAAATATCAGATGATCAGAAGCTTAAATCTACGTCCCTGGGAAAACACTGATGGTGGTGGCAGAAAAACATTCTATGACTCAGCGCTGACTGTCTGTCACGCACAAGTCTTTACGAGTGACAGTGATGTCCGCAAGCATCTCAGGGCAGGAATACTAAGCGCGCGAGACAGTGGGCCCTTTCATGCTACAGCCCCGTAGGGCACAGTGTGTATGAAATGACATTCACGCGTTTTCGGGGAGGGACAGACGGACTTATTATCAACATGGACGAATTATCGCACATGAAGGGAGACGGGAGACGGGTATGCCGAGGTGTGGGGGAGGGAGACGATGTGCGTCAAAACTCTCATTAAGGACACAGAGAGACTTCAGTAACAGAGGCATGTTTTAAAAAGCCGAGGAATGGTTCACAAAGCCCACAGTTTCCCATACTGCCCGTACTCCTTCGCAATCCCATCTGCATATTGCTTTTATGATTATCAAAAAGCTTGTTTATAGGACATGACGGCAGAGGGAGAGAACATATGGGACAAGCATCCATATTTTAGTTTTCATGCAGAGAAACAAAAAGCAGCTTGTTTGGAAATGAAGCGGAGTGAGGGTTGGGATGATAAAGCGAAGTGGGATCATTGTTTCTCATTTTTTGAACTTCAACTCTACATTTCCTTTCTATTTCAAATTTTAGGAAAATGGACGATTGCGTGTGTGCGTTGAGCGTCACCTTGGTCGGGCATCGTGTCCTCTGCAGAGGGGACGACGCCGTGACATGTGATCCACCTCAGCGAGAACAAGATCACATGATCTCCTGCCTGACTTCCTCTCCTTCCTTTCATTCCTCGCCCCTCTCCATCTCCCACCACCTCTGAGCTGCGCAAAGCCGGATGAGGGTCGTCTTACCGACGTCCAGAAATCCGGCGTTTTGGCAGCATGCGGACCTGTTAACAATCTCAACTTGGCAAAGCCGACAGGAGCGTGTCCTCTCCGCCGCGGCTGTCGAAATCACAGAACGAGACTTCTCGGAATCGTCAGAGAGACTCAGCGAGGCAGCACTCGAGGCTATGTTTGTGTGTAATTTTAATTACTTGTGCTGCTTTTCTAACTTCTTGCCAACAATCTCCCAGCGTATGAATGATTCCAGTGATGCGCGCTTGATTGAGTGGGCAGTATCACCAGTGAGGCGGTCGTTTGACATGTGCATATGGCTGTATTGCTGTTTTGTGGGTGTTACTGTGTTCGTATTTTGACATGGTATAATGTTTGTTTGTGTGTGTGCTCGAGTGAGGTGGGGCAACGCTTGTGTTTGTGTGTGTGTGTGTGTGTGTGTGGGTGGGGGGAGGGAGGGAGGGAGGCACAGCTCTGCAGCCTGATATTCTGGGAACGGCAGGGTAGCGTTGTTGACCCACCTGCTCCCTTCTCTCTTCAGCTGGATCTAGTCGGATTTCAGCAGCTGCATCCCCTCACAAAGCACCTCTTTGTAATCTTCCCAAGGCGCACGAATACAACTGCAACCAGGAGAGGAGAGAGGAAGGAGGAGGGAAGATGGACAGTGGAGACAAAGAGAGGCAAAGGGCGGTAACTCTGCCGCTCGGTGTGCGACAGCTTTACTGGCAGATCGTCGGCTACTGTATCTTTAAGTAAAGTTACATATGGTAGCAGGAGTCCGGCCTTGGGGCCAGAAAATACTCTCACACGCAAGGGCAAAAATTGACATGACTGCACACTCACACCTGTGCTCAAACATGTATGCATCATGCACGGTTTAACAAGGCAACTGTTAGTTCGATCGGCGGCTTGAAAGATGTACAAACACATGTAGAGCATATTTGCAAATTAATTAAACAAGCTGCGTCACGGAGGGAAAGTGACAACAGCTGAGAAGAAGTGAGGCCCATTTGTTTCCAATCGGTGGCATTTCTCGCTGGCCCTCTCAGCTCCAGTGGCTCATCACGCCTCTGGAACACGCCGTGTCACAAACATGTCATTTCACACGTCCCAACAGTAGTTTCGTGGCCACACAAACCCACATCCATGGAGTCCGCATCCACATAACAACAACCCCCCCCCCCGACCCACCTCCCGCCCCACACGCTGTCTCCAGCGATCAGTCCCTGTGGCCCGGACCCAGACTCACTGGTGGCAGTGGAACGTCATTAGGAGATTAACTACAGCGGGCCACTTTACTGCCGTCATAAATAAATACATATACCTGAGTTTGGGGCCGTAAATGCACCCGTGGAGCAGAAACTGGGCATTTGGGTGGATGGGCGGGGGGGCGAGGTCGTTGGTTCCGATTAAATTTGTTACCATTTTATCCAAAGGCACATGCCACTTGCTTATATACATACAAACACAGAAAATAGACAACCTCTCCAATTAACAATATGCAACTCCCTTGACGTTATTTAAGTCTTGCTTTAACGAGTCATCATGAGAGTCATATTGTTGATTGAGGATTATTAATCTGCAAAAAAACAAAACAGGACCATTGATTTTGGCAATGGAATCTTTTTTTATTTGTTTTAATGAGAGACCCTATGGCTCAGTAGATTTACATTCTGCGTTAAATTTAGCCAAATCTATCCCAGAAGGCTGCCATTAGTCCACAAGCGGTGGATGGAGGCTTAATTGAGCTCAAATAAGCAGAAAAGCTGGGTTGAATATGTTTGGTGAAGGTGACTGAACCAAAAAAACACACAGAAAACAGACACACACACACACACACACACACACAGACACACACACACACACACCGGTTACAAAGGTGAGTGGAATCGAATGTTGTTGATCTGATGATTGATTCCAGCATCCTCAGCCTAGATATGTAATTTCATCTCGGCACTGATCGTCCTCGGAGCTGAGTCACCCGTCAGTGGAGGTTAAACACTGAACTTCACCACGGGCGACACAGTCAAACCCACTGATCAAACAAACTGGTCTGAGTCTGTTTGTGCCATAGCAGGTTCTCACTTATTGTGCAGAAAACAAGGAAAAACCCCAATCGTATTCATCAACATTGATCCGAATTAGAGAACATGCACTGCAGAAGGTGGAGAGGGGAGAGAAGTTTCCAAAACAAGCAACTTCCAGGGAAAGTTGAATTCCACTGTGAATGAAAAGGTCAGACTCTGTGGTCCGCTGAAAAGACTCTTTATATCCTTCGTGCCACACAAGTACTTCCGTGTACTCCTTTGTCCCCATGCTAGAGCGCTGCACCTCTTTAAAAAAGGGAACAGGAAGTGACCTCGTGACCTTGCACTCCCACACCATGTGACCTGAAGCTGTGCACAACCAAACAGCTGTGGCCAAAAAACTTCCCACAACAGCCCAATAAACTCAACACAAACAAACAGCTTTTAACCCTGTTGGACCTGCCAGTCCGTAATATAGTTTTAGAATATAGAACACCTGAAAAAGACAACACGAGACCATCCTTCCCTTTGCTGCTTTGCATGTCTACAACAGTCAGGTAAACAGGTGGAAATAGTGAAGTGACTGGACCAGGAAATACCCTAATTACACCCAGTGGAAACTGTTTTTGAGTGCTTCCCTCTTTTCCCCACCTGAGTCCGGTGAGGTCTGTGTGACAGTTGGCAGAGAAACCAAACAGCATGCTGTGGTAGACAAGCCAAACTGAAGGAAGACATATTCATTTAGACATCACACCAGATGATAGACCAAGATCAAATCCAAAAGATCGCAATATTTCAGGATGAAGAGTGGGAAACACAACAATGCTTTTAAAATGTTCTGCTACTTTCTTTGTGTCTACGTTTGTTTATTTGTGTGTCTGGTAGTTAGTGGGATTATGCAAAAACTTCTGGATGGATTAGCCGAAAACTTGGGTCGGAAAAGGAACCATTCAATGTTTGTGCGGATCCGGATCACGGGGCGCTGACAGGACTTTTCACTTTCTTAGACAGTCAACATTCGCAGAACTAACAATTTCCCCAGGAGGAGTGCAAATCTTTTTAACCTTTCATTCCTTAGCATCACCATAACCACTGTCAGCCAACTAAAAGAAATTGTGTCTATACAGGTTTAAAAATGGTGGGTTGAGAATGAGTCACACAACCTGATTCATTTGAGCCTTTTTGACGACAGATGCCGAGGCTCTGTGATGTAGTCGACTGTGTATGGTGCTCATCTCTGTACACAGTGGCAATGCCGTTTGTTCTTCTCAGTAAATAGGTGCTAATATTTGCTCTGGCTACAAGGAAATGTACATGCACATGTATATATATACACCGGTGCAGTACATTTCTGCAGTTTTAAACAATACTTCAGGCAGAGATGCACATTTACAATATGTACTAAACTGATGCTATAGTCTTTACAGCCATGCCCGGGGTCTTTGACCAGATGCCGAAGCACTAACCAGCTTTTAGCTGGGCAGTAAACCAACCCACATCGAGCCGTGGCAACGACTACAGAGCAGTAATATAATATAAAACATTACACTGTGCATTCAGATGATCACAACGCACACAGCTTCTTCATGTGGCTTCGCAGTAGGTGTGCTGATGTGTTTCTCAGTGTAGTGTTTCTTTTGGAGGTTACAGACAGGCTGGAGACAGACGGACTAACTGCGGCTCATAAACATTGAAAGTCTTGGCTGCTACACCGAACGTCTAATTGGAGAATTTGATCCACTCCACCAATAATCATTTTAATGGCTTATAAATTATCCTGCAATGTATGAATTGTACACAAGAGATTTAGGTTCCGTGCTGCGCTGGTCTGTGTGTGTGCCGCGCCATCTGCGTGCACAAATGTGTGTACGCACCCGCACAGTTCTTGTGCTCGTAAAAATAGAGGACATAAAACAGTGCAAATGGCTTTTTCTTTTATTATTATTCTTGTTTTAATTATCTGTAAATAAAAACAATCCACCACAGTTATCTCAGCGCTGTGAGGCGAAGTCCCCGCAGCCAGAGGAGTCCTCTAAATAGACTCCCTTTTGTGGAGCAGCCGCCCATTTCCCGTAAAGTCAAGGGGTGGGCTCTCTGTACTCCCGCCGCCCCTGAGCCCTGTCCTAAATGTCTGCGTGTCCCGCACCATCTTATTCACAGGCAAATTGGAGAGATGATTTATGTGAATCGAGGATATATATAAAAAAAAAAAAGGAGACAATGTGGAAGACTGAGCACACCGCAGGTTTTATTCGGAACATATGCCGCGAAGATGAGAGGGGAGAAAGATGGGAAGAGGGGGGTGTAGATCAGAAAATGTAAAAAAAGAACCCACATAAACACCCTCACACACACACACACACACACACACACACAGAAACACACTCTTGGGATAACTGGAAGAGAAGATCCACCATGAGAAGTGTCACCCCTCCTGAACATCTTAGCATTCATCCCATACTGTCTGAGGAGAAAATAAAATACAGGGATGGATTTCCACTGCACATGGAAAACGAAATGTAGGTTTACTGCGCTGGAAGAGTCGACCCTGCTCTTCAGCCCTGGGCTTCAAACGGAAACTTTATGTCAACAGCTCAAACTATTACACACTTTACAAATGTGCGCAGTCAGTGTCCTTGCACTTGTTGTCATGCGTGTTACTGTAACAGACACCTACTGACAGGCTGGCGATCAAAGCTCTGCGGAGAAGCTGGAGGGGAAACTGCCTTGTTTGGGGGTTTTGTTTTTTTTCAAACCTGCTACTACAACAGCTTTCAAAACCTCTCTCTCCATAATGTCTAATTCATATGAACACACAGAACGACACAAGCAAAACCGCTGCCTCGAAAAACTCTTATGAGTCAGGGAGAAAACACAGCGAATAATCTGGAAACACTTGAGTTCTTTTTATACTCCTGACATTAAAAATGAAGGTGGCTGAAGGCCAAACACACCCTGAGACGGGGTTTTTTTGGGACTAATTGTTTCCTTCAGTCTCGAACACTCCCCCTTCAATCTACTCAATACTCCTTTCCTTCCCTCCCTCGCCGTGCAACCCCTCCCCTAGACGTACACTAATAGGTTTAAATAAAACCTGCAATTGGTCCAGTAAACCCCTCATTATGGTGTTTTAATAGAATGAATTTAGGATAGTGTGGGGTCAGGGGGGTCAATGGGAGGTCCTAACACGGAGCGGCTGTCATGAGGGTTGGATTTTTTTGATTAGAACCAGTGCAGTCAAACATCCCCAGGTCCTCGACCTGGCTAAGTAGACAACCTGGAAAATACATTTGGCCTCAGACCAAAATGGAAAACATCCATGTTTCAGAGGGGGTGAGATGAGTAGAGATGGATTAGAAAGAGGACAAGGTACATCAATCACGAGCGTTTTCTTTAATGCGTGTGTGTGTGTGTGTGTGTGTGTGGACCTGACTGGAAACCCCACTGAAACAAACCTGGAGATGTTACAACTCCGGCTCCAATAACTTCAGAGTTGGGAAATACACTTCTTGGATTCAAGCATGATCTTTCGTAGTGGGGCTTTTTAAAATTCACATTCTACAGTAGCTGTACCCAGCTTTTTTTTTTTTCCTCCCAGTTGCAATTGGTGCAACTGTAAATTATGCACTAATTACTCTCGACCCGAGTGTGTGAAACCGACGATAGAAGTGGTCTGGTTGATGTGGTACAGGGGAGAAATATGGCTTGTTAGCAGCCCAGGAGCTTGTTCCACATGTGGTTAGGCCGTGGCTGGGATAGTCTGGGTGAGCGGGAGGGCATGCCAGTCTCCGCAGTTCAGCAAGTTTATACTGACTCAGTGTGCAATCGCTGAGATTATTTAACAGAATGGAGGCCTGCTGGTTGGTGTTAGGACACTGGGGGCGGTTTCCACAGTTGTTCCTCATGTGGAAATGTTTGCATAAATCCTATCAGACGTCTTGTGGTGCAGAAATTCTCTCATGCACCAAAATGGAGACTTATATATCAAATATACGATTTGCATGCAGTATTTTGTTGGAAGCAAGTAACAGACGTGTCTCCATTAGGTGTTTTATTAACTTTGTTGAACATCATTCTACATCTGAGGCTCTTTTCTACACTGTAAAATCCTGTGGCACTTCAACTGCTGAACACATCCCTTCAAATAACTTGGTTGGAGTAGAGAAATGAGCCTAAGTGTATTAAAACGCAGAAGCAGACACCAAAGGGGGCGAGATTCCTGCGGGTGACTGTGTAATTTAATTTTGTATGCACATTAGAAGCCAGAGAGCGTAATTTACATGTGGGTTAGAAGTGACTAGGGTGCAGGAGAAAAGAGCGAACATGCTCTGCTAAGGCCCTGAAGGAATCTGAAAGTCTTTACTCGCTTCTTTCCCTTTGAGATGCCTGTTGCAAAAAAATAAAAAAATGATAATCGGAAAATGAAAACCTTCCTTCGTTCTCCGGGACACTTAAGGTTCATGCGTGGTTACCTCTCCTCTGTTGCTCCTTCCTTTTCTAATCAAGAGTCTGCAGAACCCACAAATTCTGGCCAGAGTTTCTCGCCACAATACAGGGAGGCATGGAGGGGGAAGGCTGGAGTCTTTTTTATGTCTGTCTCTTTCTCTCTACCCAGAAAACAGGACGGTTTCACTGTTTTTTTGCACAGGACGTGACACAGAGCCGTCATTCATCCGGATTGTTCCTCAGTGTCACTCTAACTTATATCAGAATTCCCAATAAATAATCAACAAATTAAGCCCTTTTAGAACTTTGACACATCAGTCTCATTAAGTGTCTTGTTTGTCAGTCTGTCGGCAGGATGCCTCAACCCTGACTAAAGGATTTCCATGAAATGTGTTGGGTGGAGCAGGACTCGGGCCAAGGACACTTGATTCACGTTCAATATAGTGATTAAGAGCAGGGGCTTCCATCATCACATGTGACACAAACAGAGGAACAAGATTTAATCTTCTTTAATCTAGTTAGTATTCCCTTCGGAGTATTAACAAGATTAGGGAAATCAATTTAATTTGTGTGTAAATGACGGTAATTACGTCTCCTGTGGTACAACAAACTGATAAATTATTAAGTATTAACGTTTTCTCATAGAGATTTACACTGTAGCCTCATGTCAGGGAGAGCAAGAGGTGCATTAAGTAACTTTCCTAGAACCAATGAGATTGACATGTAATATGTCCAAGTAAAAGTCAAATATTTCATTTTTTTAAACGTTAGCGCCAAGCGTGTCAAGTTCACACATGCTCAGGCACTGACACAAAAAGACCTACAACTCCACATGTCTGAGATTTAAATGCATACGTGCATGTAGAGTAAATACTTTTTCCATGTGCGGAGCAGAACGAGAATGAAGCCAGACTTGTTCATGTTTGACAACTCTGCGCTGGCTGTTCTCTACACACGCACTCGCACACATGCACTGGCGCACACACAGACACACACACTGAACTTGACCCAAAAGAGCGCTTCGACAGCAGCTGCAGGAAAGGAAGAGAGGACTGACCAAACCAACACTCTGATAGACGGTAACAATTATTGGTAGTTACTTAGTTTGTGTTAAATTGTAGAGGAATAGGAGCCAGATGGTCCTTTGACATTAAATAAAATGTTATTTTTTCTAAAACCGTATCGTTAATCAAAGGAAAAACATGCAACATCTTACCTTACTGTGCAAACCATTACATCCTCTGGAGAAATGTTGTTCTCTACCCACAGTTTCTATCATTTTCTCGTCTCCCCTCAGCCACATGCAGCGCACATTGAGCAAGGCAAACTGGCGTCCAGCACAAACACACCTTGTCTTTTCATGGGGAGGCCGGTGCTAACAATCATCTGACAATACATCAACACAAAGAGAGCATTAACAAAGCCGCTGATTCGATCTATACCCTCTTATCTCTTCTGCTATTTCTATCTTCAACATCATGAAAACAATGGTGCACTGATGGTGACAAGTGTCTGGTGGATCACACATACACACAGACTGTTCGGGGCAAATTAACTTCCTCTTCTAAACGCAGACGATTTACCGAGGCTGTAATTGACCTCGCACGGGGCCGACAGGTCGGGGCATTTTGTTGTAATGGCAAAAACAGCTTTTTGTCACGAGTCGGTTCAGGTGTTTCAGAGTTATTATAATTTTTCTTGTATATTTGGTACTTTGCAGTTATTAACACATGCAGGGTAAAGATCATATATATATATAGTCATGGAGGACTTAATATCCTTTAACCTTTAAACATGGTGACATCAATAGATCAGACCTGACAGGGACCATAATGTTAAACTTTGCTATTAATACATGTGTTAGTCTTTACAAAACCTTAATACTTTACACCAGTTAATTTTCAGATTCTATTATGTAACGCACCAATTCTATCTGATGACCAGTGTTTATTTAAAGGTCTGATATTAAACCTCGGTCCTCATGTCACTAAAATAGTCCAAATATGCATTAATGTGTCTTTAAAAGACATTTGATACAGTCACTATATCTTGATTTTATATATATATGAATATTCAAGTTTGGGATCAATAAGTTTATATCTATTCATGCACTAATAAAACATTAAAACATAGAAGGAATCATCTCTGAGCTCATATATATTCAGCTTTAGAGAAAGCAGCATCTTATTTGCCACAATTCTACAACTAGAATTAAAAGCAGACCTTTGTCGCCGATGGAAGCAAGAAAAAAACAAAAAAGGGAGAGAAAATTAAATGAAAGATAATGAAGCCCATTTTAAAACCGGAACCAATGGGGGGAGAGGTGACCTGTTCCAGCCAATCCCACGCGGAAGGTGGGGTGACGATTTTTAAACTCCCAACTCAAGTCGCTGGAACGCGTCGCTCCCAGCTCACAGTGTGGAACGCGACTTTCACGACCGCACCTCTCATGACAGCCTCGGAAAACAAGACAGACGAAGACAAACAAACAGGGGAGCAGAGGGGAAACAGCGGACTCCTGCCTACTGACATTATTAAAGGGATTTACTGCTGTGCGTAAAAAGGCGCACGGGGCTCTCCGCTGCGCGCCTCCATCCTGCGGTAACATTTGATTTTCTATTTGTTTTAAAATTGGCCATTGCAGCTTGTTCTCGGATCTTCATCCCCACTCCGCAACAAGATGTTAAAAATGACGGAGGAGCATGACAAGTGTGGGAGCGACCATCCCTGCAGTCCGTCAGGCACCAACAGCTCCATGTCTCAGGACGAGTCCGACTCTGACGCGCCGTTCTCCCCGACGGGATCCGACGGCCAGGGGTCCCTGCTCGCCGGCCTGGGCAAGAAGCTGGACTCCGAGGATGACGACCGGTTTCCGGCGTGCATACGGGACGCGGTTTCTCAGGTGCTCAAGGGATACGACTGGTCCCTGGTGCCGATGCCCGTGCGAGGGAACGGATCTCTGAAGAGCAAGCCCCACGTCAAGAGACCCATGAACGCGTTCATGGTTTGGGCGCAGGCGGCCCGCAGGAAGCTGGCGGACCAGTACCCGCACCTGCACAACGCCGAGCTCAGCAAGACGCTGGGGAAACTGTGGCGGTAAGGACACATAGGATACTGTCCATTATTACCAGGAGAAAAGCTTCAGATTTCTACATGTCTCCATGTATTTAATAAAAAAGAAATACACAATATTAATTTAATCAGCATTGGCAATTACAGCAAAATATAACATTAATTTGAACAAAGTTTGGGCTTTATGGTTAATGAGCTAGAATAATTAATCCTTATAAGAAAATCTGCATTTTTTTACAGCTTGATAGAGAGTAAAAAGTCCCAAAGTAACTTGGTTCACGTAAGAATAAGTGTATCTGAATTAATTGTGATGTTTTTAATATTTCTTCCCGCCCGCGCAGCTTGCTCTCAGAGAGTGAGAAGAGGCCGTTTGTAGACGAGGCAGAGAGGCTCCGGGTTCAGCACAAGAAAGATCATCCAGACTACAAGTACCAGCCTCGGCGACGGAAGAATGTGAAACCGGGCCAGAGCGACTCGGACTCAGGAGCAGAGCTGGCACATCACATGTACAAAGCTGAACCGGGGATGGGAGGACTGGCAGGGATGACCGACGGGCACCACCCCCCTGAGCATGCAGGTGTGTTTTCAAATTTAACAGAAAAATATATATCACACACATAATTCATTTAATAATGGTTTCAGGCCACCTGTTTGAATCATCAGTGTGTTAACATGCTTTATTTCTGATACTGTTTTTTTATCAGGGCAGCCCCACGGCCCCCCAACACCGCCCACTACTCCCAAGACAGATCTGCACCACGGGGTGAAGCAGGATCTGAAGCACGAGGGCCGACGCCATGTCGACAGCAGCAGGCAAAACATCGACTTCAGCAACGTGGACATCTCTGAGCTCAGCACCGACGTCATCAGCAACATGGAGACCTTTGACGTGCACGAGTTCGACCAGTACCTCCTGCTCAACGGCCACACCTCGGGCTCCTCCGGCCTGCCCGCAGACCACAGCCACGGGCAGGCCCCGGCACCCGGCAGCTCTTACACTTCCTCATACAGCCACGCAGGCGCCAACGGGTCCGCGTGGAGTCGCAAGAGCGCCATGTCCTCCTCCTCCTCCTCCAGCGAGGTGGGCCAGCACCGACTCCATATTAAAACGGAGCAACTGAGCCCCAGCCACTACAGCGAGCACTCCCACGGGTCCCCCTCACACGCCGAGTACGCCTCCTACAGCAGCCAGGCCTGTGTCACTTCAGCCGCGTCAGCTGCCTCGGCCGCGGCCTCCTTCTCCAGCTCCCAGTGTGACTATACTGACCTCCAGGGCTCCAACTATTACAACCCTTACTCCGGCTACCCCTCCAGCCTCTACCAGTACCCGTACTTCCACTCCTCCAGGCGGCCCTACGGCAGCCCCATCCTCAACAGTCTGACCATGGCTCCCGCCCACAGCCCCACCGCCTCCAGCTGGGACCAGCCCGTCTACACCACGCTGTCGCGGCCTTAAGGGGACGAGAGGCCGTTCAGTTCGCACACGAAACTCGTTCAGATTGATGCACTACTAATGGAGGACGCGAGGTGCAGGTGGAGGAGTGTGCTTGGTGGGTAGTAGGTTACCTGTGACCATTTGAACGTGAAGCAAACAAATGACAAAAAAAAAAAGTGCCTGCTGATTTTATACAAAGTTATATTGTTGCGGTGAAAAAGACACTTGAGACTTTTTACAGGAGACAAATTGTGTTGTTGGTGAGCCAAACTCCTCCGTGAGGACATGTCACCTACGCCTACATCCTGTACACCCCTCATCTTTCCAGTTAAAGATTGCACGTGTGCACACACTCGAGGTGAAGCAAAGGCCTCCCCCCCCCCGAGTCGTGTAGGAGAGGAACGGTTTGGGCCAAAATTGTGATGTGGAGCAGATGGAGAAGCAGACATATTGGAGAATATACACGGGACCAATTATGTAAATTTGCAGTTAAATTTACGTTAATGGCCAGAGCTATATCGCAGCACACTTGTCCATTTGCATTAGTGGATCCGTCTTAACTCGATTGCTCGTATGAATTTTAGAGTGTCATTTTGGCATAAAAGTCTTATATGTATTTATGTTCATGCATTATTGGTTTTATTTTTTTGTTCTCAAGTAGATAACACGTGTAATGTGGGTTTGGTTATTTACAGTACTGTTTGGCTTGTATTGAAAACGCAGTAAGTGAAGTGAAGGACAGCACGAGTTCAGTGCGTTCGTTATATCATTCCATTGAAGAGGAATTTCCGGTCCAATTTTCCACCCTCTCCTGCGTCTCCGTTCCCGATTGCAAGAGAGCGGCGCAGGGCCGACGGGCACAGGACAGAACAGGTGTCTGGAAGCAATGCTTGGCAAATCGCGATTAGTCATGATCCAGGGTTAAAGGAAATGGGGTAAGATAACACCACGCACTCTGAGTGACGTGTCAGCTGGACCTCCTGTACGCGCGGATGGGCAACGCACGCACATGTGTACGTACATGCATACATGTGTGTGTGTGTGTGCGTCAGGGAGATAAAGTGCAGCTCTACCAATGAGAGAGGAGATACACATCCCGTGATATATTAGACAAAAGTGATACTTACCACCACTCTTATCATTTCAACTTTTTCCGTTATTTAGAGTCGGGTTTAAAGAGGAAATTACGTGTTGGAGTATTTGCCCAAATTGATCCGAGCCATCACTCACTGCTGCAGTGTCTCGTCAGAAACAACAAAGACGTCTTTGTGCCTTCTAATGCTTATCGTCTGTATTTCAGTATAAGACATTGAGTTATTAACAAACCTCCGGCAGCACACAATCAGAAATCCACACCAGAAAGTCCCACAGTTAACCCGCTCCTCTTTATATCCTTAATTTGACCATATCCTGAATTTGAAATCATTCCTTGGTTTGTCAGATGCTGTGATGTGCTGTATGAGAAACACATTCAGTGCATCGCGGTGCAAGTTTGTCCACAGAACCGTGTTTTGGGATATTATCCTGGTGCATAATTTGACATCATTCCCTCCAGCCTTGGTTTTGTCGTGTTTGGCGAGAAGCACACAGAGCGTCACGTTCCAGGTTCTGACCACAGAACCGTGTTTTTGTATATTATTCTGGTGTATACTTTTGAGAGAGGCTGTGAAAACTATTGTTCTGTTAACTAGAGTTTCATTCACACATGCACAGCTAACCCATGCGCTGGCCATTTTTGGTTCAAAATAAAAAAATACTGTTCTTGATATTTGTCTACGTCTCTTATTTGCATTCATGATTACGTTTTTACTTGGAAAGAATTTGTAAAATAATAATAAATATTTGAATTTAGCTGAACACCAGCTGTTCATATGAGCCGGGTTGTTTAACATCTGTACCGTGAGCCACAGCTGTGAGGGGAGACCAGTGAGACCTGTATTATTAGCAGCGCTCAATCCTCCGATCATCCTTTTCCAATTAAACTTTAACCGTCAATTTAACTGAGGTGTATTTTGCAAAATACCCTTTAAATTATCCCATTGCTGTAGAGCTGAAACGCTTTTCCTCAGAGAAATAAATAGGTCTCTAAAACCAAAATTACAAGTTGCTGCTGCAAACGGGCTAAACTCCAGGTCTGGTGCTGCTCTCTAAACTTTCTGACCTTAAGGTGCCCTGCGCTTGACACTTCTCATGTGCCCTTAAACCCAAAATAATAAAGTTAAGATGTTTTTCATCAAAACAATGAAAGGAGGGGAATTCGGGGAGAGCGATCATATCTGCTCTGGTCTGAGAGTGGATTGCTCAAGTTGGCCCTGGCATGCATGCCAAGCAGCCGTCCCTAACCAGCCCAGGGAGAAGCCAAGTGCCAGGGCCGCGCTGCTGAATTTTAATGATTCATTATGCTGTGGAGGGGCCCCATTGTGTCCTTTTATCCGGAGAGCTAGAAAGGAATTAATTGGACAGAAAATGGAAGGGCAAGGGGAACTGACAAGCCATTAAGAGGGTCCTGAATGGACGATTAGATGCACAAGGGGGAGGATTTTTTTTACCGCCCTCCATCCTCACTGTCTCATATCACAACGCTCCACAAACACAAAAACAACAAGAACAACCACCACCACAATGACCAGCAGACCGCACTGTAGAAATCATATCAGTGCACATAATCTGTAGATAATAAACGAAGATAATACCACAGCAGATGGGGTGTGGGTGGCTCAAGAACGACTTGTTGTTTTTCTTCCCTCAAAGTCTTTCTCTTTTTTTTTTTTTTTCTTCACCAGTGTTTGCCAAATACTTTCAGGAGGAACTCTTGAGAAAGAACAGGAGTGAATAAAAGTGAAGCAAAAAGGCTCTTCAGGGTGCTCGGGTCCCGCTGCCCCTGGAACTTGTCCACAGTTTCTGATTGGGCGTCCCGAGAGCCCTACTGTAAGTAGCTGGCGACGGTGAGTTACGTAGGCACATTATACTGAATGAAGGGATGAGAGGATGAATGAACGAAGGAGGATAGGGGCATTTTTACACGAGAGTCGCAGTTTCGCCGGTGGAAAACATTTCGTCTACGGAGCCATATGCTCAAATCAGGTGCAAGGAAAAGGCTCACACACTCTTTGTCTGCCCTCGCAATCCCCCCAACCCCCCCCTCCCTTTCGAGCACGACTTGGATATGAAAATTAAACATGTAATTTACAATAATTTTGACTTTGGCACGAGGAGGCTGTGCTGCATTCCAGCTGTCACGTTTATCGTTGACGGAGGGACGGGGGCGTTACCGGGACCAGGAGAGAGAGTCGCGGTCTTGGAAACCGGGGGCATTCGGGGGGGGGAGAGGCACGACACATCCCACATCCCATTGTTAGGAGCGGGATAACTCGCCTGGTAATAGTCTCATCCTGTCTAATGAGCCTGGCTGACTCAGGGCATGTTTCGGGGGAAAAAAAAAAGAGGGGAGCTGGGAACTGTGAAAACTCGGGAGAATGCGAGGGCTGATTTGCAAGGGAAATGAAGTGGACATAAAGAGTGGTTATTGCCCGTCACTGGATCGGCCCGGCCTGATCCCGCCTTTCATGCGCTGAGGCTCCATCCAGGGTTCAGCTGATGTCTCATCACTGACGGCTGCTTTACAGTTAACTGACTTGTAACGATGAAGTCACACTTTATCTGAAAAATAGAGAATAATAACAGTTCCCAGTCCCAAAAATTCACGTTGGTGATGCCTGGATACTTTCAATTTACCGAAAATATGGCCTTTCTCACGATTTTTTTCTTATTTTAAAACTAAATATCCATCATGCAGATAAAGCTCTGACTTCACTAAAATCAAAAAGGCATTCATTCTTGAAAGCTGCTCTTGTTTGCGACAGTATCTCCCACAGCTTCCAATGAAAATACATTCACCTACAACTTAGCCGCTACGCCCAACCAAACGACTTCCTGAGGCCTGTTTCTGCCTCGACGCCCCGTTCTCCTCACTAAATAAAGCCATTCTATTTTATTATTGGTGTCTCCTGTGTTTGCTGGCACGCGGGCCAAGCAAAACAGGGGGGGGGGGGGGGGGGCAGACAGAACCAACATTGACTTGCCCGATTCCACACGGACGGGCCCGCACAGAGAAGGAGGACTGCCAACACTCCCGTCTTTCAAAAGCGCCACTAAATTGATGCTGGCTCCACCAAGGTCACCTACGACTGGCCAGCAGCACTTCCATCAACCAGTTCATTCGAGGACCTGATTCCGGCTTTGAATAAGTTTGCAGCTAATAGGAGAGAAGGAAATCTGACCAAAACCAAAGCATAACAGTTTGAGTTTCACTGTCAATAGAGTTGGAGTTTGTTTGTACTTCTGAAGATTGAAATATATCTTGGTAAATCTGGAAGGATCAGTAAATAAATCTTTGTTCAAACATTGTGGTCGTGGAATTAAAAAATCTGCTGCTTCAATCATGCAGAAAAGAGATAAACCTGATAAATCACTGATTATGGTTGTTTACTGAAAAGATATTCAGACCTCTGTGAAAACAATTTGTCAATAACACGTAGTGTCTGTTTTAACCTGGTTGCAGCTCCAGTTTGGGGAGGATCACTGCACCAGAGTCAGGGACTGACAGGTTATTTCACTGCTTCGGATTAATGATTCGTTTCTGGTAATTAGAAGATGGACATTTGGTAAAATGATATATGAAACCTATAATTTAATCAAAATTCATCAGCATTGTAGAATGTTGATAGTAATTGTGTTTACGAGAAACCTTCACACAAGGTGGAATGTTCCCAAGTCTTTCATTTAAAGGCTGGAAATAAATAAATAAAACACAGCAACAATCTGACATCTGGTCTGTTCTCTGAACAGTTGTCCACAGTCTTTCACTCTCTTTTTTCATTTGTTCTCTCCTTTTCACTTTTTCTTGGCACTTCTCAATTGTGAATGTGGTGGCAGCATAGCTGCTCATCTTCTTTCCACAGCTCCAGGACTTGTTGATGAGTAACTATGGCTGTGTTTTCATTGTCACAGCTTTGTGCTTTTGTTGAACTGTGGCTCCGCTCCAGTACTCCTCTCCATCCTTTACTTGAAGTTGTCTCATCTCAACCTTTTTCCCTTCACACTTTATGTCTCACACAACTGCGCTCAGACTTTTAAGGATCGACAGCAGTTAACATACTACTTGCCCTCTTTGATAATTCATCATGTAGAATCAGTGAACAGTTGTAAAATAATGTACAATGATCGAGTTCAGCATATGTTTGGAAATCTTCTAATCACCGATTACGAGAAACCATTCAGATTTTAGGAATGAGGGAATCTCCGGTTGATGAAATTAAGAATGATAAATTAGCATAACCCCCCCACCCCTTACAAATATACACACACAGACAGTGAACCTACGCCACAGCCCCCCAGGCACCCAAGAGAGGGACTGAGCCACCAGCATGTGCATCCTGTGAGACCCTGGAATGTGGAGTGTGGGCGGAGCGTTTGCCACAAATGAGTCGTGCTACTGATGCAGAGGCAGTAGAGGTAGAGACAAAGAAGAACAAGAAGAGAAAAGGAACATTGTCAGAATCCGAAGAAGCGACAGGAAATGGACTGAAAGGCTGGAGAGTCTCAGGTAGAAAAAAAAAAAAACCCAGAAAGCAAAGTCTCCCTCCCTCATTTCTCTTGTGTGTGGAGCTGCTTGGCAGAAGGTGCGGCAGGGACAGCAGGAGCAGAGTTTTAAATGTAGCTCAGCGCTGGCACCGGCCTGTGTGAGTGCACTCGGTGGGAGCACCAAATCCCGTCGCCCGGTGCAACATGGCGATTCAGACTCAACAGCAGAGCCCATGACAACCCGTTTAACCACCGCGGTTGGATTTTTTCTATCCCCACCAGCTCTACTCTCACAAATCCATTATGGTGCAGTGCCATGAGGAATGCGTTTATACAAAAAATAAATAATAGTACATGTCTGGGTTGCCACGCTTTCTCTGGTTTCTGGGACACCCGAAAACGGACAGAACACCGCAACATATTAGGTGACCATCGCGATATTTGTTTAATGCGCGTATGATCAGCAACACATGTCCATTCTCTCACACTTGATATCTTTTGTGGTATGACAAAGAGCAGGGTAGTGGGGGGGGGGAATAGGGAAGAGTTTGTTCTCCCATGTGGTTTTGGCCCGTTCTGAGGGGCTTGGAGCCACGCCACGTCTATCCCTGGTCCAGCCTTTGATATGGATGGGGTTCATTATGTAACTGAATCTGTTGTCAAAAAATAAAACAATATGCATGGGGCCAGCAGGAGAGGTGCGTGCGTGTGTGCGTGTGTGTGTGTGTGTGTGCGGACCTGACATAGTGGATGAAGGAGCACAGCCCTCTCTCACCTTTCCACAGTCCACTGCTCCTCCTCCCTGTACTTCCAAATGAGCTTCACACACTGTGATAACAACCACGGCCCCCTGACAGGTTTTTCACTTTGCAATTTCTGAAGTGTGTTAGACAATTAGGCAGCAAATCTTTTCATCCGCTTCACCTTTTTTTGGCCCCAACACAACTGCGATGAATAAGTGCACAGCCTGAGGTGAATCGCAGCAGTTGTGTCCAAACTCCCAGAACTGAAAATGGAAAACCTGAAACTGAAAACCTGCTCACCTCCTCCGCACTTCTTCCTCTTACGAGACACAAAACAAGTCACTTTTCAGACTCGACATCAAACCAGTGAGCTTGATCAGCTGCGCAGTCGATCTCACCAGGCCTGCAACAAATACAAATAGAGGTAAAGCCAGCTTCACGCCATTTTTTCATTCCCGCCCTCTGTCTTGCTCGTCTCCTGCAGCAGCTGGAAACCCTTTTTCCCGTGAGCCGGGACCGAGCATGGATGGTGAGAGTTTGCCTCAGCCTTCAAGTGGTCGGCTGAGTTCACTGCTCGCTGAGCTATAGTGAAAGCAGCCAACCTCAGCGCGGTTGCGGACATCGCCCGCTGCAGAACGCTCTGGCGCCTGCAGCCCCACACATGGGTCCCTGACCGCTGCTTGCTCTCGCAGTCTGAGAGACACAGCGGGGGGACATAGCGGGAATGACACAGGGGCTTAAAGGAACTGGAACTGTGTCTGCTAACTGTCTGCTGCTGTGCCGGAGATGAGCGGATTGATTTGCCTGCAGCAGCTGAATGCCGCACCATGCAAATGCAAAAGTTATATTCGGAGCAGAAGGAGCTAATGAGGATTTGAATAAAGGAAAATGAGAGCAGCGTGTTTGCTGCTTGACAGCGAGATATTAGAAGGTAAAAGATACAGCGTACGATAAGTTTACGAGCGTTGTCGCCAGCGTGCCACTCCAAACGTCCAATGACGCAAGACGGAAGGCATGACTCGGAGAAGGTAAATGGTGGAAGGTGGACTTTGTGTCTGGGAGGATCAGCCCTGACCACAAAACAGTAAGTAATGGAGTAAGACTGGAGTCTGTGGTTTTCTCTTCCCCTCTTATTCCTTAAGGTAATGTTTGATTTGGTTCTGCTCCACCATTTTCTCCCGTGTCAAGCATCAGCGGGACAACAGTCAGCGCTCAGCGACCATTATATTCATGAAACTTCAGCAAGAAGCAACAACGATGTTTGACAGCGGCGTGTTGACTTTTCAGGAAGGCCAGGAATAAGCATTACGCTAACAATCAGTGAGGACACCCGCGGCCAGAAACCCACAACGTATACGGCCTGGGTTAGGTTCAAAACCAACACAAACTGGAGATCACATGTCTGCTGGTTTGAATCGTCAGGCCAGCAGCTTACTGGTCATGTATTCATAACAAGAAACACTCAACAAAAAGATACAAGATACAACGTCTGGAGTATTGCACATTGGACGCACCAAGATTTGGTTTTTCAAAAGTTAAATTCCCACAAGACCAGAGATAAATGTCTCCCTCACAAGTCTCTCCTATGTTCTTCAGCCAAAAGAGTCAACAGAAGGGACCTGCTCTCCCCCCGCCCCCTCCACCCGAACACTCCATCATCCAAATCGTCCTTTAAAAGCCCACTTCCAGTCACATGTCGTAACCCCTCACTCTTCAGAAGAAGAAAAAAAACACTATTTGTCTTTTGTGACAGAGCCATGATGTCACGTGGTTATGAAGTAATGGTGTCAGACTTTATAAAGGTCTGAGACATCCATGAAAAGAGGAGGACAGAGAGAAGACCGACTGCCAGGATGCATGAAGGGTGACGTAGTCTGACCTGGCTTGTGCCAGCAAGATGAACCATTCACTGTAGCAGCTAATGAGCTTGACCTCTGACCCCTGTACAGGCAGGGGGCCTGGTGCTGCCTCTGCTACTGCCTAACTGCTTTTATGGTTTCGTGGAGGAGGAGTGGGGTTGGATGGGGAAACGGTAACAAGCTCCGACGAACAAGAGAGAACATGTTGAAACAGACTTCATGTGCTTTTTCAGGGCACGGAGGCAGAAATCATCTGAAAACAGAGCTCCAGTTATGTTTCTACATGATCCAAAGATCTGAGTAGAGACATGTCCCTTTAAACTTGTTCTTTAGCGGAGGCATGGGCACCTGGCAATGGCTTAACACAGAGGGAGGAGCAAACTAAATACAGTACAGTAATCAAGAATCAATCCACAACTAGAATGACACTGAGGGTCCATAGCCACCTTAAATTCACAGAATTGCAAACACTTACAGTCAAAATAAGTAGCCTAAATAAGCAAGATTTTTCTAGATCGATGAATTATTCTTTGGGGAAAAAGATCTACCAAGTAAAGATCTGTCAGGTAGTTCTTGCGCAATCTTGCTGAAACCCACAAACTTACCGACAAACAAATGGACAGGGGCGAAAAGATAAAAGCTCCTTGGCAGAGGTAACAACCGGAAAAGATTATTGCAACACCAGTTGTTTCATCTTTGAAGTTATCATCATTAAAACCTTATGCAGGCTTTAACTGGAGTAGGTTGCATGTTGGAAAGAGAGACAATTTATATATAATGAATAATCTTTAAATACAGATCACAAATTGATGACACGATCATGATTAAACCTGAGGGTAGGTTCCCTCCATGCTCATAAATCCAGGAGCATTTCACTGCATTGACCTTTTGAACCGTTTCGTTTGGATCGGTCATATTCTTCTCGTTATGTCACAGAGGCCATTCATCTCCTGACAGCTCGGCAGCTAAATTAAGCAATCAACCCACAGTGCCGCCTGATAACAGAAGAGAACATTTCCCCCAATGCACCATAAAGATTTAACTTTCAAATTTGTAGCAGCGGTTCCAGCGTCAAGTTACTGGTGAGCTTGATTATATACCCCCTGGAAACAAACCAGGCTGATGGTGCAAATGTCTGCATAGGTAAAAGATGTTGATTTTACCTAGTTATCTGTGTGTGTGTGTGTGTGTGTGAGTGTGTGTGTGTGTGTGTGTGTGTGCGCACCTCAGTTAACTCAAGCAACACTAACTGTGAAGGAAAAAAAGAGATTTTTAGACTTTGACAAAAAGTCAATTGAACAGATATATAATTATATTTACACGAGTTAGAGGCTTTGAGGCTAAATGACGGATTGGTTTGAGAGAGACGTGACAGCGCGTTGGCCACCCTGCATAATTGTAAACAAAATGAAAATTGCTGTTGCTAGATTTCAGTAATGAGGTACAGTGACAATGACCCAATACCCTGCAATTGGGATTCAGGAGAAAGTTTCAGAACAACAGAAGGGTAAGTGTCCCTGTAACTATGGTAACACACACACACAGACACACACACACACACACACACACAGACACACACACCTGTCTGTGAGGAGACGCTGCTGACTTCTCTCTGAGCATCATGGGAATCAAATTTCACCAAACCTCTGTGGATATTGGTGCGTTTCTCTCACTGCACTCCGTTCATCATATTTTGACATGTTGAGTTCTGTTCTCATCACTCTAACTAGTGTATCTGTGTAACTGGTTAGCCAAAGGTCCCCTTAAATGCAATTAAGCTGCACCATAATGCACACACTCATAGATATCAGTTCCCTAAAACACGCCTTGTTGTTTTCATCAAGATCCATGAATTAAAATCAAACATGCCCGGTCTTGCAATGTCAAAGAAAAGGACATTTCCGCCACCTGATCCAGAACTGCCTGTAAGATTTTCTAGGTTCTACCCCGACCAACACCACATTCTTCCTTCACGTTTCGTAGTAATCCATCGTAGATTTTGAGTAATGCTGCAGACCAACATAAAAACAAACAAACAAAATCTAGCAGACAAAAACACTTGCGCTTGAACCTTGAAGCAAAATTAGAACGGTCAGGGAAGACATTAACTTCCTCCAGGCTGTTAAAGGTCATCGGTGCACAGTGGAGCACGAGTTCAGGTCACTGTGAACTAATGAAATCTAGATGGGATCAGAGTAAGTGTTGGAATATAACTTTATTGACAGTACTTCTTTTGATTTCCTTTGTAAACCCAATATTTGTCTCATCTACCTTTTCTAAATCAATGAATTCAATGTGATTTATAATTTTTGGTTAAAAAAAAAGTCCAATTACCGACCGTCAAGGCTGCAAACCTGACACCACTACAACTGCAGAGTTTGTTTATGCTACTAGTTGTGGTGACTCAGGAATGTCATGTTTCATATTTCTCATTTTCCAGTCATTCTTGACACTCAGGCCTCTCTCACAGCTTTGCCTTGCTTCTCTCCAATTACGTATACAGTGCATGTAAAGCGTGTGTGGGTCTGTGTGTGTGTGTGTGTGTGTGTCCGCCCGCACACATGTAAATGTATAGCTGCTCTCCCAGGATGGGACTAATCCCAGGGTGGCAGGAGAGCAGGGGGAGCCAGCACATGTGCAGATCTTTCAACTGCGGTCTGGGATGTTTAGTCTTGCCTCGTCAGCGTTTCTTGAACCCGGTCCAGAAAAGCTTTCACTCGGCCATAATTCTAGACCCCCTCCAAATCCTGCAGACCAATCGCCCGGAGGACTTCCCCATCGCAAGATGAAAAAAATACATAATGAAATCATCACCAAAATGTGACGCCGAGTTCCTCCGAGGTAAAGACGGATGATTTGATGTCTCGAAGGGTTTTGACCCTGCAGGGACTTTCCACATATCACTTCATGAGCCATCATCACTTGGCAAACAGGCACCGCTAAAGGTATCACTGACTCTGCATCCCAGATCCTCGGCTGCCCTCCTCGCTCCCTTTGGTCCCCGGTTCCCCTTTGAAACGTCTCCAGTGGCGGCTGATCGGACTCACACAACAAGCCGCATCCTGGCAGGAAGGTCCGGGGGGGGGGGGGGGTAAATTTCGTGGGTGCTAAAATTCCCTTCCGGCGTAAATTAAAGCCACTTACATGTAGAATCTTCAAACTGCAACTGAGAAGATAGGAGGGGGGGGGGGGGGGGGGGGGGGGGTGCACGACAGATTTCTCTGTCGTGCACCAGCACATGTCACCACTTGATCTTTTTATTTCTTTTCATCTCGTAGAGTCGTATCATCCCGTCGCTGTTTGCATGCACTGTGTAAATATCACGAGGAGCCTGAGGGACGCGGCTCCGTGCCCTCGCTTTCTCTCTTTTTTTTTTAAGTTTCTCTGCACCTTCAGCTATAATGACCCAGGACAACTGCTCGGCGCTGTGATAACTTTTGCTTTCTTGGTCCCGTGCAGCTGTCCGCTCGCCCGGGTCCTCGGCTCATAACAACAGCTGAGGCTCAGTCGCTTCGCTTGCAGGAGCCTCCGTGAGTGGCAACATAATCTCAACTACCATCCCCTCAAACCTCAAACTGTTTCAGCACTCGCTCGGCCTTTATTTCCCCTGTTCCACAGCAAAGAATCCCCCCCCCTTCCCCCATAAAACAAATATGTACTAAATTAAACGACGGCTCCAAATTCTTCATCACAATTCCCAGATTTCTCATCGAGCCAACCCACTCACTGGAGCAACACGCAGAAGTGATATCAGAGCCTCTTGTTACAGCTAAAACACACAACACCCGATTTGTATCTCTTACACCTCGTGACCCACATCCCACACACACTTCCTCTCAAAGGACGGGTGGGGGGGATGGGGTAGAGTCAAACAGAAGAAATGATCCTCCTACAGCTCGACGTGGGGAATTTGTGTGTCATCTTCCCTTTCTGGTGGAAAATATAAGACCCACAGGTGGTCGAAACCCGCCCTGGAGATGGAGACTTCCCCAAAGACGAGGCCGTGTCCACCTGTTCCTCCCAGTTCCTCCCAGTAACACCAGAAATCCGTCACAGTGGAGAAATGTGAGCCTCTGACACATGTAGAGAAAAGCTGTAAATCGCTTGGGTTCGTGTAAATTTATGGTTTAACGGTAACAAAAATATATGTTCTCAAGGGAGGGTGTTTTACACTGATGAGAAATGCTCCCTGTGAAGATGAGTTGAGTCATTAAAAATTGGCTCAGGGATGCAGAGAGTCCGCCACAAGATGGCACTGCAGCACTTCTAATCAATACGATTCAAGGCTCCTGCAATCTCTTGCGCCACCCAGTGTTCAAAAGAAGACATTACATTATACTGCGTTTATTTTCAGACCATAAACTCAGCTCAGTCGAACACAGCAGAACAAGGCTGTATCTTTCTGTTTCCTGTGTCTTTTAATTTATCTCTAACGTGTAATGTGTCAATAACAGAACTGTTCTTGTGCCAATTGGTTTCAAACTTAGAAATATTTCCACAAGATTAAAAACAGCAGAGATAAGCGCAGCAGGGAAGTGAAACACAACAGGCCGGTACAGACTTCTCTCCTCACGACTTAAATTCTCTCATATCTCTACTTGGAAAGAATCTCCAAAGGAATTCTGTGACAGGTGCCTTTCCAGTCGCATTTATGTTAAAGTCTTTTAAATATCTGATGACTTTGTGGTGGTTTTCTGCATTTCAAATAAAGTAAAGCCCACTTGTGCCAAACAGGATCAACACAGGTCAACTGAGAGTTAATGAGAACAAATTTACGGACAGTGCAAATCTTCTGGTTTGCATGTGGAGATTATCTAATGGTGCAAAAGCAGCACTTCCTGGTGCATGGTTCAGACACTGTCTATAGAATTAAGTTCCAGAGCAGCAGTAGGTATGGAGCATTCGTTCATGCAACTTTGTCAGATTCATGATAAACAGTTGCTCGACCATAGAATACATTCATATTTGTATATTATCACTTTCAGTCAAAATAAGAATATTGCAAACTCCACCAATCTATCTCTCTGGATGTCAAGAAGAGTATAACAACTTATTTTATTGGAATGAAGTAACAATTCTAATGTTAAATGGAAACATTTTCACTGTATGATTTACGGAAAAACATTTAGACCGACCTCGGTCACAACATCTCCAGATACTCGATGGTCACCACACAGCAATTGAGAAATAACAAACAGTCTCAATACATAACCTGGCTCTTAATAATTCAGGTGCATTTGCCAAACCCAAAATAGTCTCCATTAATGAATCTCCCGGGCTGTGTAAACGATGTCAGAGATGATAGACGATGCCTCATTAAACTTTTATCAAACCACATTGCCTGCACGATGGGACCTGGCGTTCCTGTTTGCACGTTGCTTCTTACCCGTGGCAACATGTGGTTTGGTTTTATTCCAAAAGACCATTTAGACAATTAACGTGAAAGCACAGATAGTAAATTCCTGGTAAGTGGAGGAAAACATTACAGTCTCATCGAGCGTCACCACAAATATTACTTGGAATAACCTATTTTGACATTTCTGATAAAGTGGCATTCCTATTCTGCCTAATTTTTATGTATTTCATTGAACGTTTTTTAACCTTTTACCTTTTTTCTTTTTAAACAATTGAATTTCGCTTGAAAGTTGTTTTAAACAGTTTTTTTTTCTTTTCATGTTGTCTCTCTGTTGTTTACCAGGTCCCCTTTTAAATGTCATCCTCATCCGAAAACTGTTTTCTGCCTAAAACGTGGATAAACCCCCCACATCAGAGAGAAATCACAGGAAGTTAGCAGCTAGCATGAATGTTTTCTGAAGAGACAGAAACAAAAGTCAGGTTAGAATGAAAGTTAACGTTATTCTATATCAGCTGAATGTGTCTAAATGTAACAAACACTTTTCTCTAAATTAACTTTACAACTTGTGCTATGGCCACAATGTCAGCGCACGCAGGTTTGACTTCAACCTGCTTTTGAAGAGCAGCTCACCTGACAGACGTCACCACAGAACCTGGTGGGCAGCCATGACACGTTCCCCATGAGTACAGCCAAAGCGCCTCCGTCGCCATCTAGTGGAAGGCGGCGGTACAGGTCATAAACCAGACCTTCCCCTTGTTCGCAGATGGGACAGGGACCAAGCTAAAAAGTCAAGATGATGGTTTCTGTTCATTTCTGTACTTCTCAATACACTGATAATATTCAAGAGGTCATGTTTCTAAATAATTTGTTTTTAATGTCCTGACGGAGGTCGGTTTTCATCTAGATTTGATTTCCCAGGGAATATCTTATGGATCTTGGTTGGTGAAATAAAATCTGGTATCCTAAGAGAACTGATATCTATGAGTGTGTAAAGTTCTAAGGGGGCTGTTGTTGGAGTATGTGTTCTATTGAGTGTTGTTTTAGTCAGTAAAGTGATGCTATGAAAGAGGGCTGACATGTCGCAATCACTGATTTGTTAAGTGAGTGTACTCTCCCCTAATCTCTACTGTACAGACTCAAATGCTACGGGTGGCATCACTGAGATATTTTGGGTTGATTTCTGGAAAGGGGCAGGAAGTACGGACACGTCTTCCATCTTTAGATGCAGCCCATTACTGGAGCTGAGATTCAAAGTAAAAATACAAAGAAACATCCATACGGAAATCACAGTCTTCTTAGGATCAAAAGCAAAAAATATGTTTCACCATATTCACTGCTGTTTTTATATCACTTTTAATGTCCCTTTACCCTCCACTGTGGTTAAATTAGGACAATTGCATGTTGGCAATGGAGGATTCTCACATTTATTCACTGGTTCTGTTTCTGAGCCCTGGCAGGAGGCTGCTTGTTAGGCAGCCACTTGTAACACGCAAAAGCCTGTGTTAACACGAGGTAATGGATTATGGTGGAAATCCACCTCAAAAAACGCAGAATGCTGCTGATTGACATTTACCCTGCTTCCTCTGTCAACTGCTGTAGGCTCCATTTAGAAATGTGTGTTAATTTCACACAAGCTGGATTGGTGAGCAGCTTTCATTATGAGGACAGGAAGAACATCTGGGGACATCTGGTGGGCGGGTAGAGAATGCCAGGAGATGGTAAGTCCAGAGTAGAGAACAAGAGAGCTCAGAGACAAATATAAATTTGTTTACTAGTAAGATGTTTGTTTTCAATCTGTTTTTATCTATCTATCTACCTATCTATCTATCTATCTATCTATCTATCTATCTATCTATCTATCTATCTATCTATCTATCTATCTATCTATCTATCTATCTATCTATCTATCTATCTATCTATCTATCTATCTATCTATCTATCTGTCTGTCACAAACGTTAGATCAGACATGATGAATATTTAAACTTAGTTTCTAAATTAATTTTTTATGCTTACTTGTTAAGAATTCAATGTCTGACCAACACAAAAATAGTATTGTTCCTCACTATTTCCGTAACGGCTTTTGATTTGTGATTTGCATGTGACCATGTATACTGCAGCGTGCATAAATATTGATGCATTCCAAATATAGACATAAGTCCAGCTAAAACAATTAGGGATGCCCATTACCAGCATAAGTAAACAGAGGTTTCATTTCCGAATTCATGAGCATATTTTATTAATACAACTCCAGACGAGGAAATGAATGAAGCCAGATCAGTCTTACGTCGCAGAGAGCCTCGTCCATTTTAGTAAACAAGCGAAGGTAATGGCCGTCCTTATTGAGTGTGAGCTGAGGTCCAAGTGCAGCCGTGAACGTAGCTGCTCCTTAATAGTGCGCTGGTGATCCGGAGCAGATGGCTGTTATTAGGCAGCACGGATGAGGCCGTTTGCAATGACAGGAAAAGAGAAGGGCAGGATAATTCAGAATTCTGCATGCGCACACAAGCCAATATTAGCTGTGAACTTTATTTAACTTTCTCATGAATGATGAGAGCAAAGAAAACAAATGGCAGAAAAAATACAAACACAAGTCGAGGACAGGCATGAAAACATGGGGGAAACATGCACAGGAATGAGAGGGTTAGTTTGAAGTAGAAAATAGAAAACAACAAAGAATCACAATAAAATAAATATCGTATAATATCGTCAGTGTTTTATATGCAAACATAAAGCTGTTGCGATGAATGTACCAGTATGGAACCTGATTACCAGCTCCAAGGCACCAGCTTATCCTACACGTGCTCTGGCTTCTTTGCCCGAGAAAAAAACAAGAGCTCAACAGGAGAGGAGGCGAAACAACAGAGAAGAGGAGAAAAGCATTTGGAGAAGCAGAGGTTCCAGTCTGCACTCTGGTCACTGTACACTGGGATCAGCACTTAGCAACAGCTTCCATCCAAGTCACTTGTTGTCATGGCAGCAAGCAGAGGATGCAGCAGCGGTGAGTATTTAACAGCATCCAATGTCAACATTTGCAAAAAGAGGCAAGTTACCGATGTTATAATGAGAATGTCTATCTTAGTCTTACTCAACACGCAATTAAACTGAAAAAATAATTTAAAAAAAAACAACAACAGAGAAATCAAACAAGAAAATGGGGAATTATACAAAGATTGATTTTCAGTATTATCATTACCTTAGAGAGTCAACAGACTTTAACCACATAATGACAACATGAACGGCATTGTGGTCATATCAGAACAAAACACACTTTCACATAAACACTAAGGCTCTCGAATCACTATATTTTAAAAAAACAATTTGTTGAGTAATAAAATGGACATTGAAGAAATATCAAGAAAACTATATATTTTTAAGGATTAACAAACAGAAGTTCAAAGACCAAAACAATATGTTAATTTTGTCTCCAAGGAATTCACGGCATTTGTCTGGTGTTGGTGAGTCACAGTTCAGAGCTACAATAGCCGGCCATCACTTAAATTTGCCACTTTTGCACGATTGCATGCTTTTGCAGTACAACAATGCAGTTATGTCAGAGTTCAAATTGCCTGGCGAACGAAAACAACACGTCCGTCTGCAGCCGCTCTGCTGTCTGTCACGTGTTGGGTTAGCACCATCACACCTTCACATTCTTTACAATGGTCACACCATCAATTGATTAATATTTCCTGTGTCATTAATCACTTATTCTTTAATTTACCTATTAATACCCAAAATGTTTCATTTATTACCTCTTTTTTTATACTTTATTTGATAATTCATCTCATGAGTCAAAATGTTCATCAAAACTCTTGGTGCTTAAAGAATCACTGTTAGAAGCTACTAGAACAAGTGGCTGTCTTTGTGAGCTTTGCACCTTTCTAGAAAAAGCAGGTTCTGGACTATACCATCACAGGCCGAGGCCCCTGCTGTGCTCATGGTACGTCTCCTCTCCAGCATTGTGTGTGCGGACTGGCTGGACGTTCCACACTTTTGCCTTTTGCATGTGCAGGCCGCTTGATTTGCATTTCAATGGCAGCTCACCGGGCTGTGTGAGGTTACACATCCCTGTCGGTCCTTTTCAGTCAGTCAGAGTTCAGGTGGCCACTAAATCAAAAAGACCTCCGGCTGAACCCAAACCGGCAGAGCAGCTTCATTTTGGCACCAATTAGAACAAAGCAGATTTCAGATGAGATGTGAAATCACAGAAAAAGAACCAATCCAAGTCATGTTTGAGTGGAGTTTATTGTGGTTGCTGTCTTATAGTACCCTTTAATCTCTATTTGCAATAAACTCTGGATGACTCCAGTGGCTGTTTTGACTTCAGTGAGCTCTGAAACAGCAGCTATAACATTTTGGAGCAGGAAGAATTTTAACATTAAACATCAATGTAGCATCTGTGCTGCCTGTATAACTTCACTGAAGACTATTTCTGCTTTGGTCAGAGATCTTGAATGAGGCAGAAGATGAGTGACCTGCACGGATATCAAGAGGATCCAAGTGGCGGGAAAACTGTTATTCAACAGGTGACTGCAGCCTCCTAAGGAATATATCAGTATGCTCCTACTGAAAAATTCTACTGTGAATGTTCTATGTTTTCATAATACCAATTTAATCTTTTATAATATCTATCTCAAACACTGTTGAATGGAACAAACCACAAATCGAATGGGAAACTACAAAATAATAAACACAAACACAAGGAACTAGACGGCAGAGATAATTTATTCACTAAATTACAACTTCTTAGAAATGAAAGCATAATTTTCTCGATCTGACCCCAAAACCATCAGAACCCTAATCCTCACAAGCTTCCCTCTCGAAATATATCTGATCCATGAGCGATATGAACGTTTTCCCTCTGGAATTATGAGCCAGACGATGGGTTATGACTCTACTTTTTAATTAGGAGAGTTTCATAGAGAGAGAAAAGATTTGACAAAATCCTGTTACTCAACATCATTTTGCCTTGGCTTTATGTTGAACCGTGAAATAAATCGGATATATGCACTGAATACACTATTCAAAAGCAAAAAAAGAATCTTCTTTGTCCCAGAATCAGTTCATTGGACATGATTTGTCCTCACTGCTCCTTCCTGTTTTTTCCCCGACGGGCCCATTGTAAGACAGAAATAAGTTCTGTTAAATGCATGTTTTTTTTTAGGCCAAGCAAGAAATGAAGGGTTTTACCTCAGCAGTCCTGTCTCTCTCTGCTGGGCCTTGAGCGCAGTGAGTCACAGTGATTAAATGAGACCCGACACTCCGACCCAGAAGCACGAGGCAGCTGAGGCCATTTCAAATGTATTTTCTGGATGAACGACTTCTGGTGAATGGACATGTGAGCTGCGACAAAGACATAATCAACAAGCTGTCCCCCCCAACCGCACAGCCAATCAGACACAAAGACTTTATATATAGATGGACGACTTGGCGGCCCCCCCTAAAGGTGAAGCTTGAGTATCTTGATCACTCCCTAGTGGCTGGTTGCTGAATAGGTGGTAAATCTCAGCTCCTCCATTGACATGGACCCAACAAAAAAGTGTTTGTTCATATGATTCAGATATGTTTGGTTTTATTTCAATTATTCGATTCTCTAAACATTATGATGAATCATCTCTATATACAGTTTATTTTCGGGCATGTCAGTGTTTACTTTTCTTCCAAGTCTTTTTAAATGGTTAAAATAGCATTTGACCATCGTTTTAAATAATGAATGAATTAAGGGAAAATAGGATGAATTGAAATTTCTTCTATGAGATTTAAGGAAAATCATTTAAAGGAATGTGCCTTGAAGATATCTAGAATTTCGTGTTGATAATTGAAATTAGTCTGTCCAAGATATAATGTGTGTATCTGGTTCATGTACAGGAACATGTGCAGAATCCAGGGTTTGTTTTTGTGCTTTAGCTTTCCTGTCTACTGTATTTCAAAAGGAGGATTTCCAACTTCAGTTGTTGATGTTTTTTTGAATTGACTTACCGTCAGTCAAAAACAGATTATAACATTGTCTGTGACCCAAAAGTCTGTAGCCGCAGGACAAAAACATGAGCGGACAGAGAATACGTTATCAATCAGAGTGACCTTACAGCTCTATGGTGCCCATCTAAAAATGGAAATTTTCAACATTGAACACTTAAGTAATTTAATAATGAATGCAATACAGATAGTTTGGATGTATATACTTCTTTTGGACAAAGAGGGACTGAAGATTGATATAAAAATAGAGAAACAGAATTGTTTGTGAGGATGTTTTTCGATCTGTTTTCTCCCTCCTGGAGTCCAACGCTCGTTTTTTTTTTGACTTTTTCAAAGCTAATATTTGTATGAAACTATAATGAGAACCACAATTCTTTGAACATCAACGCTAAGTCAATATGACCACGTTGCTCTGGTCTTTTGCGTCAACATAAGATGACGGCATCCGAAGAAGGATACAGGCAGCATACAAACCTTTTATAAATAACTCTGTAACTGAATCATAGTTGCGCACTTGACTGAACTCCGAAAGAAAAGAAGCATATACGTGTAAAGCAACAGGAGCTATTCATTTCCTTTTAATGCCTCAGCAAAGAAACCGCAATGAGTTGGTCTGTGTTACCAGGCTGGGCCAGACACAAACAAGTACCAGGGAACAGGGTTTTCTAATGGTGGTTCGTGTGCTGTGATGGAGCAGAAAGAAAACATGCTAATGGTTTCAAGTGCTTAATGGAGGTCGGACAAACAATGTGGCTTCATGACAGAGAGGACTCATACATTTTTTATTTGTTTTTGAAAAGGTTAACAAATTTCTGAAGAAGCTGCTGCAGAAAAACAAGTTTTCCTTGATTTGGGCGTTACCTGTAAGGGTACAGGGAGAACATAGAGTCCACACCATGCAGTCTGTGTGTTGAGACGTTTGCAGACATGATCTCCGGAAGATGTCTTAAGAATAAGGTCCTCTTCTCCGGAGTTTGCTTTTCACACACGAACAACGCAGAGGGAGATTATCCGAGTTTTTACAAGTTGACTGGTCGGAGAAAGTTCTGAAGAATTTCCAGAGTCTCTCACTCTGACATTTTCCCTCACGCATACAGCCACTCTGGAAAAAGTCTCTGAGGAGTTCAGTGCACGTCTCAAAGAATCTTTAGATTCGTGCCGTCTCGCTGAAAATATGCAGTGTGCTGGAGAGATGTGAAAATCTAACCAACAACAATACTGTTAAGTTTATTTTCAAAAAGTTAAACAGTTGATTTCCAGCAGTAGTGATAATGATTTGTAGAAAAAAATCTTTGTGTGGGTGTGTTTCGTGAATAACCTCCTGACTTAGACACTTGGTGTGTGTGCCACAGCGAAGTCAATCCACCAACTAGCGGGCATGTAATTGAAGATTTTGGTCTTAATTGTGCAGAAGCAGCGTGTTCCCTTAAGCCAAACAAAACTTATTTCAGCTGAACGGAACATCTTCCATGTGCAGTGTAATTAACAACTTCTTCCAGCCCCTGTGCTCTTATGATGCCCTCAAAATGTGATGCACATGTATTCACACCTACCCTGCACGTGAAAGTCTGAGTGAAACTTTCATAATCTGCTGCCACCTCTTTGTCGATGTCCTTTTCTTCTGCTGCCTGGCCGCTGACAGTTAGGTGACCTCAGGACAGAGGTCATTCGTCAACAGTCAGAAATGCAGCAGGGCAAATCCTACTGATGAAGTGTCAGCCTGAGGCTTTAAATCAGAGCTGCGTGAATACGATGCATTTCTATATGTTCAATGAGTTAGACTGAATGTCTGGGTTTCTCCTTCATTAGTGGCTATGATGGTACAACAACCCACCTCACCGTGCCACACTGGACTGGTACTTTGGTGATCCTATAGTGTGTCAGGGTTACAGACACAGAACAACTAGATGATGTGCTTGACAACGTCCCACACACATATTTAAATATAGCACCTCACACCTCCTGAGGTTCCTCTGTCCTCCGATGACCCGCCTCTCTGCACGTCCGTTTCTTCATGTGACACAGCTGAACCTGTTGTTTAGTGACTGCATGAGCTTATGACTGGACCCACCTTGGACAACCTACTTGTCTCCCTGAGTTTGTGTGTGTGTGTCTGTGTACGCAGACGTTTGTGTATGCATGCATTGCACGTGTTAATGTGCTCTGCTCAGATGAACCCAGATTGATTTTTTAGCTTGGTAGCGTTAGTATGTCGCTGAGATCGACTCGCTCACGTGCCGGTGATGAATAGGACAGGTCCCACATAAAGCAGCTGTGGTAACACAGCACTCTGCCAAAAGGTTCTCAACCAATCTGAGAAAAGCTCCAAATCGTTCCTGACCTTTAAGTGTAAAGGTCATTATGTAATATTCAACACAGAGCTGCTGTGGAGAAGAATGCAGCAAAACAAAAACAATTTGATTTTTCAAGTGACGGCTCTTTTTGACCACTGTGAGACCGTGGCTCCTATGTATTATAACATGTTGTTCATCGTCAAGCTCCCTAACACACAACTGGGTCGGTCGTTGTGTCTTGCAGCTTCGCTTGAATTATCTCCACCCGCTGTCTTCCACACATCAGCCGTAGATATCGTGAAGACCTGCTCCTCGGGAAGTTGTGTGTCTGCCCCTGCTGCACTGTCTACTCTGGCTCTGCTTCCCATAACCCTCATTAAAACCATCCAATGGTAAGCAGCCTCTTTGAACAGCTGAAAACCTCGTGTGAGTTCTGCATTCCAGTCCAAACCTTAATGACCCAAAAGTCCAAACTCTGGTGGGAAATGTTTGTTTACTTCATGAAACTGGCAGATTATCTAAAGAACCAGAGTGGTAAGAAAAACTAAATAAATAAACTATAATTTAATCTTTTGGTTATTGGTTCAGTCTATCCTGTTTCCCTCCGGATAAACAAGCTTAAAGCTATTTCCATGTAAGCTATACAAAGCTTTGTCAACCACTTATTAAATCATCAGCAGCATCTCAAAATTCCCCAGCAGTTACTTCGCCTTAATTGTTCACTGTCGACTCGGACGTGGGGAAAGTTTCCACATATGGACAAGTGATCGACCTTTACTGTCATCTCTGACATGTGATTGAAAGGTTCATTACTTAGAGACACTGTGGAGAAGGATGACTTCCCCGACAGGAATATCTTTGGATCCGCTGCTTGTTTCCCATAAAATAAATCGGAAATGCGGATCATCTCTGGAGCCATTAGGTCAAATGAGTCCTGTGTTTCAGTCGTAGATTTATATTTATATTGGATGATGTGACCTTACGGGCTTCGGTGCTTTGCTCATTAATTCTTTTACAAAGAAGGAAATGAGAGGAGAGGAGAGGAGGGTTAGTTCAGGCAGCGCTAACGTGGCACTGCTGTCTAAATTGTCTCAACCTTATTTAATGAGCAAAGGTGTAGGTGCGATTCAATTGAAAGTGTGACCAAGGGAATTTGATCCAAGACGACAGGTTGGACTTTAAATAGCTTCACTGTTTCCAGGGCCATGTGGTCGCTGGAGACAGGTCTAATTCGCTTTCTTCTTGAGAAGGGTTGGGACGCTTAACAGAAAAAATACAAAATACAAATCTGCAATCTTGTCAAGCTGTTGTGTTTTCATGCTTCTACTGAATATTCGTAATGGGCAAAACAACTCTTTTCAATATCCTTTATCAGTAAAATCAACCGTGTGATCCTTGTCTTCTGGGAACTACACTGTTGATTTTACAAAAACACTGCGTTCCACATTATTATGCAAATTACACTTTGCTCAGATTTTCCTAAATAGTAATGCACAGCCAGTCAGGGTTAAGGTCAGGGGAAGATGGGGGCCACACCATGAGTTGCTCTCCTTTTATGCCCATAGCAGCCAATACCCCAGAGGCATTCTTTGCAGCATGAGATGGTGAATTGTCATGCATGAATATGATTTTGCTTCGGAAGGCACGGTTCTTCTTTTTGTACCACGGAAGAAAGTGGTCAGTCAGAAACTTTGCCGAGGTCATTTTCACACCGTCAGGGACCCTGAAGGGGCCTACCAGCTCTCTCTCCATGATTCCGGCCCAAAACATGACTCCGCCACCTCCTTGTTGAAATGATGAGGATTCCGATGTGCTACTTCTAACTGTGACAAATGCAGATTTACAGTTTTTCTCCATTGCTGTGGCTCATTTCACGAAACAGAAATGACATTCTCAAAACAACACGTGCAAACCTCCAAACCACTGAGCACTTGTTCACAACAGATTGGAATATCTCATTCCTTTAATCAAATTGCAGATGTATTTGCACATCCTTGCAATGACAAGTACAATTTCCAACAGCTTGCACAAATTTCAAATGATTTAGCCCACCTTTGCAAACGGTTAGGTACAATTGCCTTCAGTTAGCCCAATTACCAATTGAATATATATTGCTGGTCAAAACTGACTGTCGCTTCTCAGTCAAGTGGTCGTTCTCTGCAGAACATGTTGGCATAATTTCATTGTGAACATCATCACCTGCACAATAGTTCACTCCACTGTCAAAATCGTACAGGCACATAATACCATGAAAAACATCATGGTATATACTGTAATAAGGATATCTTTGATCATCGGCTTCATTTTCAGGTGCAACTAGAACTTTAGTAATCAAGGTTGAGTTTCACACGTCTGATCACCAATCACACAGTAAGTTTACAGTTCTTCTCAATTGCTTTGGCTCATTTCACAAAAACAGAAATGACATTCTCAGAGCTCTAAGTGCATTTGGCAAAGTAGCCCATATGGTTCAGCACCACTACATGATCACCTTCAAAAGTATCTCATAGTATCTCACTATACCAAATTTTAGTTTTGATGTGCTTATTGTTTGACAGTATATTGTGCTGTACACATTTTCTGTTACTGTAAGCATGATGTATGGCAATTAGTGTAACAATTTCCATGGCAGTATGAGTTCAATAAACATATTTTATGTGAAACCTTGAATAAATCTTTTTTCTGTTTGATACACATAATATTCTGGAAATAAAACATCTACTGTAACCATTCAGTGACCATTCAAGGACTGGGCCAAGATTGAAATGTGCACATGAGGGATATTTCTATGGTCCACTGCCATACTGACAAAACACCTAAACATTTTGACCTGTAGTGTTTAAACAATGCCAAAGGGACTTTTCATTTTGGGGGCACTGACTATTTGTATGAGAAAAGGATTTAGTTTTGACTGATGAGTTGGCTGTTTTGGGAGAGATATGACCTTTTGCAGGTGTGCTATGGAGATTTGCTGAACCATCGATGTTTTTTTGGCAAACGTATTTAAAGCTTTGAGAATGTCCTGCTTTTTCTGAGAGATGAGCCACAGCAATCGAGAAGGAAATTTTCCTATTGGGGGCACTGACTATTTATATGAGAAAATGATTTGGTTTTGAAACTTGAGTTAACTGTTTTGGGTGAGATATGACCTTTTGAAGGTGATCTATGTAGTTGTGCTGAAACATATGGGCTATTTTGCCAATTGCACTTAGAGCTCTGAGAATGTCATTTCTGTTTCGTGAAATGAGCCAAAGCAATGGAGAAAAACTGTAAGTGCACAAGTGTGTGTGTGTGTGTGTGTTTGTGTCAGTCACATTTGTGGTCAGTAGATGGTGTGCTTTCCTCCAGCCTAAGTGGATGAGCTTGCTATCTCAGTCAATATGGTGACGGTGGATAGCTGTAAACGAATATTACAGCTGCATGAACTAAATTACTAACTTAACCGAGTCAAAATTAGCAGCAACATTTAATTTGTTTGTGTTTAACACATAAACACAAACAAACTGATGCTAAAGCTCATGTTTTTCTTTTCTTTGTGGTTATTGCCTTCTTCCTAAGCACACCTCCATACTGTCTGACAGCATTACACATACAGTAGACCCTACGTGAATTACAGTTGGGTGATTCAAATGACTGGTGGTAGTCTTTGCCGTGCAACGTATCATTGTCGATGGATCCCTGCAGTCACTTGGCTGAAGCACAGACTGTATCTAACAACGGACGACATGACATCAACATAAGGGAAGCCAAATTGTTTTGAAAGCCCCCTGGTGGCTGAAGGTGCAGTTTAGGTCATGAACAGCTCCTCCTCTATGTTTGCAGAGGGGCATGCATCGAAATAAAAAGTTAAATTACTAAATGTGTGAGTTCTTATCCCAGTGATGTGTATCAAAGGTGGTTGATTGGCCTCAATTATGTGTTTGATGCTGTAAAAATCAGGGTGAAACGCAATGATTCTTGTGATACAGCAGCCCCTTACTGCACAGGCTGCAAATGACGACATCAGTGCAAGATGGCAGCGTTTGTACAGGTACATTTTTAGTTACCGCAACTAAAAAAAAAAACAGTAAAAAGACAGCCACTATGTCAAAACCTCAGGTGAATAAATATATATATTTGGCTGTTCAGCGTAAAATCACGTTTGTATTTGTGAGTATATCGGTCACACTGATGGTAAATAAAAACATCCGGTTCTTGTAGATAAACATCTTGAGTGATTACCCACTGAGATTATGTTAAATTATGTTAAACTGTGCACATAATGGCTCATGAGCAGAAGCAGCAAGAACAACAGCAAGCAATATTCCGAGGAACATCAGAACAAGACGTTCTCTAAATCAAGTGATGACCGTGGTGGCGACACTCTTTTCTCAAGTCAGCTGACGCAAATGTATCATATTTATGCTATGAAATCTCAAATAGATCAGTTACAGCTTGTTTATTATTAGCAGTATAGAGTTTGAATGTGTTTCTAAAATGCTCTTTATGGCAAAACCTCTGCCATTATTTGAACTATGCGGTATTTCACCTTTACCTCTATCAACAACAGGTTCATGATGCATCAGAAGGCTGACGTGAGTTTAGCAGAGAGGTAATTTTATTTTTCTAAAGTATATAAATCATTCAGAGCACTGTGTAAATTTCCTTTATCTAAAACGAACAGACGATCCCTGGAATACGGTTTTCTCAGAAAATGTCTGAACTCTGTTTATGCTTGAATAATTCAGCTTGACATACACAGTTTTTTTTGCTTGGTGGGAATACAACTACATTTTGTCCAGATGATTGACTTTCGGAGCCATGGTCAACAAAAATCAGACTTGAGAAAACCTAAGTCCTTGATTTTAATTATATAAACAGTTTTGAAAAGTACTTTTTGGGTGTAGCCTGATCTGCATCATTGTGTTTGATTCTCAGCCTCTCGTGAATCTTATGTTTCTTCTTCAACAGTAAAGCTGCTGCTGCAAGGCGCAGGGTCTAATGATCCCTGCACAATCTGATTGGACCGGTGGAACGATTTTGAAATTGCTGATATATGTTTTTAGAATAAAAGTGAAAAGTACCTGAAAATAAATCTACTTCAGTAGAGTATAGATACATACTAAATGTATCTAACCACTGCTTATTACCCATCGTATGATATCATGTGATAAGTGATATTATGAAATGTATGAAAAAATGATAATGACTATCCAATGAGATAGATAGATAGATAGATAGATAGACAGACAGACAGATAGATAGATAGATAGATAGATAGATAGATAGATAGATAGACAGACAGACAGACAGACAGATAGATTGACAGACAGATAAATACATATATAGATAGATAGATAGAGAAAGAGAGAGACAGACAGACAGATAGATAGATAGATAGATAGATAGATAGATAGATAGATAGATAGATAGATAGATAGATGGACAGAACTGTCTTTGAGGAACAAAGACTGTGTATTTTCTAAAAAATGCCACCCACCATTAACTCATCTACACTTCAACAGGATTACTCAGTGTGTCCAGCACTGGCAGAGGACAGACCTGTTCTCATACACAGACAAGGGGGTTTTATCATTCTGCTCAATCACACTCTCTTCCCCTGCCTAATGGGAGCAACAGGAACAACGCAGCCCAAGATGTTACCTGTCCACATATTACTGCCGGGGATTAAAAGAGGTCTGACTGTGCAGTGCGGGGGACAGATCACAGTTTTCCCCCTATGCATGAATAAAGGACAAAGGACATTTTTTTCGCCTGTGCTAAATGCAAACAAGAACAGTGAGTGGAGTCGTCCATCCCCCCCCCCCCCCCCCCCCCGCCCCCCCCCCCCCTCTCTCGGTGTGTGTGTTTTTTTCTGGTTGAAACTGGAATCAGAAAGGTGTAAAGATGAGCACAACACCAGAGTGTCTGCTCAGTCAGGAGAGAGAACAGCTTGTCCAGTGGGTGTGTGGGTGTGTGTGTGTTAGCCAGACCTGGGTGTCCTCTCCTCCTAACCTTTCCCACCACAGATTCTTCTTTCTGTCCAGGCCGTGCTAAGATCCTCGGAGAATGTTCTGCTCTTTTTCATTACGCTGCTAATTTGTGGAATAACGAGAGACACATGCAGTCTGTTCAACCTGGATCTGGATCTTTAGTCCGGAGCACATTATGTAATGGTTCATTACAATATTTACACAATTGCATTTTCCTGATGCAAACAAATCCTATTCACAGAAGAGGTGTGTTAAAGTACGTTGTCTGCCCTGGAAGTTCTGAGATGGCTAAAGCCACAGGTCACTTTGGATAATGTCCGTACACAAGTCAACAAAATAGACAAATCAGGTATTATCCTTTTCCGGCATTTTAATGAAGTATTGCTACACATTAGATCTTTAAATGTTGCTCCTTACATTATCCTGCCTTGACAGACTGGTGCAATCAGTGACACAGAGGCGTGATGCAATAATAATAACCAGATCCTGCTCTGTGTTTATTGTGTTAAATGATAGTGGTACATTCAGCCAGCTGTTCACAGCACAAGTCAACTTTTCTATATGAGGATCACTGAGTCCAACAACAGAATATAGTCCACTGGAGGTCTCTGCCATGGCAGGTGTGTCCTTGTCTCCAGCTGGACTGAGATAGAACATAAACTCCATGTTCAGGGCTGTCTGCTCCCTGCTTATGTTCCAGCCACTGCATTGTCCTATTTAGTCCTTGTTAATGTCAATGACAAAACAAAAACGCTGTGCTCTCGTGCATATAAATAGTTTGGACAGTGCTATTTGTTTTTATTTGTAAATGGGACAAAATTAGAAGCTGGGTCATGAATAAATTAAAGAAAATAATGGAGATTTCAGAGTTAGTGGTCAATTTTCTGTTTTTCTAAGAGATGGCCTGAAAGAACCCACAAAAAAACAAAAATATTCTTTACATGTGATCTCATATCTTCATCTTTCTCAAAATGTAATTTTGTTGTTGTTTTCATGTCACAACAAACTTTTGTCGTCATTTAATTGTACAACAAATACATTGTACTATATATTTCAAATATTCGAATATTCTGGAGCACTATACTACTGCATCCGTTTCTTCATTGCCGTTCAACCCACACAGTCTGTGACTTATTTTAGTCACACAACCAAATCAACCAATGCAACCTATCACGTTCTCCCCCTTTGTTGTCATCACACCATGCAGATAAAACCCTACTGGTACCGTGTACTGGTGGTATTCATTTAAGCCCCGGAGGATAAAAGCTAAAAACACAGTTTGCGGTCGGGGAGAGTGTCTTCACATGTCATTAGCATGATTAAGTCGAGATCTCACTGAATGTATATGACATAATCACAGCTCATTATGGATCCAGGACCCAGGGCCGCTAATCGGTACATCTTGTACGTACATAAAAGAACACGCTTTAACTTTGTCACATGCATCTGATCCCATACAGCGGGAGGCTGATGGATATCTGGTACAAATGCATTTGTGTTATAAGTGTTTGCACAGATGTCTGTTCTGCTCTTTAGATGAATGATCATAATAATATAAGACGGTTGGTGCAGAGGGAGGAAGGTGTGAGGGGGTATAAACCAATTAAATATATTTTATTATACAAAATTAGTAAGATTAATGACATAGAAACCCACCGGTGTGCAGTACGATACTAAAACTTTAATCTTAAGTGTTATTACTTGTTGTGTCCCAGAGGAGTCATTATAAAATTCGTACTTCAAAACATCTAGAAACAGTAGAAAGAGTACTTGAATGATGAGTAAATACAAACAACAACAAAGTGTTAAGATGGCACAGTTATTGAATTACAACATTAGTTGTCCAAAACCATGTAAGTTTCAGACATTGTAGTAACATCAGATTTTAATATAGAAAAAGCACTGTCAAATACTATTTTCCTATTGTTTTTTTGATGGTAATTATCATTCTTTAAATTGTACTTGTACTTTCTTAAATCCACATGATTACTCTCCACAAAATTAACCAGAGTTTTCTTTTTTCAACAGTGGTTAGTTAGTAGTAGCTTTTGAAAGTTAAAGATAAATGATGTTGTTCTTTCAATGGGGGGATCATACCAGAAAACTCAGACATGAACATGTTTTGTTTATTAATTTTGAGGATCTTGCAGCTCTAGTTCTCATTACTTTATAGGTAGCAACAGCACTGTGTTTGTGCATGTCTCAACTGTGACTGCTGATAATTTGTCTTATTTGCAGCATGCCGAGTCATGTGTGGAACCTGGTCAGTGGCAGAACAGCTCCACATCTGCAGGCTGTCAACATGACTGAGTGCAAAGGTTCAACTCCAGCTCCAGTTGACATTCATTTTTTTTTTAAGTACAGGGCCATTTTGGTTTCCTGTCTGTGCCTGCGTACAGACAGTCCCTGAAAAGAGTTTCCATTCATGGCCAGCAGACTGTGAGAGCAAAGCTACCGAGGACACACAAAATATGAAAGTACAGTGTGTGTTCTCACAGTATGCTTATGAAAGTGTGAATGTCTGGGTACAGTACTCATTCAGGTGTGCATACAGTCCACACACTTCCAAGAGATTAATGAGTAACACACACACTGACAAAGAATAATAACTTTTAAAGCGAAAACTAAAAATAACTATGTTTTCATGAGAATGGTTTGATTTTGCTGAAGGGACTGATCTTGAATTGAATAGTTATGTCATCCTCTTGCCACTGGGATACTATTAAGCAGGCAAACAAAATGTCACAGACTCTTTGATCTTCAAAGGCTCCGAGAAAATGCATGATAAATGAAAGCGGCTGGAGGCGTGCAACCACGCAGTTTTGATTAACCACCATAGAATAGCCATGCTAATCCCGATTAAGTGTATCATTAAACCCCATCTCCTCTCTCTCTCTTGCTCTCTCTCTCTCTCTCTCTCTGTCACCCTCTCAATATCGCTGCATCACTTAATATAATCCACAAATATGTTTTCCCCGCCGTTACCAAGCAACACAAACCAACTGTTGCTGCCGTGACTCAAAAACACTGAATTGGCTCATGCCACCTCTTCACCATTATATAGCATTTGGCCCTTATATACCGAGAAACAAGTGTCATTGCGCAATTGGACTGCTGGAGGGGTGTTCTTTGCCGTATACAGTGACAATGGCCATTAATGCTGCTCTTGACCATAAAATCGACCCCCTGACCATCCATACATACTGAATGTGAGAGAGTCAACAAGGTTGCAGCTCTCAACGCAGCGAGGGAACACTAGATTATTCAGAGGCACCATCTGCCTCACATCACATGGCACTCTGCCGACATCTGTATCCAGTGTTCTTGTGACAAATGATGGACATTGTGTAATTTCACGGGACAAATTGTGCGGACAAAAGTTTGCCCTGAAAATTAGCTTTTCCGTGCAAGAACATACTAATTCAAGAGAGGAGGAGAAGGAACTGATCCTCATTGAGAGATTCTATGAACTGTATTTTTTTTTTCACAAGGAATGACATGAGATTTAAATTGTTTATCTGTTTATCTATGAAGGATAATATATTCCTCTGACAGAGCTTTGCATTGATTTCTAGCAAACAAAGCAGATTAACCTCATTTGGATTTGTCTTCTGGGATCAGTCTTGTTCGAAAGGTGACTGTGAAGCTAATTATCAATTGGCCCTGAGCATTTTTGATTCTGTTGGAAATATACTTTTTATTTTACAGCTGAGATCTAATTACAAGAACTTCAAGATGACCTTAAGATTCAAATCTACGATAGCTGCCAGTGGTTACTTTCTCCGGCTGAAAATTAGTCACATCAAGGAACCATGCTTTTAAACTCTTTGTAGTTCTGCATTTAGGACACTGTGACTTTTGACCTTGTCGCCCAAAGAGGTATATCATGAAGACAACAACAGAGGCGTGTGTAAAAGAGTGTAAAAAACGGCATTACTACCTCAGAGCCATTAAACTCTCACTCCTTTAAAGGCCACAACACATGTGAAATATTCCACAAGATCAAAAGAATCTTGACTAGACTTCATTGTGTCCTTGCCTGATCTCCATAAAAACATCCACTTACCACTTATACCTATAATGTGTTTTAATAAGCTTGGTTTTTCTACTCGAAGGTGTTGGACACTACACCTAGTTAAGTTGACCCCTGCAGCTCCTCACAGCCAAAGAATAAAAAAAAAATCAGGTTTTAAAGCAAAGCAATACAATCCTCCGTCTGGCAGCAACAACAAGGTATTCCCGGGTAATACTCAGTGAAGTCAGATACTAACCAGCACACTTTGTTCTTGGTAGGGCTTAAGTAGCCAGGTTCCCCGAGGTCAGAGAAACGCTCGAAGCACAATGCTGCTCATCTGGGATGTTGATCACTATCATGCTTCATAACCATGGTTGGTCAAATTAAGGCATAAGGGATAATCTGAACACATAAGCTACGATGGGGCAGAGTGAACTGAAATGCCCCATGGCTTCAGGGGAGAGAGCACCACAGTTCAGTATCTGCATGTGTATGAGTTCATACAGATCCGATGCTGCCCGGGTTCGTGTGTGATGTACATCTGCCGTATATGTTCCCTACCTGTTCCCCCCCGCCTCCAGTCTCACATTACCAATCATCGGTTCCTCCATAAAGTTCATGCCCGGGGTCCCAGCTGCACTCAGGGCCAATTATAAATAATTAGCTTAGTGCAGTGGCTAGGCTAACAAGGAGCCAGTATCGACCCGGTCCGTCATTCAGTCAGCCCATTGTGTGCTCCTGCTGTGGGTAATGGATGTTTGGGCCCCCAAGAGCTCCAGTAACGCGGTGACACACAGATTGTACGGCCTTGTTTTCCCCCCTTTTTGTCACATGATCCAAGAATTCGCCCTCCGAAGTGAGAGGAAATTCTATTTTGGGCATTTCCACATGGAGAATTGGATCATTTTGATTTCCCACACCTCCTAACCTTTGAAAGCACCTGCACCCTCACTGCTGCTCCTCCGTCTCCTGCCCCAAATACATCTATACTGTGTGAATTTGTGCTCACATTGGTAGGGCGGGCTGGAGCCAATCACAGCTGACATTGGGTATGACGTGGCATACAGACGGGTCGCCTGTCCGTCCAGAAACAAACAACCAACCATGTCCAGGTTTTAGATCAAAAACTGGTTTCAAATGTGAACTTGGAGAAAAACAACTTAGGCAAGAGAAGAAGAAGCAAACTCCACATGAAGGGCCTCCCCGCTCTCCAGCTGGCAGGTTCGAAAACAAGGTCCTTCCTGCTGTGAGGCGAAATGTATCTTCAGCTGCAATTCGTCTTAACTATACAAATCATATGTGTTTGTGTTAATAGTTTTCAAAGTTACTCAAAATATTCCACAGCTGTAAACCTTTATTGTACATTCACATACTTGAATTTGTGAGAATTTGTTGGTTTTACAGACTCACTTTTACATGTAAAAAGAAAGTGATATACAACTGCATGCTGTCAAATCATTTGTGAACATCTTATTAATATTTGACTCAGAGAGGCAGACAGGCCGAGACCACCAGGTGTTTTTATCAGTTGGCTCTATGCTCTCCTATCCTTTGCCCGCACTCACCATTATTTTCACTGACTGGTATCACTTATCTGATCAGTGGTTAGAAGTGGACCAGTGTCTCTAGGAAAATAGTTATAAAGTTCTCATTTATAATTGCAGTGTATTCATGGGCCATCACAGTCATTAAGATTCTTTTTATCTGAATTGACCCAGGCAGACTGTTTCATGGAAATACTAACCGATGTTTATACCCCGTGAACTCTGTGAAAACGTCCTATGAACACAGACAACCCTGGCCAGGCAATTTAGCACATGTGATCCTCAATGCTACTTTCATAACAGAAACTACACTCATCTGTCCTCCTCACAGCTGCCCGGCCATGAATGTTTTTTCTCTCTGAGTGAAACTAGGGGCAAGAACATTTCATTCTGCTCCCCTCTTGCATGAACTTTAATTCAATCACCAGAAATTGTGGAATACATTACATCTCCACTGCTGGAGAGTAGTGTTTGGTTGAAAAATGAATCAGTGGGGTAATTGGTCTGTTCAATTTCATTTTGAGGTAAAAAATAAGGAATCAATAATAAAAGAAAAAATGATCTGGTTGTTTTTCCCTATGTAAAGACAAATAATGTTTTTGGAAGAATTTGGGAAAGATCCTTGGGTTTACAATAATTAATTATTTAAGGTCAGAGAACCTCTGTCGTACTTTTTATTATTATACACCTGTGATTAAGGTTACGGTTCAGTTTCTAAGAGGAATCCAAAAAGCAGCTTTATGAGTCTAAGACTTCTGTCCTGCGTGGATTTGTCACTGCACAAAGTCTCCCAGCTTTCTCCTTGCTCCTCTCATAATTACTCTAAATCAATTGTAATATGATCCAGTAGAAGCCATGATTCTGTGTTAGATATCAACTGCGTTCCAAGAAACACATGTTTTCTTCACAATATCAAGGAGACATACTACACTACCCACAATCCTCATTTCCAAGTAGGTCTTGGTCTGAATGAAATGTTTTACGGTCACGATTCAGTCTCCACCTCCCTCAGGTATCTTCCATTACTCACCTGAACATCCCTCTGCCCAGCTGTTCAGAGTCTAGTCAGTGGCCCAGCACTATAAATAGAAGAATGTTCCCTGTCCCTGTTGTCCAGGCTGTTCATGTTGCAGGTTTTCCTTTCTGTTCCAGGACAATGTGTCATCGCACCTCCCCTTCTTTGTGACGTCAGAAGCTTTCTTATTCCTCTGTGTCTGTATTTAGATTTTAGTAATATGGAGCAGTAGCGTTACCGCAGTATTGTGACATCACAAAACTGTTGCAAGGTAGAAATGGAGACTTTAAGAGGTGGTTGGCGTTTGGGGCTTCAGGCAATGTGCAGTCCACCATGTGTCCTCTGCTCGAAAGCTAAATGGTACGGACACTTGTAAACAAACAAACAAGATATAATAGTATTGGGTGTTCTCGGGACGCTGTGCATGAGGTTAAGGTGGAGCACAAGATCTGCAGGCAGATTGATGCAGCAGTTGATGACACACAGGCAGCAGATTTCATTAAATTTTTATTTCTTTAACCCTGTTCGGCCCAAAGATGTTACATTGCACAATCTGTTTGGGACGGTTGATTAAAACAGATCCTTTTCTTTCAGGGAGTGGAAATGTATTATAGCATGGATTACAATTTCAGTCTAATGAACTTGCTTTTAATTGTCCTCAGTCATATTTTTAAGATGCATAAATTGGTATTATTGAATCATCAGTGGGCGCTTTATAAATCATCAAAGCCTATCTTTGAGGCTAACCTCTATATTTGATGCCTGTGGCACAGAGGCAGGTACAAGCCTGAGGAGTCTGGCTGTGAACAGCAGGAGAAGAGCTTTTCTCCCTGAGACCTAATTGGCTGCTCGCAACCAAGACCTGAGGACGAGTTTCCTGGGGTCTGCAGCCAGTGAACTCACTTGTTTGTATCGATCCGTTCATGCGTTTCCAAATAAGGGTTTATGCCTATGCTTGATTTTTTTAGGAGATCCCGATGCAGAAAAATGTCTCTTCAATGGAAAATTACCAATCTTTTTATTGCTGCTATTGAGGTACATAAAATATAAATGTACGATTAAACACGTTTTTCTTTGCACATTGCAAATGTATAACAATATGTAGCATATGTATACAATTGTATTATACACTGTACTTGTCTATTGATGTTCTACATATTATTTCTATTTAGAAATAAGGTATTCATAAGATATTTTGGGGCCTGATTCATAGGACAGTGCAAGATTGAAATGGGAAGGACTTGAGATACTCAACTCTTCTCTTTTGATTTCATCTTATCTCTTCTCCTCTCCTCTCCTCTCCTCTCCTCTCCTCTCCTCTCCTCTCCTCTCATTTCATTTTCTTTATTGTAAAAGTCTACCGTTGGTTTTTGTAACATCCACTTCTGATACGTCATTATGAAATTTGAGAAATGTTTCACATTGACATATGCCTTTTCCTACACTTTAATCAGACATGCAACTTTTCTATGATGGCAACATGTGCCGTTGTTCTTGTGAAAAACTGCAACATTCAATAATCACTGCCCATTTAATGAGTCTCATGAATGTTTGCCATTCAATGCTTTTTCATTTTTAGAATGCTATTTCATTTTTAGAATGTGTGAGGTGTATGTGTGAGTGCATGTTTGTAACTGTGAGCTGCATGAGTGATTTGAAAGCCATGTGATAGTTTCCTGTTTACACTCAAAAAACTGTGACAAGGGCTGAACACAGAGAGGCACCCTGATACATCGGGGTTCATTAACAGGGGCTGAATCACTTTTTTCAACCCTTGACAAACACCGAAAAAAAGGAACAATGATTTTTTAATTTTCAATTTTATGAATATTGAAGAAATAATATGTTTTTTCACAGACCCAGCTACAACTTAATCTTAAAGTCAGGTATCAGTGCGATTATTATAGGAATTGTGATATTTTTCAAAATTCAACAATACATTGATCGGCAAGTGACATCAAGTGTAATACAATTTTAATCACATATTTCCAAAATGTGATATCTGATATCTCTTCATGTATTCTTCAGTTTATCGATGCAAATGCAATGTTGGATACAGTGAGCAACCAATTGGATTGTAGTGCGATTGATCACGACAATGTGTGCAATATACCGGTGAATTGTGTGATGCGGTCCTGACGCACAACCTCCGTAGACCTGCAGTTAATTTATTCAACGTTAGAGGGAGCGCAATTTGGGTGTGAACTCGCTGTCGACTTGGTGTCATCGCAGTCTGCACCTGTGAACGGGGCCCAGACCTTCCTCACACAGAAATTGAACATTTCTTTCTACCTGGAACGTATATGAGCCACGACCTGCTAGAAACATTTGAGTGTTGCGTGGAGTATTTCACACACACCACCTGGTGCTGATGTCACATCCACCAGCGTCGTGTAGCTGCTCATGTAATATGTGCTGGCGAGGGGACTTCAAACGCTGATATAACAGCCTGGAGGGGAGTTCAGCTGACATCATTAATATTTGGTATTAAAGGGGCGTGTGTGAGGTGGAGTTTAAAACATAAATTCACTCGCTACCTTCTCTCCTTCCTTTCCTCCCCCTCATTTTTGTCTCTGCGTGAAGCTGTAAGCATTGCGTAAACGCTGCAGCTCACTGACGTCTAAGGTTAAGCATTTATAAGATCACTCACTGGTAGTGAGCTGCTCAGTGAGGTAACACAATAGGCCATGGAAAGAATTAGCACCTAATTTTCCCAAAGGTTCTTTTCATTGTACAGGCCCACAAGAATCCAGTGATATTTTGTAACACCTAACACGCTGGTCCTGAATGAAAGGTGCTTAAAACCGACATTTGAACTGTTATTTTTGTCTTATATTTATTACCAACCTGTCTCAGGGACAGATGCTTGAACAAATTGAGGCCTTGTCTGTGGGGGAAATGGTGTAATAGGGCATTTCACATAATAATTCACCTGGCTAATTATTTTCTTTATACAACATAACTATGTGTTATAAAACCTGGGTTGCCATCACACTTTTCTTGTCATTTTGGTCATCTTCACCAAGGGTTTATATTTGGGGATTATCACCTCCACAAAGGAGCTCATGTTTACACCCCTGTCTGTTTGTTTGTTGGTACACAAAAAGTACTGCCAGGGCGGATGACCACACAATTTACCATTACCAAACCTTGTCGAACGATGCAGTACGAGTCAGGGAAAGAACCTCTATACATTTTTGATGTAGATCCAGATAAGGGGGCAGAATCCTTGTGCAAAACTGTACATTTAACCTTCAAACCACTTTCTCTCTCAGAGATTTGGGTTCTACACAACGACTGGAAAGAAATTATACTTCCTTACACTGCATCTACTCATTATATATTAACATGATGTATTAACCATGTAATTATATATATTTAAAATATGGTAAAATATCACTTGAACTCAACTTTATACATTTCAGCATCTAACAGAATAAACTGGTCTTTAACTTACAATCTTATGAATGTAAGTTGTTTGACATTAAATACAAATATCATATAAGATGTACAACCTTGTAAATTATTTTCTAAACAGATGACAAAAAAAGAAGAAGGATCCACGAGACTGATGCAAACCAGCAAACCTGCCACAAACTGATCTTAAAAACATGCAGATACTTTCCATAGAGCTGAGGGGAACTGCAGAGAAGATGGTAGAAAGACTCTGTTGAACATCTACATGAATAGTACAAATATCAGTTTTCTCTCTGCGTCCATGCTGGACACACATCCCTCCAGCATTGTGAGGTGAACTCAGGTCCACACGAGCAGATGCAGTTGTCTGTTTATTCATTGCACTTCCTCCCATTTAGAAAATAACCGTGTGTCCTGAAGATGTCAGGTCCGTCCGGTCAGTCGGGGAGAACCCTCTGAACCACGGTCTGGTGAGTGTATGCAAGGTAATCATCAAATGTCAAATCATTTCTGATAATGCAGAGAGGCTGAAATTCTGAAAAAACACAGTTCGAACAACCTGTTCAGTTCTTCATCGTCTCTCAAAAGGCTGTAATTGCGCTGATGGATCAAACATAATAATCTGCTGTGTCCGTTTCCTAATAGCGAGATAACATTTTTACCCAACATGCTCAGTAGAACAGGTCAGGGACAGAACATAGCAAAAAAGGAAGGTTTCAAATGGTGCGTGTTTGCCATTTAATCAGTCAACTTGTTATCTGTGGCTTGTGTTGCATGTCACGCCGGGAATCCGACATCAGGTTGCATGTCACAGATAATCACGGAGTTGACAGATTGGTCCGTTTATCAAAACATTCAGGTGGTCAGCAAGATAAACCTGGACTGAGGCCAGCACTCTGATTGGCTCTGAGCACCTGACGCCTTTGTATTGGAAACCGCCGGCTCATGCTTCATTCATCAGTTTCCCTGCAAGATGTCCCGGCCTGACACGCAACAGCCCCGGGTCTCACGCCATGTAAACCCAGCGTGGCTCCTCTTTCCCTTGGCCTACGAGATCAGGTAGCCTCTCTTACGCCACGAGGATCGGGTTCATCAAGACTGCTCTTTCCATACTGACCGATCTTATCGTTTTTAACTGAACATCGGATTTGCCAAGAAAGGCACCTGGAGAACCAAATTTCTCAGTTTGGTTTTCCTGTTTGTTCCTGTAAACCCAGCCAACTACACTTTCTTGCAGTTCACTGCAAACAGAGTGAGCCATGTAAACAAATCACATGAGCACAGACCTCTGAAGGCTGTCCCTCTGTAAGAGCGTGAAATCATGAACGGAAAAAGGAACAAAATCGACTTTGACGCTTTTCCACAGTTTACCACATCTGGTGTTTATACCAAGCAAGAACACAAAATATTCAGCGAATGTAAAAAAGCCCTTGGGGAACTCAGTTCTTACGAATTGTATTTTAAGAAAAGTATCATGAAAGGGTACGTGCACATTGTCCCATAGCCGGCCATCAGTTGCACAAGTTTGTTGACATTGGGCATGATTCTGAATTTACTCTGGACCATCAAAACTTTTAATATGTGACAATTTTTTCTTCATTAAAATTATTAAACCTATGTTATGCCTTTTGCTGACTTGTACTTACATCATCAAAAATGGTTCCTACAATATTAAATTCCTTATTTTGTTCAAGGTACCGAGACGTTGCATCTTCGATTTGTACGTCTCTGCTGTCCCTTCTCGGGCAAATGAAGTATGAAGAAGAAAACGCACACTGCTAGCGAGTCGGCTTGGAACTGATTGTGCATGTGTCACAAAGTTTGGTTGCAACTGCACAGCGATGGAAGTTAAAGCGAATCAAGCCACACAAGGACAGTATTCATATCTGCTCTGTATTAAGTTTTTCCTAATATATTGAGCAAGAGTTTATGAAAATACAAACATAACAATGGCTTTAGAGGTATTTAATACTACCTGAGGCAAACTATAGTAGAATAACTGGGAAAGGACATGGGGGCAGTGAGAAATTCACCATCTCACACACGGCTTGATCAACCGAATCTCTTGGCCTTGCTGTGAGGAAACGCTACTGCACTGACGTTACCTCACGTCCACATCGCCTCCGTGACGTGGAGCACACACGACCCCAGACCCGTGTAGAGCCGTGCAAGTCAATGTGGAATAGCTCTACACGTCCCCACGCACACACTGAATGCTAATTCGACTTCTCTCTGACTGATAACGTGTCGAGCATGTTTCTCACACATGGCTGTTCATGTGGGAGCCACCATCTCAAGGGACGGGGGATGGTTGAGAGGGGGCTGATGACACGATGCCCAAAATGTAACAGTTCTACCTGTTATCAGATTCCTATTGTACGCAGGTACTTCCATACCAACTAGGCCACTGCTGTTTGTGGAATCAGACAGTCGGCGTTGGAAAACTATTTCCTTACGGACTTTTCTCTACAGGTTGATGTACCTTTATAATTTAGGTAAAAAATAAGGATCAAAAACCATCCTTGGACCTATTTCATCTTTTTTTGCAGGACTGGTTCCGTCACAACAAAACGTGGCTTTGGTGCTCCCCCCCGAAGATGAGGGTTAATTGCCACTGGATCCATCACATCAACAGAACATATTTTCATATCCGCATTTACTGATTGATAAAGCTAAACACGACTGAGAAGGAAATTAGTCTGTGTGATTGCCCCTTGCCTGAGCCGGCTGCAGCTGATCTGTTCACTCTGCTCCAGGGTCCCGTTGCCAGGACAGTGAATCTGCAGAGGTGCAGTGAAAGCAAGCAAGGCTACAGACATGGTCCCAGACAAGGTTCAGACAAAGATGCCTGAAGGACAAATTGTACTGTGCCTTATGTGTCTGCTCCGTCTGAGACTGACCCTTAGCCAGTTCTCAGGTGAGCAGCCACGGTTTGTGGACTTGTCCTCGAGGTTCGAGTCCTGTAAATGTTGATGTTGTTTCTCTCCCCTGGCCAAACAAATATAGCAACTCTGTCAGCTGGGCTGTTGCCCTGACCTGTTCTTGGCTAATCGGTCAAATAACCATTTTAACCAGAAAGTCGCATATGTTTTTTAAATTTGTAAATGCACTGTACAACCTCTTTGGGCATAAGTTGCTTGAATCTGCTCTGCACTTGACCAATGCATCTAAGAATAACAGTTTGATTCTGTGATCAGAATATAAATAGCAATCGTGAGTAATTACTAAAAACATCCAGACTGATCCAGAATCTGTAATGCACATCACAGATTGATAAAGATGCTTTCCCCTATGGACGAGAATATTTATGGTCCTCCCTCCATCATGTTATGATGTGAAGTGTTATGACAGAACTGGACAAGCCATTCTGCACGTGTCCTGTTGCTGCCTGTTCCCTCCTACATGGTTACACAAACCCATCGCCCAAGACTTGAACAACCAGGCTTAAGTACACCTATCTGATTTCAGCCTCGATGGCCCATAGGGGGATTAGAACGGTCATCCATGCTGCAAGGTTTTAGGTTTCACATGAAATCAAGGTAAATACGAAAAGCTGGCACTTTTTACAGCTGTGGTGGACATTGTGTGAAATATGATTTGTATGGTTATTTAAAGCAGAGTTCAAGCAAAGCATTAGAGATAAAAGAAGAAAGAGAGGGAGCAAAATAAGGTACGTCTTAACCCCCTCATCCAGTGATGATACAAGGTTGTCAACTCAACCTCTTGACATTTAAACAGAAATCAAGTAGCTACTCCAGTGAAGTTATAACTTAATATGACGGGAAAAATGAAGTGTTGTCTGTCATAATGTGGTTATGTGGCCAACATATATATATTTAAAACAGGGCTCAGTGGAGGCCAGGTGAAGTGGCCATCACAAATAAAAACGAGTGAACAATGAATGGTTACAGTGGAGGCTGAAAAATTCACAAGAAGCATTCATTGTTCATAAAATGATCATCTCTTTCTTTACACACAGGTGAGCAGTTAAAGTGGAAGGTGACAAACGGTTAAGGTGGCAAAGTGGATGAGCAGATTGTGAGTCACAACCATGAAGACTATCTTTAGACCATCCGTTGGGGTCCTGCAATTAACACCTGTGAGAAAGTCAATACGAATGGGATTGTATGGCCCCCAGTCAGTTGTTACAACCTTTTCACTTGCAGTTGTATTTTTTCATTATGACATTTGTACATTGTTGCTCACTCCTCAGTGACCTGATATTGTAACGATCTGTTTATTTTTAGGACTTACAAGTAAACAAGGGAAGAAAATAGCCTCCTTATCTGTTAAAAGACCATGAAAACAGGGTGCCCAATTGAACTGTTTCTTATTTATCTGACAACTCACGCCTGATTATCTGAGCTGGGGTTTTAGGAAACTACTTATTGTTTATTCATCTTCTCTGGATTTCTTTATTTTTTCTGGGGAACTAATGTTTATTTGTCTGCCCTGGATGAAAGTAGACTATTATTAAGTAAATACATGTTTACAGTTATTATACACTGATGGGTTATTTATAATAGTGTAGTTGTAACAGGTTGACACTGGTGCATGTTAAACAACATGCAGATTCTTTGTCCCCAGTACAATGCCTGGCGTGCTGGTGTGCGTGCGGGCGTGCACCACTGCGCCCCCCTCTGTTCTCCTCACACACACACCAACTCCTCAGAGAAACTCTATTTTCTAAATACTGGTCCCTGAGGAGTCAAAAAAGGCTCCTTTTTCGACTGCTGCTTCAGCTGCCTGCACCTCTACAACGATACAACCCCAAATAGGTCAAACTGGGTACATGCACGTAAGACGTTTACTCATATATTGTCCAACAAACTATATTGCAACTAATGCATAATGACTAATGCATACAATGCAAGCAACTATGTGTGCATGCTGATATAATCTACCTGCAGCACATTTAAGGGTTTTAACGTTCAGATCATGTTTGTTGGCAGTTCATATGTAATTAAGCATGACAATATGATGTTGAAATGTATCAAACAATGAAGTTATCATGTGTAAAATCAGACCCGCATCTTCCCCGTATTGTGCTGACGGGGGGGCTGGGCACATCTGACGCACAAAAAAAAAAACCCACCATAGTAACACTGATTTCGGGTCCTTCTGCCGCTTCGCCATGGATGGAGCATGACGCGTGACGCATGAGGGGGGGGGGGGGGCGGTTCACTCGCCCCATAAAAGGCCAGCATGAGCTCCTCCAGCTCCAGAGCGAACTCGCAGATCGGTGGGACTGAACCTTCACATCACTCCAAAGGATTTAAAACACCACCCCCACAATCTAAACCAGCGTGCACGGGGTTTTGCAGCAGCTGCAAGCATGATTAAGAAAATGTCTCCATCCGAGAACGAGTTCGACATACCGGCCAAGAACTGCCACAGGATGGTGATCCTGGGCTCCACCAAAGTTGGGAAGACGGCCATCATCTCTCGATTTCTGAACGCGAGGTTCGATGATCAGTACACGCCGACCATTGAGGATTTCCACAGGAAATTCTACAGCATCCGGGGAGAAGTTTACCAGCTGGACATTTTGGATACATCTGGAAATCACCCCTTCCCTGCCATTAGGAGGCTTTCAATTCTCACTGGTGAGTTTGAAACCACTTTGCGCCTCATGTCACGCTGATCCCTGCAGAGTTTGGTTCAAATTCAATTACAATGATTTTATACTAAATTTGTTTTTCTCTTTGTGTTTCCCAGGTGATGTGTTCATCCTGGTGTTCAGCCTGGACAACAGGGAGTCCTTCGAGGAGGTGCAGCGCCTGAAGAGACAGATCTATGAGACCAAGTCTTGCCTGAGAAACAAAACCAAGGAGAACGTGGACGTCCCGCTGGTGATCTGCGGCAACAAGTGCGACAAAGACATGTACCGGGAGGTGCAGGAGGAGGAGATCGAGCGCCTGGTGAACGGGGACGAGCACTGCGCCTACTTTGAGATCTCGGCCAAGAAGAACACCAACGTGGACCAAATGTTTCAGACTCTCTTTACAATGGCGAAGCTGCCCCTCGAAATGAGCCCCGACCGCCACAGCAAGGTTTCCCTACAGTACTGCGACATCCTCCACAGAAAGTCCTCCCGGAACAAGAAGTGCAAAGATGAGAACGCATACGGGATCGTGGCGCCGTTCGCGCGGAGACCCAGCGTGCATAGTGACCTGATGTACATCAAGGAGAAGGCAGTGGGAGGAGGTCAGGCCAAAGAGAAGGGCTGCGTCATCTGCTGACAGTGGTTTCCGTCCCTGTGCAAGAGACTTTTCTTCGAGACTTGAAAGAGCCAAGAGACAGAGTACAGAGCTCTGAAGACAATAAACTGTGGCTCCTGATGCCTGCTGCGATCCAACCTGAGCTGAGGCGCGTGGGGCCGGTGGCTCAGCTCGCCGCTGTGTGTTGACGCTCAAACCGAAATGCTGTAAAAGAGTTTGCCAATGGAACACTTCAGAAAGAAAAAAACGTTTACATTTTAGCTAATTTTTTTTCAAACTCTGGATGTTTGTTGCATTATGAACAAATTTGACTCTGAATGTATATTTATTATGTCTGTCAATTTTTGCAGAAAATTAAAACCTTGTTACTTTCATAGTCTGTTACCCCCTCCTCCTTTCTTTCACACACATCACACTAAAGTTGCTCTAAAACAGGGCACAGGCTTAAATGCACACGTTACTGCAGCCTGCCTCTGCTGGAAAGTATTATTCCTCTTCCTGCCACTTCATACACAAACAACTGCTGAACCGAGAGTCCATTAGGGACCCGTAGCCCACTCACTACAGTTGAAAGCCCTTTCACTCACATCTTTTCTTAAACCATCAAACATAAAGAATCGCTGTGAGTTTCTATATCTAAAATAAGTCAGAATAGGTCAAGGCACGAGATTTAAGCCAGTTAGATCTTAATGAACTAATTTTATTACAAAATATGAGAGTTGGTAGATCAGAAATTTACACAATGAAAAACTACCTGTATACAAAGTCGAAGAACTAATGTGCATATTTAGTATAGATAAACAAATTTGAATAGAGAGAACAATGTCTGGAAAAAGACTGTTCACTGCAACTGAGAGAGAAGAAGAATCCGTCCCTCTTCCTTTTTAACGTCCATCCAGTCTCTTATCTGCAGTGGGAAAGATGTTCCTCCTGCACCGCGGGGATCGGTCTCCAGTGTCACGATGCCTTGGGCACGTCAAACATGCACAGACTCTTGTATTTCTGCAGCAGCTGGTTCTTGGTGCGGACCTGCTCCCGCAGCGTGGTGAGCTGCTGCTGCTGCTCCCCCGGGCTGCAGTCGATCCCGGGCATGTTGGAGATCTGCTCCCGAGCCTCCTGGATCTTCGTCTTCAGCTTGGCTAGCTCCTGATGGACGTCCGGGCTGTCCTTGTCCATGCTGACAAGACAATGACACGGCTGGGTTAAACATCACACGCAGACCCAGCGTGTTTTAATTTGAGGACGAATCTACATTTTCATGTTGTTTCTGACTGTTAGCAGCTAACGTTAGCTTCAGCTAGCACACCAACAAGCTCGGACACTGCAGTGAACGCAGGTAAACGAGTTAGCACAGGGCAGTGAAGCGACAGTTAATAACAACACATGTCTGCCATCTTACCATTTGATAATGTCATGAACTAAAGGCAACAAGGAGCAATCCTCGTCTTCTTTCTCCACCTTCTGCTGAGCCGCCGCCATCGCGACGCTGCTTACTCGCGGCGCAGACAATCGACGTCACGTACCAGTTGCTGACGTCAATACACAGAAAAACGCCCCTGAAGATTAAAATAAACATTAATAAGATTAATTAACTCCGTGTAATGCACAACCATTATTTGAATGACCCAATTGAAAAATACAAATGATAGTTACTGAGTCAACCAATTAAATGAACCCGCTAAAAAGGTATCAATAATATACTTTTAATTTATTTTGTGCCGTGTAGAAAATAAGACACACCACTTTACAATATCACTAAACGTTAATTTTTAGTTATATAAAAAGAACAATTTAAATTCCTGTGTTGGTAAATTTATTTCATCTAATTTTAAGACTGTGCTCAAATTGTTCAAGCTTGATTTAGATTTAAACAAGATTATTAGGACCGGCACTGACAGGCACTTACAGACAGTGAGGCCCTATTGAAATTGTGAGGATTATTTTTATTATTTTTTAGGCAAATTAATTGGCTTTTTGAGGGCTTGAACATGCTCAAATTCTTACAAAAATTTGCAGAAAAGTAGTAAGTGGTGAAAATGAACGTATTCTGGAGGAATTTTCAATGGACGTGGTAAAATGGCTCAACGGTTAATTTATTTATCATTTATTTTATATTCTTATTTTATTTATTTGAATTTAAATAGTGCAAGATATTGTGCAATGAAAAGGTGGTTAAAGTCCTGCCAATTGTAGGGGTTCAGTATCTTGCTAGGGACACTTCAGCATGCAGATGGGGAAGAGTGAGGATTGAACCGGCAACCTTCTTGTTAGAGAATGACCACTCTACCGACTAGGTCACACTGCCTACACATTCCCACTAAAAACTAAGCACATTAAGAAGACGGACACATTAAGAAGATGTAGTAAAGTATTTTCTACCTTACTGGATATTTTACATTACTTAAAAGTTACTTTATATTTTTGGATTTTAGATAATGGATGATTTAACATACTTTAAAAACCTATTGTTAGAGAATAACCCAGTAGTTTCCAACCTTCATGCACAGACCAGGTGAGGCCTCACTAATTATTTCAAAGCAGTCTGCTGCTGCTTGTTTCCATGTGATGTCCTGGGGCTGCCCCCTGCTGGCTCTTGGGTTCCTCTGCTGCTCTTGCTTGGTTTGTGCAGCTTGTGATTAACTAAATTTGTCCATAAAAGAAAAACTTTATTATCCTTCAAGGGCAATTTGATGTGTACTGGTTTAACCAGTGCACTGGTTTAACCACTGCACGACAAAAATAAACCAATATATACAATGTAAATAAAACACAACATGAAAACCCTATAGACAAAGTAGCATGGGAAAATTAGCTTTTATTTTATGTTGTCATTTACAACAGATTTTATTGACTTAATAACAATGCATCATAATTCGTATCGTATGTGTTTTCAAATTCTGAATTGGCAAAGTTAGCAGTGGCCTAACTGAAGCTATGAAATACATTTATAATAGAGTATTTATGTAAGTTTCTTATCCATTTGTCGGTTGTTTGTTCTCTGTCTCCTTGTTTGTAATGTACATTTTCCCTTTTGAATAAATAAAAGTAATATAATATAGTATAATGAATAAATCTCTGAAGCAGTAAATGGAAATACTCAAGAACAGTACACGTCAGAATTGTTGAGCACAATATTTGAGGGTTCGTACTTGGTTAATTTTCATTTCACTTTTATTTCCTCCCTTCACCCTTGTTTCAACTTTTCGTCACTTTTTGGGGGTCATCCACACAAAAATAATTTTAATGATAGTTTCTCACAAGGCCTATTATGTCATGATAGTATAACTATATATATCTTTTGAAAGGCCAAATATATATATATATATATATATATATATGTGTGTGCTAATATGTGTGTGAGTATATATAGATATACCCCAGTTTGCGAGCTGTTAGATATCCTGCCATTTATGTAGACGTCAAGGCTGTTTCCCAAACCTTTTCCGTCATATCCCTGATGGCCTATATTCCCCCAGAATGAGGCCACAGACATACACAGATCAAACAAGCCTGACCTGCAATGAGCAGAAATAAAAACTCCTCACCCCACTACTTAGCAACCTTAAGCATCTGTACGTGCTGTGTGACCCTACGTGGCATTCATGTAGAGTGAAACATGGCAACCTGTGTAAATATATGTGGGCCCAATGACACGACTCTGGTCTGATAGACTGACGATGAATCTCTCTTGATTTGTGTTTTATGGATCAGTGACGTGTTGCATTAAGGTTATTTGTGTGTATCCCTCTTACTTGTCTGCACACTTGGCTGCCTCATGTCGTAATTAGATTAATGATACAGAATAAAAGGGGAAACCTAGCAAGCTATGGACAATGCTCAGCATCACCACAGCTTCATACACTATATTTCTAGGCAACGGCCAATTGCCTCCGATTATCTCAATCGCAGTTGCATATCTCTAAGTTGGTATCACCACAATGCAAGTAAGGAAAGACAATATAAATTTGGTCTGGTCCATTTTTTCCTCCTGTTGCATTGACCCAGTATCCTGTGATATGAGGCCTCTCCAATCCACCGGCCTCCCTCCTTCTCTTATTCCTATAAGCAACATTATAAACATCTAATTTTATGTTGCTAAGTCAGTTGATATTGGTAATATAGCATTTGTTGAGTTGCATATCTTCTCACTGGAATCATTACTGGTCTCTTCCACTTGTTGAGAGGCTATGGTGTTTGTTCTAATCCTCCCTGACCTACATATTCTCAGAGCTATTTGTTCTCATCAGAGGACGGGTTCGACCATTGATCCCCTCTGCTTTCCACACAACATACTCCCCACACCTGGTAAATACTGTAGGGACACATTCTCATTAGCCACCACAGCGGAGAGTCCACTGCCGTGACGCAGCCGGTAAAGACCTCATTAGGAGACGCTTTTGTGAGAGTTAAGCACTAATTTAAACGTGAGGTTTGTTGGGTATTTTTTATCCTGTGGTTAGACCTCCGACTGAGTGACAGTGTTGATGGCCTAATTGACACAGAAACAATCATTCTGTTCTCAAGTTTACTGAGTGCTACAAGTGGCTGAAATCTACAGAACTAGTATATGTGACCCAGATCTGAGTTTGTTGGGGATTAAGTTACCAAAGATGAAAGCTCAGACACCTTAATTCGGTAAAAGTGGGTCATTTTGTGACCCATCAATCTCATCCAGAATATCATTCATAGTGTTACTGTAATTGGAATGAAAATAGAATGCTGCAGCTGTGTCATGGAGTAAAATGACAGCGGCTCCTTGCTCAGGTAAGTATCAGATTTGTATGCGCACATGGGAGTTTGTTACGTTTGACATTTTTTTTCTTTGTTACTCTTGTTTCATAAAAATGCATCCTGAGTTACTGTGACCCATTTCCAGCCCTGGAACAGGAAGAGACTTGCTGCCTCTCAATGTTTGTCAGAATCACTGATGAATGATTTGCTTTGTCCCTTTGACTCTGTGAAAGATAAATGAACTAGCGTGCGAACCTCATTGCTTAGATAGAAATGTAAATATGATGTTGAACATTCGATATGTATCTACATTGATATCAAAAAGCAGGATTACAAATAGTGGACACATTGAGCCTTGTAATATCTTAATTATACATGTTTGAATATGATTCTCACTGATATCATTCATACATTTAAACAGTCATTATGTTGTCATGGTTAGCTGTATGAAATATAATCTGTGGAGCTCTGTCACGAAAGATAACATTATGAAAAGTTTGATGAGATCTAGGTTTTGATTATATATCCTGTTTTGTCATTCTCAATTTAAACTTTAACAATGTAAGCCACCCTAGTCGAGAGTTGGTTCCATAAACTTTGTCAATTTTCTAAATACATAAAAAAGTGTTGGAATTATACTTTTAAGGGTTTTCACAGTCATAAATTATGATTATTAACAGCTTTTTTATTTTTCCAAAGTTTTGTTCGACAAAAAGAAAGACAAATCGGACTGCTTACAGATGTCACATATATTAACAGATGTTGAGTGTAATTGTAAAAGCTGTCTAAAGTGTTTCAACATGACCTCTCTACTATTTACTTTATCAAACAAACCCATTAAGCCTGTGCAGCTTCTGCACAGTCTGAAGAGTAATGTAATTAATAATGAAGCAGTTATTCTGCCATGGATCACCATCAATGAACTAGAAAGGATTTTCTTATATATTTACTTTCAGCAAAGACATTATTAATACTTCTCATATTTCTCTCTCTATTTTCAAGCAAACATCATGTTAATATCAGGCAAGAGCGAACTCAGTGAGAAAGGTCAAAGACACAATAGTTTCTGATAAACTCTGGCTCCGGACTGATTTTCCTATGTATGAACTTAAGCTGTGACGCACTTGCATCTTTCTGGAAATGATCTCATGTGCAGCTCCGAGTAAACTTGGGATTTATGGCTGACGAGGGAGTTCTGGATAACTATAAGGCTCAGGTTAATTTCAGGCAGCTCCAGTATATTCCCTACATAGCACTCCCCAAGTGGCCGGCCTCGCCCCACCCAGAGCTTCTGTGCTGACGTCTCTGTTGACAGCTTCCAGCAGATGTGCCACCTCCCAGCATCTCTGGTACAGAGCCGGCCGGATGCTGATATCTTGCCTGATGATCTGCGCTCTAATCTTAGCACCAGTCTCCATATGCAATTTAATAACTGTGAGATACTGAAGTTGCAAGTGGTTAAAAACGGTGATATTTCCAATGTGAAAAAAACCCCCATAACTTTGAATAGGTTGAATAGATTCTACTGATAGATTTAATAAATATCTGTTGTGGTCAGTATGCCAACCCATACGAACAACTTTTTTTTCATGGGACCTCTTTAAGCACACAGAGATTTTCGCTTTTCTAAAGTAGAGTCACTGATCTGTCAAACATAAGCAGTTCATTTTGAATGTTTTCACCAGACAAGTGTGTAAAAAGTTTTTCAGTTTTTCACATTTTTATGTAAAAGCGTCAAATTAGTTAAAATAATCTTTTACTACTCACTAAATGAAACATGCAATTGATTTGACTCTAGATTGTTAGATTACCACCACAGACCCGGCTCATCGTCATTGGGGTCTTTCCAGGGCAGTCAAAATTCCCTCGAAGGCCAGGGCTGAGTTCCACGGAGCCTTAAAATCTCCTGGGGTTCAAAAGGCCTCTTCGTGCCATAACTACATTACAGCTGGTGTTATTGCTGCAAAGGATTCACGTATGCTTTTTAACAAGTCGTGGAGTTACTGCCAGTTGGCCCTGCATTCGCATGAGCACTCAGTTTATGGGAATCTGTGTGCTTGTGTATAAAAAGAAAAAACATGCTTGAAATCTTTGAGTAGTTAAACAAATTATTTGTCACATTTAATATTTAACTGTTTTATTTGTACTATTAATCTTGAACATATACCTCAGGCAATTTAATTGATTCTTAAGTCATTTAGTCATTTTTATGAGATTCCTCTGGACGATGCTGCATTAAAAAATTAAGGGGATGCATTATGTTTTGTCGAGCCGATTCTTATAGAGTGGCGACTAAATGGTGGTTCATCTTATTATTATTACAACTAAAAAGCTTTCATCTTTCATATTGAGATCAAAATCTGATCTGATCAGACGGGTAGATTTATACTGCCACCAAGTGTACAATCAAGGAAATAACATTTTGAGATCCCCTCATAAACAAGCGCTTGTTTTTGCATGTGAAACCAAAACTCTAATTCAGGGCAGTGAACCATGCAATGCAGACCCACATACCTGGAAATCCGCCAGTTGTCCACAATATTTATGATGGAGAGAATTGGAGAAGAACATAAAGAAGCTTCTTGCATTGGGTAAACCTCTCTGGTGTACATTATAACTGTCAGCACCACTTCTCCCACAATCTGCCACAGATGAGGAGCCCATGAGGGGATCCCCTGGGAGCGAGGTTATATGTTTAACAATGGGTTGGCCTGTTACCACTAATTTAAGACACATCTGACCAATTCAATTACCAGTAGACATTCCTACTGTACAGCAACCGTGTACCCCATTGTCACATGTTCTGCACCAGTGATCACCCTTGTTGCTATGTGGTGACAGGAATTTGAAATCCGTAAAAAGACATTTAGAGACGATACTTTTTTACCTTCGCCAGGGCCGATTACCATGTAACTTGGTTGAAGGATATGGTATGGCTCAGAGAAGAACACATTCAATTCTGGTGCTCTCTCAAAGACACTCTTAAACAGGTGTGCATTTTCCTACTCCTGACCTTACTGTCTATTTTAACAATTTATGATGTTTTATATTATCTTAAAATGTGTTATCTCTGTATCTGTGCTCTATTGCTCTGTGATCTTCAAATTGCTTTTCAATTGTTTCTTGTTGTTTGCTTTATATTATATTATATAATAATTGGCAAATCATATGTGTCCTATGGTTTGCCAAATATTTTTACTTTTTAGCTTGTGAAGCACCTTGTAACTGTGTTTAGAAATGAGATGTATAAATAAAGTGTATTATTATTATTATTATTATCATAGTTTATTGTAATTCCTCATTGCACTATATTTCTTATTCAGCAGCTGCAGCACAGATCATGAACCTGAGCTCCCAATAAAGACATGTGAGCCCTGTATTGTAGTGACTCTAGCTTCTTATTCATCAATATATAGATTTAATACATAGATTTATTTGGTATTTGTGCCAAGATGACCCAGTTGCTACAAACACCATAAAACCACTAGGTGGTAGGCTTTCATTGATGGTGCAAAGAGGTGAGGTTGAACTCCGACTTATTATACCTTCCAACAAGTACAGGACGTTTTTGTTTTTGTTTTGAGATCATCAAATCGAAATATTAACGTAATACATTTCTACATATCTCTTATCTATCATTAAACTGTGGTAAGTCAATATTGGGGGTGTGTTTTACATGAAAATAAGACAATTTTAAAATAAAAATAGCAACAAAAACAACAATATCTGACGGAATATAACGTCTATAAGTATTTTATTCCTGTAGGTTTATCGGTTAATTCGCCTATTTGAGAAATAGCTTCAGACCATTCACAATAACAGTGATGAACATTTTGGTATTGGTGACATTCTCCGGCGTAGCATGGAAGGGCGGTGTTGATGTCGTTACAAAAATCATCGATGCGTGCCGCGGGTGAAATCCAACTATCCGCCCGCGCGGGACACGCCAAGACAACACGACCAGGCGCCCCCAACGTGCTCCAAACCCAACGCGGTGACGTCAGGCCTTTGTGCTGGCAAATCACGGCGCACGCTGGGCGGGCTTTGTGAAGCTGGAGTTGAGTGTTAGCAGGCTAACTGGAGAAAGAAAGCTAACTAACCGTGCAGAGTGGAAGTGGAAGCTAACGTGAAAGGAGAAGGCAACTGTCAAAACAGCAAAAGGGAACAAATACATTTCAGTGAGGTGGTGTTCCCGGTAGACGGCCACGCCAACATACTTTTGTCGCCAAGTTAATTCAGGGACCGTGTTTGCCAGATGCCCGGGGAGCATTTTTGGATACTACACCGATTGTCCCATTTCCAAACGGAAACCATTTCTGGAAAGACAGTTCGTGCTAGCTAGCTACGTGCTGCATCCAGGAGACGGTCCATTGTCACCTAAACATCTCAAACTGAATGTTGTGTCTGTCATGAGTCCGGCCGGGTGCTCCCATGTGAACGGTTATAAGGTGGATAATTGGAAACAAAATCTTCGGGTCATATACCAATGCTTTGTTTGGAGTGGCACTGCTGAGACCAGGAGACGCAAGGTAAAGAAAAACACACAACAACGCTAGCATCAGGAACACACGTGAAGTCATTTTTTTTAACGTGGCACATACACACGCACACGCACACACACACAGAACCGGCGTCCCACACGGAGCTCCACCACAGAGCTGGGGCTGAGCTAGACCACCGTGTAGCTGACACTGCTCTTGCAGCAGCAGCGGTGCTAGCACCAGTGGGGGTTAGCCGGCTAGGTTATCACCGGTGTGTTAGCTAGCAAGAGTCTTCCTGTGTGGGGGGGAAGCACATTTGTAGATTTGACCGCAGCTCTGAAATGTGTTTGTGTGAGTGTGTACTCGCGAAAAGTGATAATCATCCACACTTTATTTTGTCGTGAGTCCATCGGGTCTTGTTAGCAGAGCGGCGGTGTGGTCGATGCTGTGTTAGTTAGCCGGATTGCTAAAGTTGGGTTTTGAGGAGAGTTGTGGTCGTGGGCTAACACTACCACAACCGAGTGGACCCATTGTGTCTCTCTCTACACACACACAAGCACACACTCTGGGTCTACAGATTATCGGTTAACTGCTGAGCATCACCCCCCCAGGGTCAGTGTGTTTTTCTGCCCTGGTCGTTCACGCAGGAGTTCGGATGCTGGGACGTCCGCTCATTACTTTCATTGCCAATTTCTCTCCTTAGCTCGCCCCACACCTGCTCGGCCTACACAGTGTGAGGTCATCGCCGGACTGTCTGCACTTCCTCTCCCCCTGTTTGTCAACTTGTTCCCCCGATTGTCCTGTGCCATGATGTCCGTGCTTTAAAAACAACAACTCAAAGCTTTTTATTTTCAATGTGGCTTAGCAACGATTCATTTGTGCGCTGCTTGATTGTTGTCATGACAAATACATGCTTCTCTTATACATTCCATACGTTTTTATGTCGTTGTGCAAAAATAGGTGCGTCAGAGTGATGCAGGATGGACGGAGCTGGTGAGTTGATGATTATTCCCTCCTCATCTTCACTGACATACTTGTAGTCCAGATGAATACGCCGGCTTGCTTCCTCTCCTCTTGCTCACCTACCTGTGTGCCTCGGTGCCTCTTCCTTTGATGCACTGAATTCTAGATGTGAACCTGTGAAGCAGAATAATTCCGCCTCAACCTAGGATCTGCTGCACCAGCTAGTACGATTACCTGGTGGGAGGGTGGGAACAGAAGAGCAACATGGCATAATCCAGTTACAGTAAGGCATGTCAAAGGAAATAGCTAGTGCAAAAATGGTCATGACCCTTTGTTTATACAGTGTTGTAGTGACATGCTTTGGTCTGGTTCTCGCATTCTCTGTTTTGATGCTTTGCAGCCTTAAGTAGGAAAATGTATCAGGCAGCTCCAAAGTGTTATCGGGCAGTGGAGAGGGTGACTGCAGGATGAACTGTATTCATTTTTGATTGTGTAGTTTCAGCAGGAGGTGTCACTGATATAAGCCTGGTCAGGGGAGCTTTCTGGCACTCACCTCATTGTGACTCATTGGTCTGCCCAGCCTCCAGTCGTTTGTCGCAAACCTGGTTTGGCGGTTAGATTTGGGAGAACCATTCTTTAAATCAGGTTTGAAAATCACCGCCTCAGTCATCACTGCCATCCTTGGGAAAAAATGTTTTTAAACTCTCAGCCACATTAATAGAAACACAGTGGCAATATGTGAGGCGCATGGTGAAAGATCTCCTCCCTACTTTGCTACAGTGCCCTCCTGGTTTGAAGCCAGGTTGTTGTCGTACTTCGCAGTCACAGGATAATTGGCGTCCAAAGACAATTTTACATGTGAATCTTTCAGCTTGCGCTGTTTGTGTACAAATCTTTTATGCCCTGTCAGTGTCCCCACCTCACATGCCTCTGTGTCACTGCTGCCTCAGAATCATGAATCAATCTTACATAACTGACAATAGGCCTGGCTAGGTTTTTGTCCCTGAAATACTGCTGTGCGATACTGTTTTGAATATAAGAGAGGTTTTGTAAGCACACTGTTCTTGGCATTAAAATCTGTTCCGCTTATGTTTTAGCTCACATAGGACTTTGTTGAGTAACAGCTGTGTAACATCTGTTAAATTGTGTAGTAGAGGTTCTGCTCTACCCCCCCCCCCCCCTCCCAGACATTGATGGTCTAGGACCTAGACCAAACGTTATCTCCTTTGTTTCTGCATCAATCACCTAGACTCTAGGTGATTGATGCAGAAACAAAGGAGATACCGTTGGCTCCCTACAGCCTGAATGCCCTCCACAATGTCCATAAGGGAGGATGAATCTTGTGCCTCATCCCTTCTTGACAGAGCTTCTTTACCCTCCTACTGATGTGAAATACAGAGCAGGTGTAGTGCTGCTCCGGTGGTACACAGTGTCTTCTACATAGATGGAAGTTGAAGGACATCCCCATTCATTTACTGAGGGAAAGATGAGAAGAATTTTTACATTGTATCTGGACTTGGTTTAATCAGCCGTGTCTCTAATACGGAGTACCTCATTTCCCCCCCCTTGTCTTTACTTCTCTTTTGTATAGAGCTGAATCCCTGCAAGCTATCACCCTCCCTACTGCCCACTCATATAAATTCCCAGGCAATGTGCAAGAACAACAGTGTAGAATCTACTGCCTGTTTTCCGTGCACAACCTTAAAGGCACATGGGTAGAAAAAAAGGATGGCGGAATTTATGCCATAGTTACGAATTTCCCGAGATGACACTGCAGCCTAGTATGCCTCTGGATCATTTATCTTTAATTTGGACACAGTAGCGTAGTTATTCTTTTGGTAACGTTAGCCTCGATGAAATGTTGGAGATGACAAGCATAAACAAGTACAGAATAGTGTTTTTCCCTGTGTTGTATAGTGATTTTAATTCAGACTAATATCGCTTGCATGTTTCTCCCTTGCACTTTAATGCTTATGCTCGGTTCCTGTCGAGATGTGCTACATGTCAAGGGCTGGCATTTACTAGAAAGGTTCTGATTAGCCTTGCCACATAGCCAGAAGACCTTCACACATTATACATTGTCAGTTTTTGTTATGTCACAAAAATGATTTCCATTTCAGAGGAGGAACTACTGCTCTGATCTGCTTCCCATTCTAGCCTCCTATATCCTTCCTTTGACTCCTCTCTCTTGGTCTAATATTTCTGCGTTGTAGCATTTGGTGAGTTTACTGAGTGCTTGTTTGATTACTGCACGTGAAGCTTAGTTTGTTTTTGTTCAAACAGATTTCTGATGTTAAATTAGATTACTGCTTCACCTGCTTGCCAATTACCATTTCTCCAAAATTGTACCCAAGGACGTCCACACAGCTCGTTGATAGAATCCTGCCCTTGCTTGAATTCATTCCGCCTCAGGTCCCAACTCTGGTCATATTCATAATTTATGTATTCTGAATGGCTGGGATGGTGGAGGGCTGGTGTGAATATTCATGAAGGTTATGGTTATTTATTTTGTGCGCTGCTCCACTCAGCAGGATGGACTTAAATTGACTATCCGTAAGAGAAGGTTCTATGTCTAGTAAAACACTGCCACGATGAAGGAATCTGCCGTGCAGTTAAACCTGAGCTATTATGTTTGGTTGAGTGGAAACTGGATCAGATGAAAGTAGAGTGGGTGGGGCTGGCAGAATTTTTCACCCATAAATGCTTTGAAGAAGCTGCTGTCACTTTGATTAAAGGGGTAAGGGTTGCGATTAGAGCGCTGACTGAACAATACTTTTTTTTTTTATCTTTAGTTTTGATGAATCTTATATGATCATAGGACCCCTAACCCCCCTCCCCCCTCCTCTTTCCCACTAGTTCAAACACGCTCTCTGCTTGTGATGAGAATATATCTGAGTGAAAGCGTTTGCCTAGATATTTCTGGGAATTTCAGAGGTAGGGAAAAATAGATAGGATGACACATGTTCTTCTCTCTGTCACTCCTTTCTCCCACTTCACACACAATGACCCGAGGCACAGCCCATCCCAGAGAGCGGTTTATTCCTGGGCTGCGAGCAGATCTTTGTCAGATCAGCCTCCATCACATCACAGGCCTGCTCCCTGACTCATCAGCATACGTTTGTAGCATCAGGATCTATTCCTCCAGTCTCATCATAGCCCTCACTTGTTCCTCTTCTGTGCCCACGCTGCTGCTTCTTCCTCCTTTCGCTTGCTTTCGCTTTTTCTCTCTGCGAAACCTAGATAAGCTTACAATTCTTCTTGCTTTCTGGTTACCCCATTAGAAATGGTGCCAAAAAATAGCCTGTCCCTTTTTATCATCTTGGAATTCTAATTCTGTAGTAACACAGTTTTTAAAAGGACACACAGTATTCACATTGTTAAACCATTACATGTAAATAACATTCCATCTTCACAGAGGTTTGCATCTGAAACTCCTTTGAAATGAACAGCCAATCCTCTAATCTTTAATTTCCCTTCCTTGTTTTTCCTGTTACCTCGGAGACTCAGTTTGATGATGTCAGATGTTAGTTTATTCCATGTCAGCCACTGTGGCTGTGGTTCAGTCATTCAGACTAAACAAATGGTGCAAGGTCCGAAACCTCTTCCAAGAGTCGTCTTTGGCTTGCTGTGTCACCTTGTAGCATCCCTTTCACGTACTATTTCCTCCCAGTTTCTGACTTCAATGGACGAGCTGTGTGTCTGTGCCTTCCTTGCTGTTTATTTCAGAACAGATATACTAAAGGAGGCGAAAAGCGGCAGTACAGCATGTTTGGCAACTCCCTCACACTGATACACAATTGTGAACGGGTATCAATCCTATAACAAATTTATGCAAAAGGACATCAACTCAACGGTGTATGAAACTGCTCATCTAAACTGTGTCCAGCTCTGATCTCAGTCCCTCCTCTTGATTCTTTCACCATTTCTCCTCTTTGCTGTCCCTCCATCCAGATCCGCTACTTCACATTTGACTGTCTAAAGCCTATGGAAAGGAAATGCTGCTACAAAGCATGCTGGTCATGGTCTGAGCCAACCAATGAGGCTGCTGTCCAGCCCTCCCTTAGTATCGCCATCTGGCTAATGAGCTGTCAATCACTCTCCAGGGGCTAACCTAGCCCATAACCAAGAGGCAATCAATCTCTCCACCCAATTGTTCCCCATTGTGAAAACCTTGAACACAAGTGACAGCTTTTCCTGGGACATTGGACTGGAGGTGGTTCTAAGTGGAAAAAAACCCTGAAAAGGTGAAGATTGCGGTATTAGACCTTTTGAAAGATAATTTATTACTTTGTGCACCAGATTCTTTTAAGAGAGTTGTCCTATCAGTTACATTGGCTTGGTTCTGTAGGAATTGCTCATATAGTTGGTGTCCCTAAGGGTAATGTTCAAGACTCTCTGGACCCTATTGGGTGCCTTAGAAAAAAATAACGAATCAACATGTGAGTGGATGGGATTTAAGGCCACTGGGACAAGTCAGAAGTTCAGTGCTGAGGTGACGGTCAGATGCTTCAACCACAGGCCTTTTTCTGTCTGAATGTTATTTTGTTGAAGCATTGTGGTTGTGGCCTTTGTGTGGTATCTTCAAGGTTTGACGAATAATCACTCAGCCTTTGGTAAGCTGGAGTTGACTGTTTACCATCTGTGCAGGTAAACACACACGATCTATCCGCTGGCTTATTATTCTTGATGTACATTATCGTCAGTCTTTCTGCGTCACTTTTTTTGCACCCTTGGTCAATCTGCATTCTGGTGCATTCGATAGATGTTGGCTCGGTGGTCTTGTGTGAGGGGTTTCAGTATTGATTCATCATTCCTTTTTGAGGCAGTACATCTGGTTTTTAAGCTTTTCTATTGGTGTGGGATGTATTCCACTTCACTCTTTATAAACCAGTGTGGCTTAAGCCGCTTTGAAACATGCACCGAAGTCCAGACATTTTCTCAAATTATCCTGATCCCATGAGAGAATATGCAGGAAAATGTCCCAAAAGCTCCCATAGAGCAAGTGGGCGGGTTGATACAATTTTTAACCCAAAACTAGACGAATACCATATCTTAGCATGAAAATCAGGTGTTATACACGTAGAAGACACAACGTAGATGTCCACTTTGAAAGAAAACAAGATTCAAGAGCTTTTGATGATGTCTATAATGTTTTGGATGTGCTCTGTTTCGTTAGCCAGTCTTCTACCAGATCATTATATCACACCCAAAATAGCAAACTGTAGCACAGTTTTTACTGTAAGTACAGGAATGCTTACTGCTGCCTCTCAATTTCCCCCCATACCCTCTGATCTCAAGAAACAAGCCCAGCCTCCCTCCCTCCCCCTAATCGAGTGATCTCAAATCCTATTCACGCATGCACGCCAATGCAGATCCATCACATGTGCCACAAACCCCCTGACAAGAAGCTAGACCCCATAGGCTGGGGCTCAGGGTTGATAATGTCCTTACAACATTGTGTGACAGTATGAGGCCCAACTATAACTCAATTGGACGAGGTGGGAATATATTCTCCCAAAAAGACCACACGTCATATCGTTGTCAACAGAGGTTACAATAAGCTAGTGAGTAACAAAGTGAAAAGAGAACAGAAAATATTTACATTGTGCTTGCGTGTCTCTGGGGCTGTTTGAAACTGCATATTGCAGGCCAGCCATTGTCATGTGGAGATATCGGGCGGGGTGGTGACAACATCATTTGACCAAGGCACTGGCAGGCTGCAGCCCCATGGGGTCAGTCGGCAGCACCGTTCTTCCGCATCATCATCAGTCTCCTCTCTCTGCCTCTCTTGGTTGTTCCCATTAAATATAGAATCAGAGAGGACCCTGTATGCGTGTCTCTGAGACGCTCAGAGCAAATGTCTGCGTGTGCACACAGTTTTGTGGAGAGGTTATCTGTGTCTTTTAAATACAGATTTATAGCTTGCTGTATGTATGTCAGCCATTGTTCATTTTGTTGCTGTATGAGCATGTGTGTGTGTTGAGATGCATGCACAGGCTTATGAATGTGAGGCAGCATGGTGAGTCACTGCTCTCATATAGCCCATGCTCTCTACTCTGTATTGACTCTCCCTCCCTCTCGTCCCCTCCCCACTCTGTTCTTTGCAGCAGCAGCAGGAGCTTGCTCAGTTATGGCCAGACCTTTGTCCACATCATAATCGTCATTGCCTTTCTCTCTCGTCCTCATGTTGCAGCTCATCACATCCCTGGTTTGATATTTCAATCCATTAACCTCAATGCTCAAGGAGGAATAACGCAGAATGTCGGAGATGCTTAGTGTGAGGCATGGCTTTTGCTTTATTTAGATGTCTATGTATGCGGCTGGATCTTAAACATGGGAGGATTCATAGCTGCTCCCCCTGCGTCGTTGTGAGCTGATGGCCACTCATCGCTCAGAGGACCCACAAAGCATGTAATGCTATCTCACATCCGTGTTAAAGATGTATCGGAGATCCATTCATCCAGATAATACCTTCCTGCATCTGTTCTCCCATCAATCAACAGCTTTATACATTAGAGGGTCATTCCACTGGACACGGAGCCCTGCCTGATGGGCCTCAGAGAGCACATCCCAGATGGGAGACGCAGCCTTGCGCAGCACTAGCATGAGCTTGCTACCTGGCCGACACTTGTTCCAGTCATCTGAGCCAGTGGCTGATCAATAGCTGATCTAATAGAACATTAAAAGCCCTGGGCGCTCAGAGATCTAGGACTGCTGACACTGAGAAATAGACAGACTGTGAACCGTGGGTGCGTACGCAGAGATACATTTTCTACCCACTAAAGGGGTGTTAAGACGGGGGAGGGTGAGGAGGAGGGCAAGGCGTGGCATTGGCAGGGTTTCTTGTTGTTGACTTGGAGTCCTGGTGCAATGAAGGCGCAGGGCGGGTGGCTTCACTGCTTAGGAAGGATAGGCAGCCGAAACGTACATTAAGAATTTCAGATTGAACAGTATGTGGTCTTGTTTACCATTTGCTACTGCATGTAGGGTTTCATGTGGACTCTCAGAACAGAAATGGTGCTTTACTCTCTCTCCCTTTTTGACTCGTCTGTGCTCATCTATTCTCTCTGGATGTCAGGGAAACAAGCTCTTCCGTTAAACTTTAAAGAGTGTGCTGTGGATGTCAGTCTAGATCTTGGTTTTAGAGTCAGTCAACGCGTTGTTTCTCCCCCTCTGTCTGTCACTCACCATTCATTCCTGCTGGCTTGGCCTAACAGTCCAATATGAATAAAAACAAAGCTTAGTATCCATAACCCTGAATATGCCCAGTACTGCAATGTCATCACGATCCCAATCTTGTACCCACCAGCAGAAAGAATTGTAACAACAGTTGCTCATATGTTTATTAAATCATCTATAGAAGGCACAACCTTGAGGGAATTCTAACAAAATATTGCTAAAGGTAAATAAGAAGTGACTCAAAGGTCAGGCAATGGAAAATGATAGTGACTTAAAACGTGATTATTTCTTTATTATGGTGTTTCACATAACAAGAGATGTGGTATTATTGCTATTAGAGATTGACTGATACAATCAAAAGCTTTATTTCTCTGATTCATCAGAATGCAGGTTATTTATACAGCCTCACACTAATTGCCCACCGCCAGCCATATTAGATTATTTGTTGGCAAATCCTTCCTTAGCTAGATTTGAATTATTCCTTGTGTGAAACACAAGCTGCCAAACAAAGTTCATAATAAAATTGACCTAAAATGTTGCAGCCTAGTTTAAGGTCATCTTGCAGCTTAAGTGTGATAAACATTGCTTTATTATTCCACATAGGCAGTATCGGTGTTTTGTTGTGTATTCAGGCCATTATTGTGTGTTATGTGTCATCCAGAGAGAAGGAAGTGAAACTGCCTGCCACCAACGCTTGTATTTCTCTTGCACAATGAGCATCAATTTTGCTCAGATGGTGTCAGGTTCTTCTATTGTATCGCTTGTTAGAGGATTGCAATAGCAGACAATGCAGCACAGGTGCTGTTGAGTTCACGGATTCAAGTTCTGTAGCCTTCGCGTGTAGGAGTGTGTGTGTGTGAATGTGGCTTCCAAGCTGGTCTTACACAGTGTACCAGAAACTGAAAACTGCTAAATCTCTCCAGCCAATAGTCACTTTCTCATCATGCGCGTCTTCACCTTTGCTTCACGCCTCCTTTCCTTCTGTCCTCTCTCGCTTTGAGTGAACCACTCGTTGCAGCAGGTCTGTGTCCTGAAAGGCTTCGATTGGATCTGTGTCACTCCCTCTATCCCTTCTGTTACACACACACATTTTTCCCTCCCAAAGCTCAAAACTTCTGCTGCACTTTCACTAATAAGTGTTCAGGAAAAGCAGTGAGTGTATTCACTACTACAAGATTTTTCATTGGGAATTTACTTTTCTTAAAATGCATCTTAGTATACAATATGTAAACTTTATTTTACAATTTTGAAGAGGCTGCAGCTTCTGCCAAACAAGGCTTAACTGTGTTTAAAGGCATTCGAGTTGCATCATAATTTAGAAAAACATGGCACTGCTGTAAAAAGCCTCAAGAAACACTGCCGGCCAGCTTGTGTTTTAAAAGTGTGCGGCTGCATTGTGGTCTGGATGGACAGAAACAGATCAGTGTATGAGAAAAAACACGCAGCCACCTGCGTTCCCTTCCTGAGTAACTACCATCTCATCGTCGGTCACTATTATTTTTTCTTGTCGGTAATATTTTCTGTAACTCTGCAGTCAACTACTGTCCTGTTAATGACATGCACGTGTCTAAGGTTTATAAATGGTTACAACCTAAATGTGTCAGGTGTGTAAGTATAGAGTACAGAGATTGTTTTCGTTTAAAAATCTACTTGACTGGATGTAGCCCAATTTTCCTTCATTCAAGGTTTTTTGCCACTGTGGACCTGAAATGGGTCTTAAATTGCATCCATGAAGGTTTTAAAGTCTTAATTTATTGAAAACTGCAAAATACGATTTCAATGACAATTTTCACCATGACCACACGCGTCTATAACACTAAGACTGTTCATTTTATAATTTCCATCCATATCTTGCTAGATTTCCCTGCTGAAATATGAACATTCATGCTAGAATAATCCTAGTCAGTGGCGCCACTCTCCCACAGATGTTCAATGATTTTGTGCATAAGGTCGGGGACCTGCGCACCTGTGCAGCCCCTGTAGGCCTCACTTTTGCAGATATGCTGAAGATGTCAGGCATTCTAATGTGCAATTTCTCCAATCTCCTCTGAGTGCTGTAGTCAAACCAATCACAACCACCCTTCAGTCGCTGCTGGAGTGTGTGCTTCAGGCAGATCCTGCCTGCCAAGCATTAAATCCCGTCATGCCCTGCATGTGTTAGAGAGCAAAAGATTCGGCTGGGAAATATGTTGTTATTCAGTTCCATCCATTGGATTTGTCAACGGGCCCAGAAATCTTTAGTCTGTCTTCGTATCAGGTCTATTCACGCACTGTGTCCTCCAGAGTGTTTGTGTGACTGACTGGAAGATACAAATCTACCCGAACTTCCTGTCTGTTTATGCCACTCTACATTACAGCTCCTTCCTGCTGTGGAGGATTTTCTCACTATACTGACTCGTCTCCCTCTTTTGTCTCAATGCCTTGTCCCCACCCCAACCCCTGGTCCTTCCCTCTGATCTTTCCTTACAGGCCAAGTCGTGTATCTGTCACATGTGTGGCGCCCACCTGAACCGACTCCACTCTTGTCTCTACTGTGTCTTTTTCGGCTGTTTTACAAAGAAACACATCCATGAGCACGCAAAGAACAAGAGACACAATCTAGGTAAGCCATGCACCCACTCATTCATTCCTTACACTGTCAGCCTAAATCTGGAAGTAATCTAAATAAAGTTATTGTTATATATTAGTACGATAAGTATGTTTCTTTATATAAAAAAAACCATATGAGATCCATCAATATATTATCCTGCCTTATGTCCACGGCTTGTTCGCCCGCATCAGTCTTCCCATTCATATGCACCCCTGTGGTCCACTGCAGCATTAGCCATTATCAGTGAAGGATTACAGCATTACTTTGGGCAGCTTCCTCCTCCGAGCAGACAGAGCAACCTCGCTCTAACCGCAGCACATTACCATTCTGGTGGGAGCTCCTTAGTAGTCAAATGTCACGGGTTTAAGTTACGACACTCTCCTTCGTATAGTAGCGAGGGAGGGGAAGACATCGCTAATCCACATCTGCCAGAGAGCCGAGCTTCCAACTTACACGGCAATTAAGCCAAATGAGGCAACAGCGCTAATGAGCGAGGTTTTTGATATTACTCGGACAAGGACATGCACGTATGGAAACAAGGGCGGAGAGTGGGATGGCTTGGCTTGAATTGATTTAATGCATTTCAACGGTTTGGTTACAAACGCATACCCCAAGTGCACAGCTACAGTGTTAATTAGCTTTGAGCGTCCCTCTCCGGCATTGGCACTCTGTTCCTCTGCAGCTCTCATCAAATTAATCCAAACTCCCCCGACTGCTAGACGGCTACATGGCAATTTCTCCTTTGACATCGTTTTCACCTCCATTTCCAGAACATCTTACTCCTCAGGACTCCTTTCATCACCTCCTCCTGTTTTTATAGCTAGCTCATCCTCTGCAACCCCCTTTCACATCTTCCTTTGATTTTCCTTGTCCTTGACTTGATTAGGCAAATTTCTTCCCCATGTCTTGTTCAATACTCATAGCGTGTGTATCTTCTTCCTCGCACTGCCACTTGTGTTGCTTCCATTTTGAGCTGGTCTTCAACAGTGGGGCAAATCCTCATGAACCCGTCTATAACCAACACCATTGGTTGATTGAGGGTCAGTCTCCCCATGAGCTGGTGCTCCTCAGAATTGAATTATTGACTTTTCCTTTAGGAGCTTTTTTCCATTTAAATTAGCACTTAGCAACAAATCTAGCGACTGCAGACAAAAAAGTAGCTTCTTTAAAGTAAAGTAATTACAGTTGAAATCACCGCACAGCCATCGTCTTTAACGTATGTATGTCTGATTCTGTTAGACAAAAAGATGCAGTTATAAAAGGGGGGGGGGGGGGGTGATGGCACTGGGACAACACAACATACACCCGTCAGATTTTCTACATGATGTGTTGGCTCACTTTCTCAGTGTGGGCAGCACCAAAAACTGGAAAATGTCCGGTTAAGCTAAAAATAGGTTGTCACGGCAACAGAGCTGAAGTATTGTTGCCGTGGAGTTTGAGAATGGAACAGGGGGGTGTGTGAGTTGAAAGCTCAGGTGGGGGTGGGAGACAGATATACCTATTCCATCACTGTTTCCCTCACATCTCCTATTATTGTTCAGTGCAGGCTACGACATGCAAACGCTGCAGTGAGTGAAAAATGTAGCCGGCACTTGTCTCCATTGAGGTTGGACAGTAAAATCAAATCCACTATGTATCACTGTGCTAAAAAGAAAATCAATTTGTAATTATGCCGCAATCTCTCTCTTTTTCCCCCCTTTCTTTTCCCTCCTTCCAGCGATAGACTTATTATACGGTGGAATATATTGTTTTGTGTGTCAAGACTACATATACGACAAAGACATGGAACAGATTGCCAAAGAGGAACAGAGGAAAGCGTGGAAATTGCAAGGTATAGCATTTCATTTTTTCTGTCAGAGAACTTGATGCATCTTTAGAAGCGAGGCCATCTGAGTTGTCAGCGTCGTCACATTCATGTCACTTTGTATCTCCGCAGGCATCGGGGAGAAATACACAACATGGGAGCCGACCAAGAGGGAGCTAGAACTATTACGACACAATCCAAAGCGGAGGAAAATCACTACGAACTGTACCATAGGTGAGCAATTGACTGCACTGTTCGCTGTGGACATCTTAATCAGCCCCGTTTTTCATCCCTCTGACAGGTTTGTGTGTGTTTGTGTGTACATGCGCCTATGGCACAAGTGCACTGGGGATCATTCATGCATTTATGTGTGATACCCAGGATCAACAGGACCAGGCAGCCCCCACAGGCGGTGCATTTGGGGGCAGGACACAGTGTTTCCTCTCTGATAGATGCACACCACAGCGTGCCGGAATTAGTTTGTGTGTCTCTCGAGAAGTTTTCTGTTTTCTTGGTCGTCTGTTGGTTTGATATTTTTTTTTCCTCCTGGTATCTCCCTTTGTGCCTCTGATTTTGTGCGTGTTCCCTTTGCCCACTGCCTCCTGCCATCCATCACCCCTTTCTATCTTCAAACAGCCTGGCTGGTAGCGATGATTGGGCAGCAGACCGAGGACCAGTCTAAAGTGTTTAAGCTCTCAGAGCGCTTTCCTCCACGAACACAAACTCTGCTCAATTGGATTAGATCCCAGACCTTGCTGTGTCTCACCTGTTCTACTGGCCATCACTGAATGACTCTAGCTCCACTTTCTCACCCTAAATGATTCCATTCACAGCTTTGGCATCTGCCCGAGAACACACATGGCTTTGCTGGCAGACCTGACCCGACACCATATTGTTATCTCTCCAGCCACACAACAAAACTTAATCTGAGAATACCAATGGCTTTTTACTTTCATTATGACCAAGGTATAGCTTGGAATAACAAAAACATATTTGAATGAATTGAGTGAGGATGTGCTGCAATGTAACCTTTGGCATTTTCGTTTGATAAAAACAAGATCAATTATTTGCTGATTAATTTTATGACCATCTTTATTGATTACATGTGTTATTAGGTATTCCCATGTGTTATTCTTTTTGCTACTGTGTAATTGTGTTGGTTTATAAGAAGACCACAGCTAAAAGTCAGTCAGTCCAGAGAGAAGGAAATCAGGTCTTCAGAGGTGATTCAGGTCACCCACACTCCCCAGCCGTATGACTCACCCAGCGCTGTCAGGTCAAGTCATGTTGTTCTCACTCTTCACTCCCTCTTTCCTTGTCCCGCAGGTTTACGAGGGTTAATAAACCTGGGCAACACATGTTTCATGAACTGTATTGTTCAGGCCCTAACACACACGCCGCTGCTGCGAGACTTCTTCCTCTCCGACAGACACAAGTGCGAGATGCAATCAAACTCCTGTCTGGTGTGTGAGATGTCGCAGCTCTTTCAGGAGGTACGACACACAATTTTCATGCCTGAACTTGTCATGTAGGTTTGTTTAAAGCCCTATAGAAAAGAAATGCATGTGAGTTTGAGACAAAAACTGAGCCATATTTGAGATTTTATTTTGATAACCGTATAATACAGAATGTTCTCTCGCGCAGTAACCTACTGCAGAAGGCTGAGTCACTGTTGTGCTCTTTTGTCGAGTCCAAAGAGAGGCAGAGAAGGAGGGGAAATATCCTGCCTGAAAGGAATGTACAGAGCCGCGTACAAGCGAATGAGCTGAATGCTCTAATCACACTTTTATTGAACCTGATCAACCGGCGGGAATTATATTGCATAGCCTTTTATAACCCTTCAATCCCAGCGCTATGATTCAAAAGTTTAGCATTTTACATCTAACAAACTCATTGGCCTCGTGCGTTATATAATGCCTGGCTTGTCTTCTCCCACACCGCCTTGCATTTTACTTACACCCTCTCACTTCCAAATATATACGAGCCCACAGATGGCAAATGGTGTAATTATGACTTAAACCATACACACACAGAGCCCAAACACAGCTAGCTGCTCAGCTACACATAGGAGATAATCGCCCACCTTCTTCGCCCAGGGAGGCAGTCATTGATCGAGTATTAAACAGTAAACTGAGGGTCAGTCATGCAAGAAAGAAATGATCAATAATTTAAAGGCTCAAACACATGTGCTGTTGGTTTTTAAGTCTTCCCACCTCCTTGCCTCATCCCCAACGCTTTACTTTCGTTACTTATTTCCAACCCACCTCCACGCTGTCATCAAAGCCGTCTTCTGACTTTGCAGACACTCCTGCACACAGCTCTTTAGTTTTGAAGGTGAGAGGCACCCTCCCTCCTCCAGCTCCATTGTTTCCCCCGCTCGTCTTGTCGCGTCTGTCATTTATCAACCACCTTCAAACGGCCGAATACGAGCGACGCCTGTAAGACTCAAAGAGAGACGTCAGCGTGGCATCTTTCCCTCTTTCACAGCTCAATCAGGCTTCCCTGAGAGCTGTGGAGGATAAAGTGAGGAGTGTGTGCGACGGCTACGTGTTGAGGAACGAGAGCCCTCTCCGGCATTAATGAGCTCCGGTTTGAACCTCATCGCAGCATTTGCAAACCCACCGACTCTTTGCACTCTGCTCAGCTCTGTTGCTTTCTTACCCACGTCTCCTGACCCCGACCCGGACTGTCACTCACTCCAATTCCCATGGCAACGCTAAGGCTCTGCAGTGCTTCACACACGGATCTCTTTGCACCTCACATCCTCGCTCTCTGAGGAGGTGCTGTCATTAGAGTTAGGTGACATGCGGGGAAATTCCGTTTTTTGTGTGACGAGGCTTTTAGGGAATCAGCAGTCAGATAATCACCTTGACATACAGGACATTAGCGTTCTGGCTCAGTAATGAATTATAAATGATGCCTTGTGGCTGTAATATTGGCAAAGAGGTGATACAAAATAACGTGCCCATTAACAAAAGCAGCCTAACAAGCTCCCCTCTTCACCCCCCCACCACCTTTTTAAAACTTTTCTCCCCCGCTCTCAGTTCTACTCGGGCCACCGTTCGCCCCACATTCCCTTCCGGCTGCTGCACCTGGTGTGGACTCACGCACGTCACCTCGCAGGCTACGAGCAGCAAGACGCCCACGAGTTCCTCATCGCAGCGCTGGACGTTCTACACAGGCACTGCAAAGGGGACACTATCCGTAAGCGTCACTCAAATCACCGTAACCAATGACAGTAGTTTAAAGGTTTTTGTAGGTATTTGCATTCTTGGAATATTTTCATATCAGGCTGGAATTACAGCTTGTTCAACTCTGCCAGAATCAAAAGGGACGGTGTCAGTTGAGAGCCGGAGCGAAGTGTGTCTGGGGCTGTGCCACCCACTGTCTCTGATGCAGCATGTAGACTTCTACCTTAGATCCAGAGCACAGTGCCTCACCTCACTGCAGATATACTGAAGGAGACTGACAATGGTGCGCACCAAGGGGACAGCGAGCATGAGAGCAGTGGGATGTCAATATGCCCTCCTGCAGGGCAATGACAGGCTGACTCACCAAAACTAGACCTGGCTGTAAGCCTTGCTCTGATTGGTTATAGAGGACTCAGAGAGTCGGGGGAGTGGGATGTGAGACAGAGGCCCAGACTGATTCCTTTAGAGGCGTAAAAGAGGCGGTTGTTGTGGTGTCATGCAATTATACTTTTTCTGTCCTTTCTTGTCCACAGGAGACGACAATGGGAAGAAGGCCAACAACCCCAACCACTGTAACTGCATCATTGACCAAATCTTCACTGGTGGCCTGCAATCGGATGTTACTTGTCAAGTTTGCCAGTGAGTTTGTGCACAGTGCATGTTTGAGACTGACCGCTTACACTCCTCTATATTGTATCCATTCATCCATCACACATGTATCCTGTGGTCCGCTGTAGTCCCCTCTCACAGCCGGGATGATCGATGTGTACACCACCCGTGGTCCTGAAGTGGCTGAACCACCGGTTGTGTCCCCTCCACTGCTCTTATTTAAAGGTTCAGTCCCCGTGGAGCTGCTGTGAGGGGGGGTTGTCTAGACAGCAGCACAACCCAGGCATTGCCTGCCTGCCCCCTAGAGCTGTCCTGTCACATTAGCAGTAGCACGCTGAACTGAACTGCAAATTACCTTGCCCAGGCTATCAGGCCGAGCCCATGCTCAGTGTGACGTTACCGGCCTCTACAATGAGAAGAGAGACTGCCGGTGGTGGTGTCTTGTGTTTCTTTGTGCCATAAATTGAACCTCATTACACAAATGGTGTTCTAACTTCCTTCTACTAATGGGTTTACAGAAATCGTGCCATATTGGTGCCTTATTAATGCACCAGAACAAATGCATTACCACTTGCCTCAACAACCATCTGCTGGTACTACTGGGTATTACAGCACAATCTGATTAACTTTACTGATGTGCAACACTACATCCTCTGAATATTTGTGTATCTTTAACGCTTGTGTTCTACATTGGAAGCCTCCATTGTGGCTGGGCAGCAGTCCATCACAGTCATCGGATGCAACAGTACAAATTCCTTTAAGTCTGTAAAGCCCATTTTCTTTGATGTAACACTTTATTGAATTGCAAATGGACCTGAAAGAACAGTATGTATATTATGCACATGCACACTCTCAATCTGCCTGTTGGCTTAAACAAAAACATGATGGGAATCTACCGAGGCTGTTTGAATTAAAGCTCCTGCGTTACCATCTATGTCATCATCCTTTCATCATGTAATCAGTGACACACAAACCTGCACACAACTACACACTTTTAACCAGTATAATTGGACTCCCCTCTCCTTTCTCTAGTGGTGTGTCCACGACGATAGATCCATTCTGGGACATTAGCCTGGACCTGCCCGGCTCATCCACGCCTTTCTGGCCCCTCAGTCCGGGAGGGGATGGCAGCACAGTCAATGGAGAGAGCCACCTCACAGGGTCCACCACACTCACAGACTGCCTACGCAGGTACACCTTCAGCCCATTGGTTGCTTTTCTCTCTGCCTGTGAGGATTTCTTTTGGTCTTTTCGCTGCATCTACCTTTTAAAGCAGCTAAACTGAATTTAAGCAGATTTTTTGATATTGAATAGTGCCAAATGAAAAGGAGCATCTTGCACAAACCCCATAGGTCAGATGTGTTTTGATGTGCAGCACTGCTAATCACGAATGTTAAAATCACGTTTGCAACATTTTTGAAAGGAGTTATTCCTGCTCTCTACCTGTTTCCCTTCACTCTGCCTCCTGCACTGCCTCCACATTTTCAAATTCATCCGATCAAATGTCTGCACTTGAATTCAAATACATTTCACTCATCCCTCCACTCGTATGAGGGTCAGATTCCGTCTGCTCAGGCACAACAACCCTGTTTTCCCCAGATCTCATTTTCTCCCATCACCTGGTTGTCAGAGCAGGTGTGACCTCTCATATCTCCTCTTCTGCCTCTCCTTTTCTTGTAATTTCTTTATCCTCCTCGCCACTCCACGTAATTCCTTTCCCCCCGTGCCCCCCCTCTCTTCCTCTCACATCCCCCCCTCTTCTCCCTCTCTTTCTCTCTCTTGCCTCTCTTCCTTGTGACTTCTCTCTTTTTCTCTTTTTTTTTTTCTTTACTACTGCAGCTCCTTACACACCCCTAGTTGCTGCAGCAAGTCTCTTAAAGGCACAGGACCGCTTGATGGTGTTGCCGTGGTGATAGAGGCGTTGACAGCACTAGCGGTTCTCTGGGTTGGGTGTACTCGCATACAGAGTGGCTGCACCAAAACTCTCCAGGCAGACCTAATAGTCAAGATGCTCTGATATCATCAGATTAAGTTAAAGCGAGAAACGAGGGGAAGAAACCATAATGTCTCTTTCTCCCTGCTTTCATTTCTTGCCTCCTGTTTTTAATCTACACATTCTCTCCTCTTACACTGACTCCTCGTCTCTCTTTGTTATTATTATTCCAATCCCCTCTCTCTCCTTCTCTTTCTCTGCAGATTTACGCGGCCTGAACATCTAGGAAGCAGTGCCAAAATCAAGTGTGGCGGTTGCCATAGTTACCAGGAATCCACCAAACAGCTGACGATGAAGAAGCTCCCCATCGTAGCGTGTTTCCATCTCAAAGTGAGTCAGCCGGTGACAACGTGCTGCCAATTATCACTTGTTACATTATCTGTCACCGTCTGACAATTTGATTATTTTGAGGGCACATCGAGCTTTCATGCTTCACGCCTCTAATTTGATCCTTCATCGAAATAGCAGCTCCAGTTGCATCTTGTGAATCAGGCCGTGTGTGCGTTTCGTTGAAGATCTCCCCAGTTACAGCGCTTTATAACACATTTTCTAACTTTTATCCTATTCATTTGTATCTATATTATCCTTATTGCGATATGGAAGAATGTTTATGTCCAGTAATGCGTACCTGTGTGTGTGCAGCTGCACATGTGATGGAGGCAATAGTTCACATTTTGTAGCCATGTTAGCTGTCTGGTACATGAATTGTGGGTAGTTGTGTTACGTATGTGTTTCTGTTGTTGGTGCATGACCTCCTGCCATGTAGCCTTTTCACACAGTGTCCCAGGACGCCCCTGATCTTAATGACTCGTCCAGTCCGCCACTGTCCATGTTTTATTTATTGTACAGTGATGGAGGCCCATAATGTATTTATGATATTCATAGGAGAAGGCTGCAAGAAGATGGTCTTAAATCAATCCGAGCCTGTTATTGTCTTGTTATCAAAGCGTGCATGTGTGACAGCGAGGGCGGTAAACAAGTGTTTCCATTCTCAACGAGAGGGGTTTTATTTTGTATGTTGTAAAGATAATGCCAGTTATTTCTAAATATGTTCCTCTCCCCATCCCCCCACACCCTCACTCTCACTCTCTTGCCATTTTTCTGCCCCTTCCCCCCTCTCTTCTCTCCCCTCTCTTCTCATCCTTTCGTCTCTCCGGCCATCTCCAGCGGTTTGAGCACTCTGCTAAACTGCGGAGGAAGATCACTACATACGTTTCCTTCCCTCTAGAGTTGGATATGACGCCTTTCATGGCATCAAGGTGAGACTCTCATTGTGTTTCATCCTCACACTTTCTCAGCATTTTCCCTGAGCCGCCCCTCAGCCCCTTAACCATTATAATAAAAGTCACCACAATTCGACCACCAGCTTTGAAAACATATTCTATGTTGACTTAACATCAAACAGCAGCCCCACGGTTTACTTGTTACGATTTTAATATTTATAAATGTACTTGTGATATACTATTTATATATATTACTTCATATATATGTCACTTATGTCACAGTTATGTATATGCATGAATGCTAAATCAGCTCTCTATTAATATATATTAGTGTCAGTAGAGCATGCAGCAGCAGCAGCAGCAGCAGCAGTAGCAGCAGTAGTCTTGCCCCACCCCTGGCTGTAGCATCCATTCACTTCAGTTCAGAGACACAAGGATCATTAGCGGCAAAGGCAGCAAAGCTATCTAGCTCCATAGATTGGATAATCCTGCCACCTATTGGAATTCTGTGGCAGTGTAGCATGTTTACACACGCATGCATTAATAATGTCTTTGTTTTCTTTCCCCCACGGTCCTGTCACCTGCAGTAAAGAGAGCAGAATGAACGGGCAGTATCAGCAGACGGTTGATGTATTAAACAACGACAATAAGTGAGTACCTTGGGAAACCTGATATTGACTGACACTTATCATCAGCATTTACACTGCAGCATTGTCATCGCAGGAGACATTTGTACTCCAGCACAGCAGCACATGCTAATGACCCAAGGCATCCGTCTGTGACTTCCCCAAATTAAATCAATTTGAAGCCGATTAAAAGCTGTTCACTTTCCTTCATCCGTTGCAGCTACAGTAGCTTTCATTTTCCAGGACATTTGCTGGGAATTGACTGTCTTAATACTATTGACAGGTTCATTGTGGTAAAGACAAAAGGCAAAATGCACAGCGCTCTTTAGCAAGCGACAAATTGTCTACAAGAACAACAGTAAGGTTGTTTAGACAAATTCAAACTCCCATGTATGAGAAGGTTAGTGTGGATAGGTAGGACGGGTGATGATAAGCCAGTTCATCACTTCTTATTTTTCTCTAGGTATTCCTTGTTTGCGGTGGTCAACCACCAAGGCACATTAGAGAGTGGCCACTACACCAGCTTCATCCGCCAGCACAAGGACCAGTGGTTCAAATGTGATGATGCCATAATCACCAAGGCCAGCATTAAGGATGTACTCGACAGCGAAGGGTAAGAATGGGAACAGATGTGAGAAACACTGCGAGAAGACAGTGAGTCACCTGACCTAACTGTTTCCACCTCTTCCTCTCAGGTACCTCTTATTCTACCATAAGCAGTTCCTGGAGTACGAGTAGTGTCTGTGACCACCGACCGTGAAGAACCACTGCTTCTGATGAGAGAGAGCCAAGGGACTGGGGACAGGATGAAACACAAACACACAAACCTACCTGAAACTCTTTTGACTACCAGTCTGCTCTTCCAGCTCTGGAGGACAAAAACAACAACAACAACCACAAAAAAAGACGTGTGAACTCATGCAACCTTTCAACAGAAAAACAAAAACAAGCACTGAGCTACTTCTTGGCATCTACTTGACAAAATAAAACTGAATGAGAGGGAGGAAGAGTTGGGCGTTGTCGGTTCCAAGGCTCGGGGAGAGGGGAGAGGCCCCACACCCCTCACGCTCTCTCCACCTTCCCCTTCCTGCTGCAGGGGCAAACTCTGAGTACGACTGACTGTCATGTTGATTGGGCACATCCGGATTTTTCTTACAGTATTCTGACCCCAACCACACACGATAGACACACACGTGCGCGCGCACAAAAACATACAAACACACAAACTCCATTTCTCTCCCATGGTGCTCTCGTTTCAACTGACCAAGCGTTTAACTTAGTCACGATGGAAGACTCGTTGTCATATGCACTTGGGACTGAACGCAAAAAAAAAAAAAAAAGACTAGAAAACGAAATCAATGTATTATGAACTTTGCAAGAACATTTTCAAAGGTATGGTTATGATTCTTATCATTTGTGAAATTAGTTATGAAATACTGTACGAATCTAGTAAACATCTATTTTGAAGAGCAAAGAAATCGTGGGAGAGACGCTGCCTCTGCCAGTTGCTGGGGAAGCGCTGCCATGGAAACTAAACCGATTTGGACCTGTGTGTGCTCATGTTCCATTATTTACTGTGTTGATTGTTTTTATTTTTAAGTCTGGTTGAGGGCAGGGAATATCTATTTTTTTAGCAACTCATTGAATTCTTTTTTGTTTACTGTTATTTTCACTGTTTGTTTTTTTTTAATAATTTTCAGTACGGTCGTATGTCCCTCGCTGTCCTGGTACTGGAAATTCATTTTGGACGTATTATACTTTCATTCTTGTGGAATTGTTGGTATAATGATGGTGATGATTAAAATTGGCTCATCTTTGCTGTTAATGAATTGTACGTTGAATGTGAGCTTTGGGTTTCGTGCGGCATTCTGAAGAGGAGACACACACATGCGACACGTGAGCACCTAGACGAACTCCCTTTACTACGCGACCGGGCTGTGGTCTCTCATCCCAAACATCTTTTTGAATGGTCTGTGCAACAAAAGCCCTTTTAACAACACTGCATGCCACCGGGCTTTCCTGAACATGTGAAGAATTGCCCTCAGTAACGCCTCGAGCATCAAGCTGCCCAATCACGATTTCTTGCTCTGTCGTCTGTGGTCGGGAAGGCAAGTATATGAGATAATATCTGGTTTGGGATGGGGGGGGGGGGGCGGGGGCTAAAAACACATTGCACGTATATGGGCACTGTGCAGCCACAGCTCAGCTCTGAATCCATCAGTGTTAATCTTCTCCATGGCAACTGTGCGGCTGGTGTCGACCGGTGTGGCTTGTGGTGTGTCTTGCCTCCGCAGTGCAGTAAACCCAGTGCTCTATTCAATCAGTATGCTGTCAAGTCAGACTTTAGGTAATGCACATAAACATCAGGGTGTTGTGGTATGTTTATGTTTGAATATCACTGATTGTGTATGTATTATAAAAAAATAAAAAAAATGATGATTTTTTCACTCATGTATAAAATGAGGGCCCTAACCTATCACAAAGTAATGCCACATTAAAAACAAAAAAAAAAAAGCCACATAACCCTGGTCTAGCTGCTCTGTAACTGAAAACAAAACATGCATATCCTTGGGGTCTGCTGCAGAACCTCCGCTGGGGGACCAGTGATATCAGAGACTTGTGGAGCGGTCGCACTGTGGTTGTGATGTGTGGAGGAGCAGTGGAGGCCGCCCGAGGACATTCAGGGACGCAGCTGAAACGAAGAGGAAGAGGAGAGCTTCATTATCCGTTTCAGTAATTAAACTCAGAACTAAACTGGAATGTGTACGTGCGGTTTTTTTTGTGGGTCATATTTCAATCCAGGCTTCATCAGGGAACGTATATTTCCCAGGAGCTAAGAGCACCAACTCCACGAGCCCTCTGTTGTGCAGTCCCAGTGTTAATGCCACCACTGTATTGTCATGGTAGAACCAGAGGAGACAGTAAAGTTAACAGAACCTATTTTTATCCAGAGCTGAACACACACACTATTAGTTGTGCTTCTCGACTCAGAGCAGATGGAGATATGCATTTGACTATGGCGCCACTTTGTGGTGGAAACAAGAAGCACAACACAGCCCGAAAATAAAAATAGCAATCTGTACACAATCCTGGGATGTGAACACATTCCAGCCTGAAAAATATGAATTTATATTCTACAATAAAGCAGCCTCAAGTTCAAACATGTTTTCATACACTTATTACAACATTAATATCACATGAAAGATAAACTTGTACAACTATGACTTGTGACATGTAATTATTTTGGGGCTAATGATTGTGATATGGAAAACTACATGTGTACTCCTGTACACTTATGCTGATTTAAAACAGTTTTCATTGAAATAATTAGGTTTTTATTGTAATATTTGGTACCTAACTATCATACGATTGCAATGCACCAAAAGAGTATTTGCGTTAAGCTTTGTATTCTTTATTTAGTTTCAACACAACTCTACACAATCTCTGCTCCATCAAACCTGGTTTTTCAGGTCGTATTTAACAAAACAAAAACATACACACATACATCTTTATACACAAACACTACAACTTTAAATGATGCTTACAGTTTTTGTTCCCCCCAAAAAACACAAAACCCTTTTAGCATGAAAATAAAAGCATATAATAAAAAAACCTACATTGATCCATTACACCAATACAGCGTAGAAAATTGTGTAGTCTTTAAAAAATACATCGATGTTAAAAAAAAAAAAGCAGAAAAATAAACCATGAGCTTTGTCTCTGCCAGAATGATGCAGACATAACTTTCAAACAGCTGCATGACATTGCACAACTTATACATGTGCATATTAAATAACAGTACCGGCAATATTTCGTTCATATCTTCTACAAAAAAGCAGGATGTTTGATTTCTAATGCACACAAACTACAATATAATATATAAACCGTGTTAATGACACTGAGGGAGTCTGCTTTCTTGGCCTGCTGCTGGATGCTCCTCTTTATTTTGTCGTTTTGTTTTTCCAGTCGTCTGAACAATGTCCACATTTGAAATTCATGCCCCGAGTCGTGGCTCTACCGTCATTATGCTGATGAGTTTAACCACGGGACCCGACACTCGTGGTCGCTGTTGCCATGGAGATATCGGACACTGGAGGTGTGCCGTGTCTCTCTGTGGTAATAAGCTGTTTCAGGACAAATTCAGCAGCACTGCACACACAGAAACTGGATATATGGAGTTTCCATTCGTCATGGCTGGCGTCAATACACACACACACACACACACACACACACACACACACACGCACTGTTTTGTACAGGTTTGCGCAGCTATCCATAATGGGGACTTTGCATTGACTTCCATTCATTGTGGACAGCCTAACCAAATCTATATCCCTTAACCATACCCAATGAATCCCGTACCCCTACTATTAACTTAACCACAATTCTAATCTTACCCCTTAAACTTAACCAGGACCTCAGAAATATTTTTATTCGTTTTGGGACCAGGATTTGGTGCCTGTGAGGTTTGCTGGTCCTGACAAGGTCTGAGTTAATGCAGGAAAACGTCCTTAAGAGGTGATAAAAAAAAACACACACAGGGTTAGATTTCAATAACTCTTAATGACACATAGTAATGAGTGGACAGCAGCACAGAGTGAGTCACGGGAGGAACTGTGGACTGGCGGAGCAGCACAGCGATACTGATACTGATGATGAGGTGATAAAAGAACACCGGAGCCTTTTGAGGCTAAGTGTTCGAGCCCTTCACAAATCCACGTCTCTCAGACACCTCGGAACTAAAGCCTCCCAAATGCCACGGATTTTAAGAAGAGGACGGGTCGGTTGCGGAATACAAAGCGTTGAGCAGCGGCTCTCTCCGGGAGGAGGCGGTAAGGGGAAGAGCAAAGTCCGCCGTGCTCTGTGGAGGTGAAATCAAAAAGTCACAGCACACAGAGACGACACGGAATAACCCTCAGCCTGCTGACACCACTGACGCAAAACCCAAACTGAAGAATGGACAACTCTCCCTCAGTCCTTCCCTACTTTGGGGATAGTGTGCATCCTCTCGTGATAACTCCAAACAGGCAGATCAGTCATCAGGTGACCTGTGACCTTTGACATCCACCCCCAGCCCTGGGGAGATCTGGCCCTGACTGGGACGAACGCTCTCAGATGACACACGAGCCTCGAGATGAGCAACTCCTCAGCATTTAGACTGAATAGCGTAGAACTATGAGATGCTCCATTTCTGATTAAGATCACTGACCGAGGCTGAAACGTTGAATAGGACACCATATCTATAAATAAATGGTAAATGAGCCGTGGTAAAGAACAGTCACCAACATGAGTCACAAACAAGAATATTTATACCACATTGTAGCGGAGTTTCTGTGCATGTTAGCAGCACTTTGGTTAGAGGCTGGCTTTGTCGATTGACCGAGCCGGCTACAATTGATTCGACATAAATTATTCACACAGAAATAAACAGGGGGGGCAATGACACAGCACTAAACATCTTTAAACTCACTCAACACTGATATTCACATTTACGTTTTAACACGATTAAACCGCTCCCACGAATTAGGAAGAGAAAGCGACTCCTGATGAGAATCAATGACGCTTGACATTCATTGGTCTGGAAACATCATTACTTACAAACAAGAGTTTGAAAAGTAAATACAAATAAAAAACAACTCTGACTTTGTGTTCGATGTCTTCGTCCACTTTCGTTTTACAGTTATTTACAATCGTAGAACCGGGCTGTAGATGAGACAAGTAGTTGATTGAAACCGTCAACAGTTTTATTTCATCCTCATGTTGTTTTACATAAACACACCGATATGTTGATATTTCTACACAACACAACACTTGGCAGAGACTGTCTGCTGGGAACTGTTTATAATCCTGGATCTCGGGGGGGGGAGTCCATGTCACCCGAGGGACCATTCAGCTTCTATCCCACGGTCAATACCCTGCGGAGGAACGGTCGACCGGAATTCCTCTTTATTTCATTTGCAGCCCAGAGCGAACATTAGTATGAACTAGTGATTGTGTTAGAATGGATATTGTGTAGCGCCATAGAAGGCCAACAACGTGCGAAAGGCAGATGGAGAAGCCGTCCGGCGCGAAAGTATCTTTTTGAGTTTGTTGAGTTGTGTTCCTGCTTCTCCCTCGTCGATAAGTGGATGAGCTCCCCTCTGAACTCTGCGTTTGATACTTAGTGACGGCCCCCGGGATGTGATCTTAGAGAGACTGTTTCCTCTTCCACAGAGAGAGAGAGGGATGTGTGCCTCCTTCCTCTCAGATGCTGGTCTGCAGGTCGCCGTTCAGCAGCGTGCTCTGCGTCTCCGTCGGGTCGTTCATCATCCGAGACTTATCCTGCCGGCTGTCGCTGCGCTCGACCTCGTCCAGCCCCCCCACCTTCTTCAGGCAGAGCACGTTCTGGAAGCTCTTCTTGAAGTTCTCCGAGAGGAACGCGTAGAGGATGGGGTTGGCGCAGCTGTTGGCGTAGCCCAGCACCACCACAAAGGCGAAAGTGCTCCGCAGGATGGGCGTGGTGCTGATGGTGCCCGTGACCGAGGTGACGTTGAAGATGTAGAAGGGCAGCCAGCAGAAGACGAACACCGCCACCACGATGGACACCATGCGGGTCACCTTCCTCTCGGAGCGCTTCCTCTTGGAGGAGGCCACGCGCATCCCGGACGTCTTCACCTTGATGATGATGAAGAGGTAGCAGAGGCAGATGACCATGAGCGGCAGGAAGAAGCCCAGGATGAAGGTGTAGAACATGAAGGCCGTGTAGTAGGCCTCTTGGGGCTCGGGCCACACGATGGTGCAGAAGCAGCCGTTTTGCTTTGTGATGACGCCGCTGTAGATCACGACGGGAATGTTCACAATCAGCGACACCCCCCACACGGTCAGGTTGATGGTCTTGGCCATGCGGGGTTTGCGCCACTTAGTGGACTTAATGGGATGGACCACCGCCAGGTAGCGGTCGATGCTCATCACCATCAGGCAGAAGATGGACGTGAACTGGTTCAGGGAGTCCAGGGTCATCACCACCCGGCAGAGCACCGGGCCGAAGGGCCAGTGGACGAGCGCCAGCTGGATGGCGATGAACGGCAGGCCCAGCATGAAGAGCACGTCGGCCACCGCCAGGTTGAGGATGTAGATGTTGGTGACCGTCTTCATCTTGGCGTAGCGCAGGATGACGTAGATGACGAGGGCGTTTCCGCAGAGCCCCACGGTGCAGACCATGAAGTACATGCAGGTGATGATCACCGTGCTGATTTGGTTGAAGCTGGGGTCGGAGTAGTCCCCGTGGAGCTCAGAGTCGTTCCCCTGCAGGAAGCTGTCGTACATCAGGTGGTCCGACAGGTTGGGGGGGGACGACGCAAAGATCAGGGAGTCCATGGTTCCTCGGTCTCTCTCCCTCTCACACCGGTTATAGCATCCCACCTGCAAACATGAAGACCTGCCGTCAGTTACAGGGTCAAACACTTTAAAATGACCCCCGGGGATCTGGTTTAATCCCGACAGTGACGTCATAAAACAACAGCTTTTCCTGTGGAAAACGTTTGACAGGTTTCACATCTCCATCCTCTCTCTTGAGAACAGGCCTGATTGAGAGCACGTGCAAAAAAAAACAGAGGGATCGAAGGCAGTGATTTCTCCCTGAGGACGAACCTTCCCAATGTGTTGGTTCAGCCTGACGCTGCTGCCGAGGGATATCAGACGACACCCCCCCCCAAGTCATACGCTCTCCCTGGGGAACTGCTTGCCCTTCACCTGCTGCTAAACGATCAGCTGTGAATGGTTTGCACAGAATTCCTTGCTGACACGTTTTTTTCACACTTTATTAGGGGGTGGGCACGGATGTAAATTAATCCCAGCCTGAGTAATTGAACGAGGTGCAATCGCTGTACTGGCCTCGCCCCAGTCAGATTGAAGTGCTTGTCATTGCCAGTGGAGGCGAGGCAAACACCCGGTCTGACAACTTAGTTTGGGGCCAATAACATAAGAGGTTTATTATGCTACTTTATCATTCTCACCCAGCAGCAGCACTGGAACCACACGGCCTGAAGTCCGGCCTCTGGTGAACAGCTGAACGTTGGTAAAGGTCTGAACTCCGTGGCAGCTGCTGGCTGCGTGAGTCAGTTGGATGGACAGAATATTACATAATGTAACAGTAGGAAACACACTGGGAGATGGTTGTCTGCGTAAGATCAACACACACACACACACACAGAGAGGATAATTCCCACAGAAACCAAACGACACACACATACTGATGCTCTTTTTTTTAGTTACTGGGGTGAACCATCAATAGAATATATTACAAATCACTGATCAATGTCTGTAGGGGTATTTTATTCTGAATTATGTCATATTAATTTGGCTGCGTGACCACACTGCGTGAGGTATCATCGCTATCATTAAAACCAAAGAGCAAGCACTTTAAAAATAAAGCTTAAATTTAGTTTTTAACTATTTTAATAAAGTGCAGACATTAACTTATTTATGTCTGCAGGGGGGGGGGGCTCCTGCTGGGAGCTCAAGGCCATGAAATCTGCTCTAACTTTTGCTTTTAGCTGCAAAAAGGGAAGAGGATGGATCTGCATCTGAATAAATCATCACGTGAAAAATCCAGCTCTGTGGGAAATAAAGTGAGAATTGAGGTCGAGTCAGAAATTCCAATTTTAGGAAACTCTGCAAAAATCCAGATGAAGATTTGAGCTTTTATGAAATTGTCTGTTTCAGCACATATGCAAGAACATCATCCTGTTACTGGATTACATTAAAACCATGGGATACAGGGGTATAACTGTTTAAATGGACAGTTATCACATTACCCTGTTCATGCATTGCGTTGTTCGTGACCACTGACCACACACACAACCCAAAGTGTCCACTTGCCTGCTCAGTTGTTCTCTCACTGTAGAATTTCAGTATTTCATTGTTCGGGGGAGATTCTTCTTTTCCATCTTAAAAAAAAATATTTCCTCAAGTTTGGTTTCTCTCGCCGGAGTTCAGGAGCTCTCCGCAACGTGGAGAAATCCCACGGTGTGGTCTGCGTTACACGCGACGAGGACCAAACGAACAAGTGGACGCGTATGCAACCGCCTCCGACTGGACTCGAGATGAAGCTGCAACAACGCGCTGGCTGCGAGATGCGCGCTGCGACCCTCTCCAGCTGGTGAGAGCGCGCATGGATGTGGAGGGACGCACATGACGCCGAGGAGGTGCTCCACCGTCACACCCACCCCCTCAGAGAGAGAAAGAGAGAGAGAGAGAGAGAGCGAGAGAGAGAGACTGTGTGAGTGGATCCTCGCGGAACATGCCCTTTGCTGTGTGGCACCTTGATGTATAACGCGCGCGGTGGCAGCCCGATGAAGAAAGGCACCGACACATTTTGATAGTGTGCAAATGGAGCCAACAGCTCATGTCTTGGTGGTGAATTGACTAAATTAGTGAAGACAGAGCTCTATGTGCTACATATAGTGTCAGGGAATATTCGTGCGCAAAGCTTGTTCCGTGTTTTTTTGTTCGAAACATGAACCACTAGTCTAACACCGAATTAACGATTTTTTTAACGAGGGAACAAAGGCATTTCTATAGTTCTTTACATTTACAAATATACGCCAAAACCTCCAGTGGCGAGAAGCTGTGTGGCCGGTGGAACATGGCTTTTTAATTTGCCTCCAGCCCTCGGTGGCAGCACTGAGCGCCAAAGACGCAGGGCTACTCTCAAATTACGCGCCGTGAAAATCCTCAATCACTGCAGCGTGGTTTGTCCTGAATGACACGCAGGTTTATACAAAGTTGTGGAGGGTGTTATCTTGGATTTACACGAAGGTCTCTCCACGTGGCACAACTCTCCTCAAATCAAGAGCTCCTGATTTCCTCCAGACTGATGATCATGATTAAGTCCGACCTGGAAACGTCCATGTTGTCCAACACCTGAGCTTCTGCCAGACATCACTCAGTTAACTTTCGGTGAGTGAGTCATCAGATAAACTCCCTGTCTCTCCATTTAGATATGTTGATGTGTCAGAGCAGATGGAATTAACGGTTGTGTTCCTGCTGTATTGCATTTTTGGTTTCTCCCGTGGGACAGTGAGTGTCTCTTCTTGAGCTGGAGCAGTTTTCTATTTTCCTCCCAAGAGTTTCAACAGCAACAAGGAAACCATCCAATAACCTGCAAGCGGATGAACACCAGGGAAATTAGATTTAAAAAAAGCACTGGTTAATTTGATGGTTCAGTTTCTCTCCAGCTGCATAAAGGTGGATGTGCCAGGTCTGTCTCCACAGGCCTCATGTCCTCCCCCCCCTCCCCTCTCTGACGTCTTGCTCTCTGCATCTTGACTTGCAGTGAATATGCACTGAACACGTTCTCCTCTGTCACCTTCAATCGTGTCTTCAATTTCACAAGTAATCTGTTCAATATTGGTTTATTTAATTACAACATGATAGAGCTGCAACCCGTGACTGCAGATATTCCTGGTTTTGCAGCGTGTGAATGTCATGACTCACGCGTGTAAGTTAAACGCTGTTGAAATGCACAGTGTGGCTCTGTGTGTGTGAGTTTGTGTGTTTGTGCTCACTGTGCTCACTGGTCCAGAACGTTTCAACCCTCACGGCAGCAGCAGCACAGACTTTTTCATCAGGCTGGAGATCACATCTCTCCTTGGAGTCTGCTGCTCATGCAAACTCCAGAGTCGTCAGGAAGAGAAGCCTCGATGTAAATGAGCCAATAGGATACCTTGAGGTGCATTTCAAAATGGCCAATCAAAAAACACAACGACAAATAGGGGTGTGTAATAATAACTATCCTGTGATACGCGATGTGTTTTCAAAATTTTAGTTTTTTGATTTGTTGTCAGAAGCTTGTTTAAGATGAGAATTAAGAATACAGTCATGATGGTAATGAACTAGAGATGTTCTGATTCCAATATCAGCCTCACAAATACCTCGGATTCTGCAGACAATGCCTGGTGGGGCCATGGCGAGTACATCGGAGCGCATTGGCTTCTTTGGACTTCCTCACTTCCTCTCTGTCGCTGCAAAATGGCAGTTGCACTCTATTGCACTGACACTGGCAGGCACTGCCGCAATGAAGAAGGGATTTCTGTTAGTGCAGCGTGAGCCAGTGTTAATTAAAATGTCGGCAACTTCAGGTTGGAGGGATGCCACAGTGTTGTGATGATTTATTTGTGTATTTTTTCACTTTAAGACCAAACAATAAGTTCCACGTCAATCATGCTCTGTAAGTATTTGTTTAACCTGACCCAGGCCAGACAACTGTGATATAGCAATAACAGGTTCAGTAGCGTAGCTGTTAGACCAAGTTAGAAATGTTAGCTTTGTTTAAATGCATTGGTAGTGGAGAATAAGAAAAGTCCAGGTGCTGGAATCGGGAAGGACAAAATATATGGGAACATTTCTATAGTGAATTCACCGGATGTCACTGACTGCTCAGCCCTGCTGGGACTCCATGCCAACCAGAGAGTGTTTCCTTATCCTTATTTCTTACTGTGAATGCATTTTACATTTCTGTCAAAAACCCATTAAACCTCCCTTAAATAATTCAGGGAAAATAAGGAACTTGGCCTCTGTGTCTATTTCTTAATAGATACATTTTTAAAGGTAGCCGGAGCCCACTAAGTGCTGACTGATTCCACAGGGAGAAATCAATTGGACAGACCGATTTCAGCCGGTGGTAGTTTCTCCCAGCGGCTGTGCAGAGGGTTTGTGTTTACATGAGCATTGTACCGATCGGCTGGAAAGAGGTCACAGGGGAAATTAAACAGATTAAGTAGGGAAAGCAGTAATTTATTAGTTCTCCTGCCACGAGGGCCAATCAATGAGCCAATAATGAGATTTTTTTGAATACAATACGGGTAATTTAAAGTAATGTATTAATTCCAATCTGACATTTGAACTAGATATGTTCTCGCTTAACTTTCCTGGGAAGTCAGGAAGGGTTAAAATATCAGAATAAGGGTTGTATCCGCGTGAAACAAGCGTGCCTCTACATGTTTGTGCCGAAGGAGGTCTGGAGTGAAAGGTTGATGGAGCTCAGGGCTGAAGCTCTGGTCTTTATTTGTGTTTTTAAACACCGAGGCTTGATCAAGAACCTGTCCTCTTCTGTCTCTGGACTGAAATCATTGATTATCCCACCCGGGGGTAAACTGACGAACAATTAGTGGCCCGAGGCGGTTGCAAAATATTAATGTGGATCTGACTCATGCTTTTGGCATTTTTGTAATGATCCTACTATGAGGGTGGAAATTTAACCGGGTGAACTGGGAGATATTGCAGCAATATATAAGCACTGAACAGTATTATTTTCTTATGGGGCCTCAGGGCGAGCTTTTTCTCATGTTTAGATTTATCTAGAGAAGAATAGGAATTCAATTTCAGGGGTTTGCTTTTATGGATCAAAGCAATAGGCCTTGTTTTTTACTGTCCTTGGAGATGGGTCAGATTTGTGCTGTATCTTTCATGCTTGCATAGATGGAACGTGGTATCCTGGTAGAAATGTTAAATATTCATGTCTATTATTCATTCTTGCACCCATATCATGTGCTAACGCTGTCGAGATAACCTAATGTTTCTGTCCAATTGTTTGTTGTGTTATTTGACCTTTTGTGCGTAAATTAATATCAACATTTTGAAATAAAACCATAAATAGATAATTAGATAATTGATATATTAATCTATTTGTCTGTCTGCTGGCGGGATTAAGCAAAAACTACTTAACTGATTTTTGTTGAAACTCGATGGAAGAGTTGGTTATGAGCCAAGGATGATCCCGTTATCATGTGCTCTATGAGTTCCCCTTCTATTTATTCATATGCACTTGTAAAGAAAGGCTCAATTAGAATGATATGGAAAATAATCTAAAACAACACTTAATAAGTAATAATAATAATTATGTAAGACTTTATGCAAGGTTTCCAATGAGATGTCTTTCAGCCAAAAAAACGACAAATATCTAACTCTGAATAACAGCTGGAAGTCTTTCCTGGGACCAGATGCTTTATCATCGAATTAGTTGCCATTACATTTTCTGTTGAGCAACTAAATTATTCATTCTCTTTCATCACCTCAGATTATGATTATGCTTCTCTGGTGTGCATGTGTGTTCATCTTCATTTCATTTGAACTCATTGAATATATTTTGTACAGTGATTCACAGAATTGTTGACACCTTGTGTGCCTGCATGAAGCCGTGGAGCCCCGGTTTTCCTTTCACCTTTATTTAACTTGTTTTCTCGTGACACAGCTCTATATTGATTCTCTTAATTTGAACACTACCTTGTTTTCGACCAGCTAATTCTGTCTGTCATGCCTCCTTGTTCAATCCGGCTGATTGTGATTTCTCTTACATTTATTTTTCTTGATTTGCTGTCAAAGCACTGTCATGGGAATTTCTCAATAGTCAAGCACAAGTCATTACAATGTCTTTCTGGAAGTGTATTCTACATCTGCAGATGGGCATCAATGTACAAGACCATGGAATAGATTTCATACAATGAGCAATGACATACAAGAAAAACAGCACTTTATACATCTCCAAGCCCCTCCTAGAGAGGAAACAAATGTTATTGATCAACCTCTTTCATGTTAAGCAATAGCTGACCAATAATCCAGTCACCTACTCTTTTCCAGACCCTTGGAATGTAACATCTATTATCAAGATCCATTTCCCAATGTTTGCAACCACAAATCCCTGTGCTGTTAAGTCTCTGTTTGGTGACCCTGTCAGTGAGGAAGTCATATAACAGGTTTGAGTGCAACCCTGACTTCTCAGGCAACCCTTGTTATCTTTCGAAACATCAAAGTAATTCCTCATATCAATCATTGCCCTAATAGTAAAATTTCTATCACAGCACTTCGTGAACTCTGTTTTGAAATATGTCGGAGGCGTCATGACGCTTGATTTTAATTTGTCATCCAGTCGGAAATGAATATTTTTTTTTTTTTTTTGTGGCCTAATATGTCAACGCACATTCATGCTACTTGATTGTGACTCTTATCAGAAGAAAAGCAGCCTCAATCAACTTGTGCAGTCTGCTCCGTGTGTGCTCTTTAAACACTGCTGTTTATTTACATACACCGAGTCTGGCTTCTGTGATAAAGCCCGCTGAGGCCAAGTCCAGCTCCTAGGAGACGCAGCTACGGTGGCCGGGCGATTCTGGAGGAGGATGTTGATCAGATCCATTGTTGGTGTTTTTTCATTTGTTCCGCACAAAAGAAGGTGAGATGGAGACACTACTCCCACCGGTTGTACTTTCTTGATTTTTTCCCTCTTATCTTTGATGGTGGAACATAAAATGGTCATAAGCACAAGTCCATAATGTGCAGTCTCTGTCAAGGCTGTGTTCCACAGTGGCCTTCTAATTTTGTGGGACTTATTTTTCCTTTCATCCTTCAATGGCTCATAATGGATCTTCTGCATTACTAAACACACTTTTCTGAAATATTTTCAATTTAGAATCTATTCTACGAAGCTTTGTTTTGGTGCCTGATACTGAGTCAGTCCTTGGAGATGTGATGAGAGGGATCGTGAGCTGTGGTGATTTTCTGAAGAGAATTGAATTGGAAAAAGGTCCGTCCAGCTGAGCAGAATATCTAGGACGCGTCTGTAAGTGGACATGAACCCCTTCTGCTTCTCGCAGACACAGATGTGGTCCCACGCTGGGACCAAGCAGCCTGTGCTCCCTACAGAAACATCTGGAATCGGACACACGCAGACTAACTAATTCCGCAATTCCCATAATAGATGCACGAAGACGTTTGACAAATTGAAATGTTGAATGCAAATGAATTGCACATTAATCTGAACAGCTTTAAAATTGGATTTTAAATGAGCTTCTGGTCGATGATGTTGGTTTCGACGAGATGCATCTTAAAATCCATAATATGTAACTAGCATTAAAATGTCTGAAAACAACAAGACCTATCTTATATTGGCTTGTGTACTTACATTATCCAAAATGGTTCCAACAATTTTCAAACCCAGAGGAAATCCCCAGTTTCACTCACTCACTCATCGTCATCCGCTTATCCGGGGTCGGGTCGCGGGGGGAGCAGCTCAAGCAGGGGGCCCCAGACTTCCCTTTCCCGGGCCACATTGACTGGCTCTGACGGGGGGATCCCGAGGCGTTCCCAGGCCAGTGTTGAGATATAATCTCTCCACCTAGTCCTGGGTCTTCCCCGAGGTCTCCTCCCCACTGGACGTGCCTGGAAAACCTCCCAAGGGAGGCGCCCAGTGGGCATCCTTACCAGATGCCCGAACCACCTCAGCTGACTCCTTTCTAAGTAAAGGGGCAGCGGCTCCAATCCGAGTTCCTCACAGATGACTGAGCTTCTCACCCTATCCCTAAGGGAGACGCCAGCCACCCTTCTGAGAAAACTCATCTCGGCCGCTTGTACCCGCGATCTCGTCCTTTCGGTCATCACCCAGCCCTCATGACCATAGGTGAGGATAGGAACGAAGATCGACCGGTAGATCGAGAGCTTTGCCAGTTTCCCCAGTTTCATTAAAGGAAATAGGACGTTCCATTTTGGTCGCCTTTTTAATTTGCTGTTACTTTTGGGGCAAACAACAGTCCCCCTAGTGGCTGAAGTTACTAATGTATGTTTACAACCCGTTTATGTGGTTCAAAGTTCAAAATGGCAAATCGAAACTGGGTTAAAGTCACAGTCGCAACTCGGCTGTACCGGAACATATGTTTAATAATTGATCATATTATGTACGAACACAAACTGTTAATAGAGTTGGATTTTGGTGCATGTTGCTTCCCCTGCCCTACCTCCTGTCGCCTGTTTGTGTGTAATGGCTCGCAGCAGGTCACTTCAGTGGTTGGAGCCTCCGAGGCTGGTTCCCAGTCTGTTGTCTGGCACGCCAATTCAGTGGCTGCTCACTTCCCTGTTGTTCACGGTGCTGAGGGAGCGAGAGGCCTGTTGGTTTGGAGGGAGTTTAATTGTGATTGATTGTGTTTGCTGCCAATCGTGCCACCGCACTTTTTCTGGCTCCCAGATTCAATCCACTAACTTTCTTGCTGTGGATTAAATCTGCCTGTGCTGGCAGAAAATCATTTTAATCACATTCATTATCATTGCATTAAAGAATAAAATGAAAAATGTAAAGTTCTTTATGAGAAAAGCAACACATCAGAGACCAGAGGGGCCGAAGACGTGATGTGAATTCGATCTCTAGTGTTCTGTTTGCTGTCTTGTGGACAGTGAGTTTCCATTGTTGGTGTTTTTCCTCTTTGACAGTCAATTCTCACTCATTTGATTTAATTTTCCTTTTGGTTGTGCCATCTTAATTAGTACACACTAATTAGAATGTAAATTAAGCCTTTGCATAATTAGTTCTATTTTCAGTGGCACTCAAATCATAACCTTAAGATGTGGGTTGAGACAGTATAGAGCACCAACAACGGCTGTGACATCGTCCGACTCTCATTCCTTTTCAGGGATTAAGAGCTGGTCCCATTGGACGAATAGAACTTGTGAGCTGGTGGTCGTGACATAAGAAGGTAAAGGAGACATGGATGCTGCAGTGGTTATAATGTGAGCAGCTGGCAGGAAAATGCAATGACAGAGAGAAACAATGAGGCCAACGGAAATATCAACATTCTTCTCCAACGTCTTTATCAAATTACAAAGACCAAACTAAAGTACTTTCATATTCCACAGGCACACATAAGCTTTCCTATCGAGCTTCTCAAGTGACCGTTTACCTCATATTACTCAAACTATTGACCCTTTGCTTCAGGTCAACAATGAAAGTTAAATCAGACGAACGTATCATGGTTGAAACGTTTTTTGTTTTGGTCTGCAGTGTTTCATCAGCTGGAAGCCCACATCCAAACACCATGGTGATGTCCACGCTGTAATGACATGGTGAGAGAAGAGTAGTGGAGCTCCCGGTCACCGTGTGCCGATTCTTAATCTCATGAAGCCAGAATTGCTTTTCAGTCGTCTTTTCACTGCCCGGAGATGATAGATAATGCAGCTCATGGAGGGAGGCAGGTCTCGCCTCTGATTTCTCCGGTGGTCTCTCGCTGAAGAAGCTGTCAGTGCCACGGACCTCCTGGTCCATGCGGCGTCTAGCAACAAGCCCCTCTCAGGGTTTGTAAATGTGTGTCTGCTAGATAAACGAAAGCCTCCTCGTTCATAGAGCGGCTTTGTTTTGATTTCAAATATCATTTTTACATCTACAGCCTCGCCGATGGCAAATGTCACATCGAGGGAAGTGAAGAGCTTCGTTTAAAGACATTTTTTATTCCCCCACTTCCACTTCCTTAATGTAAAGATTGCAGTGAATGCTGTAAAATTACTCTCTTCTTACTACTTGCACAAATAAAAAAAGGGCTCACACCTGCATGAGCTCTTCAAATAGTTCAGAGTTTGTTTGTACTTTCCAGATTCTGTTCATGTAAAGGTTTTGAATTTTTCCACATTTGCAAATCAGCAAACCCAGGCACGTTTTGTACAAGCCGGGTCCGGGAGATTGTGGGAAAAATAATGGAGTCAATAACACAGCAGTTTGAAAACAGGATTAAATGTTGGTGCATCAGTGCTTCAATATGGTTAAAGCTACAAATGTATGATAAAGCACCAGACTGCTTATATTTAGCATAGCATCTGTTTTGGACTCCAAACTTATGAGGAGAACAAATCTTGATTTATATCCATTATAATCAACTAGCAATTGCCTGCTATTATACTGTTTGAATATGGAGACAGGCTCACCCAGTCTTGGTCTAAGAAGTTCAGACAAACTACACTTTTTTGTCGTTACAGAGCATGTATGCATGCGTGGGGCCCACAGTGAATATATTAGCATTCAGACTGGGGCAGACCAGCGCTGCTCTCGTGGAGAAGGTGTCTGAGGTGTAAACAGATGTACGCATCCATCTGCCCCACGCAGACTTCTCATTTACCACCTGCCAGTGTTCAGAGAGTTAATGACCACCCAGAGTTTCGACACTACCCTGTTGGGCATTTGATCCTAATGTATTCAACCCTGTTGATGTGTCTGTATTTAAAACAAGCTGCATTGGAAATAAGCTCAGAAAACACAAGCCACATGGTTTAACATCTTTATTTTATAAGTTTCTAAAATGAAGTCTTGTGTTAAAGGTCCGGTGTGTAAGATTTAGGTAAAAGGGATCTATTGGCAGGAATTGAATATAAATAATTCTTGTGTTTCATCTAAACCGTACAAATTGTTGATTTCTTTGCCCTTGAATGAGCCCTTTTTATATTTAAATACTTCATATTAAAATTGGGAGGGGGTTCTCTCTACGGATGCCACCATGTTTTTTTACACTGGTCCAAACTGGACAAACTAAACACCTTTTGAGTTTATGACACCTGACGGCTACCACGGGTTCTCTGTTGTGTTTGGAAGGGGAGGGTGAGGTGAGGGGTATTCTGCTCGAACATGCAGCTTCACCACTAGATGTCACTAAATTCTGCACACATGTTAACATGTGTTATAGCCAAAACGCATGCGCAGAGGGACCTTCCAATTCTGCCGCCTCTGCACAAGTCGCCGCTCTAATGCAGTCAGACGGCAGCTGCTATTCAAACAAACAAACAAAATGGATAATTCTGATGAACCTGAGGACCTTCTGGATGGGAAAAACAAAGATCGAACATTCGATAAAACCAAGGTGATATGTACACTCTACAGGAAGACGTTATCGATCCCAGTAGTAATACTTGCCTAAAGTACCACCGCAACGCTAAGCATGCTTTGGTTGGCGAGGGGCGTTCAAGTGGAATGCGCCAAACCAGACTCACTCGCAGGACACATTGTGCAAAAGAAGCGGTCGGCAATACTGTCAGAGAATTTGAACAAGTTACTTTGCCTCACCAACTGGCTAAAGAATGACTAGCTAAGAGGGCCTTTAGAGGCATTAGATTGTGTCATGGTGTGGTTAATGGTTGTTTGACAAAAAATATAAAAAATTTCAAGCATCCTATAAAAAGAATTTCTGTTTTATTTAAAAAAAAAAAGTTTTATTGAACCACACAATGGCTAAGAAGCCCGAATTCTGTTTAGGATGAAGATTATATTAATGTTTGTTCCATATGGAAAAGCAAAGATAACTGCTAAAGAACTGCTGAGTTGCAGCACCGTTGTTTTGTTTATTTATGAATATAAAAAGAAAACATGTTAAATGTATATATCCATCTTTTGTCATAAATCTTTTTGTTTTCAAAAAAATAAACCGAGAAAATCGGTAATGTGATTAATCATGATTCGTCCATATAAACCTGTGATTAATTTGATTAAAAATGTTAATCATTTCATAGCCCTAAAAGATATATATATATATATATATATATATATATATATATATATATATATGTAGCCATTACTCATTAGTCATATCTTGTCTGGAGTGTGTGAATTGGGGCCGTGTCTTTGCAGATTGTAACATGAAGCGTTTTCTCCTTCCATCTCGATGACACTTTACGATATATTGTGCCGCAGCCGAAAAGCCTCGTTCACCGTCGCCTCATTTGGTTATGTGGGGCTGTTAATTAAACTAATTTGCTATGCATGTGCCTGCTGGCTTAAGTGAGCACAGGTTGCATTCATCACGTTAATACTTGTTGAATCCGTTGTGTCACGTTCGTACAAACAAATGTTAAAGAAATTCAAGAAAAGAAAATATTCTTGAATAAGGCTCATAGTGATTGGTTGGATTTATTGTGCCAGTGTTGCAGCCTAAGCATAAATTACACGGCCCTCACTGAGGTACAGTACCTCTGCTCGACTCTTTGAAGCCTGAAACCAGCTTCTCCCTGCTCACGTCTTTATTTTTGCCCGATTGAGCCGCTTCCTCTTCATCCTGAATTGCCACTTTGTACAACATTGCCTGTTTTTCATTGGCTATTCCTCTCATCCTCCGCATCTGAAGACTGTGTTTAGGGAACAATCTATTTTACAAGAGCTGGAGCGGATGAACTGAAAATATCCAATTTACCTTTAACTCTCATAGTTCCTGCTGTGTCGCTCTACGGTTTGAGTGAGTGAGTGTGGAGCTCCTTAAGCTGCTTGTGCAAACCTGCATGCTGGTACTTAAATCATGAAGTACGGGTTCGATTCCGAGAGCTGACCTTGTTATATATATATCAAGACATCAATTGTATTACTTAAAAAAATCCTTTAAAACCAGGCGGGGAATCTGTTTAGCGACATAAAAGCAAACAAGTACAGAGTAAGAGCCAATGGATTATTCAGTAATGCAGATTCTTTGAGGAATATAAAACCTACTAACTGGACTAATGATGTGCACACTGAAAAACCATTCTGAAACCTTTTCTCTTTTCCCCCAATTCAATTACCATTTTCTGTCTGGGCCGATTGTAAGCTTTTCATCTCTGCTTCAGATGAGAGAAGAGACCTCTAGGGCTAAATGATGAGATTCTTTTGTAGTGATTCAGCTTATTTCTTGTCGACCCTTTCTATGTGCACTCAATCACAAAGGTGTTACCTTCATAACCGTCTTTTTCCAGAACATGTTGCTTTTCTGAATGGAAAAGGTAGATGACAGCTCTGGCTTTATTCATGTGCGCTCTGTATCCTGCAGGGATAATCTCCGGTGCCATGCACGTGCATATTTATCCTGGTTTAAAGCCACTGCATTGAGTCTCAAACATGCGTACACACACACACACACACACACACACACACTATAACGTGCATAATGTCCAAATTTGCAATATCATCATAATATTGTTGATATGTGTAAATCGTAAGTGAGCTGCCTTCTTTATAATACTATGAACTTTTAAAATACCTTTTGAGTGGACGATATCTTTTTTTGCAGATGTGAGTCAATGACACACAGTTGCTCCATCAGACGTTCGTTGTTGACCCTGGTTTTGCGGACTCAGTGATGTTGGCTTGGTCAAAGGTTGGAGTGAATCTGTTATATTTAATGTTTTTCTGCCTATTTGTGATGAAGGCATCAACTACATTGTGTGGTTAATATCATATTGTTGCTTTGACTGTAATGGAGTCCTAGAGAACGAGTTTCCACAGGGATTGAAGTGAGGGTAGCAGACCTTTTTTCCACGCTTGATAAGTGACACTGGGCTTGTTGACCAAGTCTCTAACATGTTCTGAGTGCTCATCTCTTTTTGGTAATAGTGACCTTGGTATTCAAAGTTTACAGTATTAACTTCCCTCCGTTAAAAAAGCAAAAACACACCAGGACAGATTATCCCTAAAACCTCTCTTTTTTAAAAATCTTTTACTCATCATTGTGTGTCTGGGAAAGATTTGAGTTGTGTGTTATAAATGTGTAATACCTACTTTGTTACTGGGTTGTTACAGTGTTGGGTACATGTACAACGATGATCTGACATTTTTATATTGTGATCAACATTCTAAAATGTCCCCTGATTGTAAAGATTAGCAGTCAATAGTTTTTTTTATTCTGACGAACACTAATAACGGATCCACGCTCTGTTCACATACTCACAGAATGATTGTCTGTGCAATGGCCTTTCTGATTAGCCAAATTAAATCACCATTATATCTGAGCGAGCCAGGGGAGAGCGGGCAAGGACGGCCGGAGCAAATCAAATTACGATTTTAATGATTTCAAATAGCTTTTTGAAAAAGATTGAAAAGAGTCCTGTTGATACTGTGGTAGTGTCCGTGATTAAATCAACTTATGCAATACACTGGGAAATGTAGAAGTTCATTGAAAGTGCATCAGGGGACATCAGCCTTTCATTGAATGTGGCCAGAGACGCATCTGAATTCACGCTGCTCAAAGAAAGATGCCGCCTGCGACTTACGACACCTGCAGGAGTGCTGTGAGTGATCGTGACCTCAAACGTCTCCTCACTGCATCTCGGGAGCGTTCACACCTGGACTCAGAGGTGACAGCTTGTGATCGTGTCACCTGAGGCAGATGTTAATATCAGGTGTAAACACAGGGCCCGAGTCACATTCTGCCCAGTGTGGTTTTTTCCTGTGTATTTCTTTACTGGATAGGCTCCTCTGCCCCAACAGATCATGTACTTTTGTTCTTTTACTTCAGGCAAATATTTTGTTTTGTGTATTCTCCTATCCTAAACAGTTTGGGAGTTATACACCTGTATTAATAAGGTCTGCACAATGTTTGCTCTGCAGCACAGATCACAAACATGCAGCGCGGGAACAGATGGCTGTGTAAAGAGATACAGAAACATGGCAAGTGGCAAACTGGGAGAGGGAGCGCGAGAAAGCGAGGAGGTTGCGTGTGCGTGTGTGTCTGTGTGCAACCAGGGACACTGTGACAGAGATGGAGAGTTGTGCTGCCTCCGGCTCAAACGAAAAAACAAAGTTTCAATAAAGCATGCCCGCCTCTTAATGACTCTTTAATATTGAATCAAACCTGAGCATTGTTGCTACTGGAACCTGCCCTGTGTTTTGGACTGTGTATCGAGGAGGTGATTTTTAAAGAGTCCCGTTATGAAAGACAAATAGCCCTGAATTGCTATTGATATTAATGATATTAATAACACAGATTACACACAGTACGCTGTACAGAAGCCATCAGTGTTTATTCGTGCATAGCAGCATGTTCACCATGTAAATTATGACTCACAGAAATACAGCCTAGTGCATTGTAATCATCGCAGTTTGTGTGACTAACAACTTTGTATGTGAGGAAATGGCAAGTGACAAATCCACACAGGAAACAGAGATCACTGTCTGAAAAAGACAACAACACAATGCTCGCGAGAATCCTCTCCCCACTCCTCTCACATCTGATGTTACCCAACACAAATCTCCACAAGTCACAGTCACATTGCTGGGAATAAGAATCACAGCTTTATGTTTGGTGACATTCCCCCCCCCCACCCAGCCGCTGATGTGCATGGACCGGCCTTAAGGGGTGTAAATTGAGAAGGGGAAACAACAGACATGAGCCCAGTGTCTCATGGTGTCACACCAGCTTGTGACTGGTTTAAACATGGCTTGGACGTTTTTAACTTCAATGGGTGATGACATAATTTATTATTCACTGGGACACAGAAGGTTCTGACAAATACAATATCTAGTTTGTATTTTAAATATCCAGATGTAGATAAACCGTGTTTTCATGTTGTGATCAAGGTTGGAGACTATTTCCTCTTTTGTTAAAACGAGGCCGCGCTACGAGCTTGATGTGCTTTTCATCCTAATATGTTCCGCTGGATTCCAGCTGGTCGCTCTAACTTGGACGACTGGGATCTCCATCCTCTGTCGTTAATCTTCTGCGTGATTGCTCCACTGTCATTTGTTTTGGATTACATGCAACCTGAGCAGCAACAGGGTTGTTCGTGGATTCTGTCATCGTGAATGGATTGAGTCTCTTCAGATCAAATATCATGTCTGCGTTGTTTATGCCTGTGGCCATTAACATCAGAGTTTCCTGTGTGATCTTATTGTTACAGCTTTTCAGTCACAATTCTCCTTCTGTGAGAGGCTTTGTGTGTGAAGGCCGACTGGGATGAAGAACTGGAACGTTTAACTCTGTCAGCACGTGACATCAGGGCAGAATACAACCGTGACCGAGCTAATAACAGCAGGTGTCAGGATTCATTCAGGACTTTGTTCACCTTGGTACAAACACACACAAATTACTCACACATACACAGACACAGGCACATCCAATTCCACCCATGTCGTCTTTTTTTTTTCATCAAAAAGGATGACAACTTGATGATGATGCAGTCACTGTGCTGCACTGTTGTCTGTTGGAAAAAAAAAAGAAATCACACTACAATAGTTAATTTGATCCAGTCCAGCCGACCACCATGGTGCTGGATGGTCGTCTTTTGTGTGTAATCCAAACAAATCTGATGTGGATACCACTGTTAAAGTGTTAAAGCAGCTTAAAGTACAAATATCACACCATTGTTAAATAAGTACAGTTTTGCAAAGAAATAATAAACAATCAGTTATTTTTTGTATTCAAATACATTGTAATTCAAATCTCTTTGCTTGTAAATGTCTACCTGTACCTCTGTGGGAAAAACATTATTTGATACATTTTCAGGTGCATGGGGAAAGAAATGACAGGATGATGAATGGATCGAATTAACTCAGGAGCAGAAGGTAGAATCTCATTTAAATGAGACGGCCACGTCCGGGGGTCTGCTTCAGATCCACCTACGTCTTGGTTGCTCACCGCCTCGTGTTCCAGTAATCACGCTCGCCTCCATGAAACCTCTCATTGCAGGACCTCACTGATCCCCGGTTCCTCTTTCAACAGCATCAGCCACAACTCAATTCATGCTCTTATCTGCTCAGCACAAAGTGGAGATGCTCCCACAGGTACAGGATTCATATGCATTGAGAGTTCAAACACTTGAGGGTTTAACGTCGACCAAACAACATTCAGATGCAGCTGAAATGAAAGGAGACTGCAGCCTCTCTTTGCAAACAGAATACTAAAACAATCTCAGATCTGCAAGAAGTGTGGAGAATAAAGCCACGGTTAAACACTCTGAATGTCAACAGGCATATTTCTGTATGTGATATTGGCAAAAGAAATGAGATGTGTCTGAGGCTCAGGATTATTCTGCAGTGAGATTAGCCAAATTTTGAGATCATCATTTTCACATTAATGCTAAAAGCAATGTCAGGCCCATGTGTGTTGAAAGCATATTAGTCTGAGTTCAGTCTAATTCGTAACATTATGGATAATTATAAAAAGGTTCGTAATGGAAGACCCAGGCTGACTAATGAGTCGAATTAATTTGAATATTTATCTTTGAACTTTAAATACTATTAAAATCTTTAGTGCAGGTAACACTCATCCTTGAACTCTTATGTGTTTCGAGAATTTAAGAAACTCCCGACGGTCGATGGACTTCTCTCTCCCTCTGACCTTCGGTGGCCAATTTCTCCAACTCTCCAACATGTCATTACCAATTATGTTGCCACTGCTGGGAGAGAAATCTTGCTGTGCCTTCCTTATTTATATGTGTGTGGTAGTGTGTGTGTGTGTGTGTGTGTGTGTGTGTGTGTGTGTGCACTCCACGTTTGTGTACACTTTATTAAAGTGTCAGAAGAGCATGGCTCAGGCTCTGGGGGAGTGAAGCCTATGTCTGGTATCATTTATCCACTGTCCAGCCGAGGTAGTGCTACTAGGCCAGATTTCCTACGGAGAAAAGAAGTGGGTTGGTTTGATAGAAAGGACGTCGGCTCTATTTTAATGATCCAAGCACATGATCAAAAGTGCATGTCACAGGTGCAGTTATAGGGTAAGTACAAATCCACTTTTCCTTATAGTGAAAAATGTGCCCACTAGTTAATCATAGGGGCTTTTGGGGTGGAAAATGATCACTGCATCAGTTTGAAATGAAATAAGATAGGCCCCCTAGTCTATTTTGAGGGTACATGCATAAGGTATGAGTTTGCTGTTATATCATTATCCTGTGGATAAACAAAGTTTTACTTAGGGTATCGAGAAACACTGGGCGTATATCCTAATATTATTCAAGTCCTCATATATAAATGAAATGTTGACACTTGATGACCGAGAGGATTAATTGATTGAGGCAAATAATAAAAATAATAAAAAGGTAGAAAGGGACTTCATCAGAAAGTTCACTTTGAAAAGACTTGTTTTGTAATTTATCATCTGTGTCACCTTGTTTTCCTATTTCCTGCTCCTATTTTATTGGAGGACATTTCTACCTTTTTATATGCATATTACAGCTCAATGCATGTCGAAGAAATGGATCGATTTCACCACAGTCCATTTGTAATTGCCATCTTTCTAATTAAATATTTTATAATGTTCATGCAGCTCTCTACACGACCAAACTCAATTTCAGTGGACACCTCAGGCATAATTTAGCTGGAAATTAGAGCCGAGGAATTTACCTGCTGAGAAAGATTTGAATCTGAAGAATTCATTTGTTATTTTTCACAATGGTCAGTTCAGGGGAGGAATGATGTGACTTACTGCGTGTTTTTAACTGCAGTGTGTTATTGAACATCTGCGTTTCAGACAGATGGACGCACGGTGGGTCGATCACAAAGTCCATAGTCTTCGACTGACTCGGTGGATGTCTCTAGAGAATTCACACTTCACATTAGAAACATATACAGAGAACATTCGTCTAACCTAAATCATTATTATGCAGAAACTGTTTACCAATTTCCATGACATTTTGTGAAGGCCATGACCTAAGGAAGGAGTCAGACAGACATGTTTATGGGACGATTATTTATTAGTGTGTCCAATTTGGTGCAGCTTTCAAATGTGGTTTCATGAAGGGACTGTTGGGTCTTGGTGGATACATGTGCTCTCAGAGCCGTTCCAGTTCATGTTTGGTTTGAATGGTCACTTGGAACACTCCTTAAAGCACATTTGTACAAAGCTGCTTTTAGTTCTTGATTCTGATCCGGACACTTTTATTTGGTGCTATTTATTTAATGTTGGTTATGATGATTAATGAATTATTCATTTTATCTTTATTTAAAATTGTTTGTTTTTTAATTCACTGTAATTAGTTTCCTCCTATGTCTTTTCTTTGTTTTATGTACAGCACTAAAACACTGAAAAGTGCTTTATAAATAAGTTATTGTAATATTTTAGAACTTAAGTCTCCTATGTATTTCGGCCTATATACATACAGTTTTACTGTTTTTACATTTATAACATGACACTATCGATGAAAGCATCTCTCCCCATACTTGGGTATAATTGGTATAGGAGATGATGAGCTATAGGAGATGGATGAGCTGTCTTTCCTGCTCTTAATGGTTTCATTGTGCTGCTTTATAGTGCGTTCCTATAGATATATAGATGGATAGCATGTGCTGTAGAGTACACATTCCTATAAGCATACATGCTGTAATTCTTGTTTTAAACTGTTTAAAGTCTTCAGGTGTCCTTAAAGTCTTATTTTATAGACGTGCTGTTCTGGAATTCAGACTAAATTAAGTGATAAGCTTCAAATCATCCATTCCTGTGATTAACAACGTGGAGGTCGTTATCTGCTCCCTGCAGCACAAACATTTATTAGCGCACATGCTCTCTATTGCTGATTTGTCTTTGTAGCTCCTCTGATATTTGCAGAAACACGTCCTCACTTGGTGTTCTCCCTTCGTCTTCACACTTGCCCGTGATTACCATCTCTGTTTGACTCGGCTATAGCAGTGGAAGCCGGCGTGGTCACACACCAAAGATGGAAGAACGTAAGCAAAGGACACTGCAGCCGTCCTCTCGTCCAACGCAGGTTCTGAATGCGTCCCCGGACCCACAAAGACGGGTCCTGTTAGCAGGAGGAACGGCGACAGTTTCCCTTTGCTCTGTTTGTTAGGCTAAGGGTTAACGATGTGTTTCGTGACACTCATTACGAAAAGCAGATAGGAGGCTTGATGAGATTCACTTTCGTTAGAGCTTCCAGTCTCCCACAAGCAGGATACACAAGCTAATTATCTCAGAAATACACAATCACGCGCGTGCCGCCAGCGGTGGAAGAATGGGCTTTGATTTGCATGCTGCAGAAGACGAGGGATTCTGATGAAGGTGGAAATGATGGCATTGCACCATTTTAACCTGTTATCATTTTCTCTTGCAAAATGATAAACGACCAGTCAGCAGCACAAGGGAGATGTATTTTTTCCCGGTGCAATAAAATGTCCAGTTTTCCTTCTATTTTCAAGTACTTGATTAATGTGTTTTTCAGAATATAAACTGGCGTGGGTTTTATCAATCCCTTATGCATTCTAAATAAAAGGGAGATTCATATTTTTTCCATAATTACACCCTCTTGATACACAATGCTGCAATTACAAGGGACAAAAGATGAATGTATGTCCAAGGATCCAGGGCAACGGCAGCAGACACTAACTAGCATCTCTCCATATATCCATACGTGTGGGAGTGGGCACGTGCTCTCTCTGGTGTGAAGCGCTTTAAGTGGTCGTTAAGACTCAAAGTGCCATATAAATGCATTCTATTTACCATTACCGTAATAGTTGCACCAATCAGAGGATTTTTTTTTATCAGCACTTATACATTACAGGTTCTATTACTGTGGTGGTGAGGAGGACTTCAAAGCATCTGCACGTTATTGCCGCTCCAGGATTCAGTCTCTCAGCCGGGCCTATTTGCTTTGCTGGCTGAATGAGTCCCAGTCTGGCACATAAAAAAAAACTGCTGATAACCGCCTCATGGAAACAGACAATACCAGCCCTTCGGTGCCCATCTCGGCACAACTGAAGACTATTCTTGCTTCGGCTTTACGTTAAATGATTTGCAGTACCGCTCCATTTTTAATCAATATGGAAATAACAGTGTGGAATTTAGAACGGGCGACAGTTTCCAGTCTGTTTGCAGAGACCGGTCCTCGATGCTGCACGTCGCTGGACGGGTGGCGGATGGAGGAAAGTGTTGTGGCGAAGGAGTGATAGTAAAGCGTTGATCCGCCTGTGTCCCCTCACCAGATGCTTCGGTGTCTGCACCTCCGTGTTTGGCTCAGGTGTTTAGGGAGGTGAGAGGAGTAAGGATGGGCTAAATGCAAGATTAAAAAGTGTGTGCTGAGAATATCCCAAACAGGCTCGATATTGGTTTGCAATTTCCTGGTAATATCCTGCGTTATCTGCTCCGCACTGCTGCTCTTGCAGATTGGTTTTGATATCGTGTGCATGACACCCTGTGGTTTGATATATACCTTTATCCTTACATCATTGATGTGTGTGTGTGTGAGGCATAGTGCACGGGTGCAATTTTACCACTATAGTTATTGTAATAAGTCCGTGCACAGTAGATGGCAGCACTGCACATACAGCAGATTTAAACTTCTTCCTAAGGCGGCTCATATAAAGTTGAAGTTTCATAACCAGTCCCTGTGACCCACCTGTCAATCTCCCTCTGTGCCAATAAAACCTGCTCCTGCGCCGGCCCCCGTGACGGACATGCAGTGTGACAGCGAGCGAGCCGTCCCATCAGACAGCAGAGAGAAATCAATGTTTTGAAAGAGGGTGTCGCATTTCTTCATTCGGAGCCGCTCGGCTTCGTAATGAAACATTCTCAGGTTTGAGAATTTGCTCTGAGGGACAACAAAACGTTTCGGTGGCACGAGGTCCAGGTAGAGCTGGAATTCCGATCTTGCAAATGTTGTAGAAATAGAAACTAAGAATGAATCATTTGTAAAAGAAAAATACCTTTTTAAAAAGAAACATATGAAGGGGATGCAACATATCAAGGTAGCCTTGCTCAACACTTTAGTGTGTGTCTTAACCAACTGAGCCACCAGGATGCACCGTTCCTCCACACGCTGCTTGGGTGCAGCTTTCTGCTGTTTGCAAACATGCCAGTGTCCCGACTCCACAGGTATGTGTTGTCATATGTCCTGGTAACTTCATGACACTCAGGAATCCAGTCGTCCTTGCAGTCTTTGTACAACGTCAACAGACCAGTTGGTGAGTGACGGAAACTTCTCACCTCCCCCTCTCTGCTTGTCGAGCCAGCTGCCGCTCAGTGTAGACATACTGTACTGTGCTCTGGTACCCGTCAGTCACAGAGGAGCTGCACAAGCTGCCACATGAAGAGCTGCTTGTAGGTGGATGAGGTGTAGAAGCCAACTAACTTTCGTTTCTTACTTTAGATCCGACCTCGAAGCCTTTGCTTCTGGAGCTGGTCGGGGAAGAGGCCATTGAATCCTGGTGCGAATCGGGATCGGGGGCAGATCCATAAATAAAAAAAACACACATGCTCAGGGAAGTGATATTTATGAGTGTGTGCAGATCCAGATAAAATTCAGTATCTATTGGGTTTAAATGTGGACTGGTGGGCCACGGCAGAGTTATGGTCTAACTGGGTGACATTCTAGTTTTCTCATTATCCACTTTAAAAGGCCATGAGTCTTCACATAGCCTATCAACCATTGTCTTTTCTTTTAGATTTTATATTTAGGACAGAAACTAGTCTGGTGTGAAATGGGCTCCTGGCAGAAGAAGCCATGCTCTATTATTACAGCTAGCAGAGGGGCACCCAAACAGACAGGTTGTGACTGTGGTTGTTGAACTTGAACAGAGATGCTCTTCACTGTATTGCCAGAGCAGGCCCATCGCCACAGCCCATTGAATCATAGTTGGATTTTATTGCCTGAAGTGGAGTCAAAATAAAGAGGAAACTATCTGCACACTGCAGCCAGAGCAATACTGGAGGGAAATTAAATCAATCTGATGAATTTGTCATATTTGACAACCACAGAGGCAAACCTGTGAATATTACAAATGTTATTTGCACATAAATTACTAAATTTGAAAGCCTGCCTTGTATTTTGGAGAATAAATAACCTTATTGAAAAGCCATTTGGTTGTTTCCTGGTGTCCAAGGTAAAAGCCAGGATAAGGCAACCTGACGTACTGCCCAGGGCCGATAGGTTCAGAAAAGATCTGATTGGATTTTGGACATCTGAGTGGATTTAATCTTAAAATACGTCATGCAATCCAGTCTTGGTTTTGATCTGGATCGAGGGTTCAGCATGTTTTGTTGAAGAATTATTTTTTTAGTAGGATTTGGAAACCGTTGATCCACAATCTCCCTGATCCCAGCAGAACTACAGATTCCTGATTGATTTCAGGAACAAAATGCAATGAAATCTCATCTCATTGGTGAGATAACACAACATTTTACTGGAATATATTCCTGATTTTGATTTAATTAACCATCACAGCAGCAAAAGTTAAATTAGATGAAGTAGACGTTATCCATTAAAGACTTTCAGTGCAAGAAATAAACAATGATTTAGTTCCCACAAGACAATCCCTGCAGACAGCTGTCAATACTTTCAAAACTAAAATAATACATTCATGACCAACCACAGCAGCTTATTCTGATAGAATGTCTGCATCTTCATCAGGTGCACCATCAGCAACGACCATTGCTCCTGGTAGGGAGGGCGATGCTGGTGAGTATAATGTTGCAGACTCCCCTATTGCTCCACTCGCAAAGCACCTCTTCAGATTTCCATTTACGTGCTCAGTCGCACATCTCGTGTTTCCCAGTGAGCAGCGTTGAAGCACGCCTGCTTAGGTGGTGTCCGAGGAGGGGTGTGTGCAAATCGAAGGGGATTTCTGTCTTGTTTTATCGTGCTGTTTTCGGTTTCCACACGATTATGGGCTCCAGGACGATTCAGTCATGTGCTGCTTTGATAACAGGCACAAGAGCAAGATGGATTACCCGATCTTGGATTGCAAAGCATAGGTCATATAACCAGGAAGCCGTACTGCAAAATCCAGAATCTCCCTTTAGATAGGCCTCAGATCTTTATCTGGCCTCTGGCTCTCCATAGCAGCGAGCCAATGTTATCCGCACCTACTCACAATGGTATAATGTCTTTTTGCCACCTTCCCTGATAATGACTCGTGATGAAGCAGTGGATGGAGGAGGTGAAGTGGAGCTGAGTCTGTTTCCTCTGATGTATTGGTGCTTGTTGGTGTAAATTGCTGCTAAGACCAAATGCCCTGTTTGAACATTGTTTTTTAGGATCATGCTCATCACATTTCTTCTACGTGGAAAACTCCAAGCCATGATACCAACAAATCAACTCCCCTCAGATGCACTCCTGTGGGATTTAACCTTCACACGCATTCAGATGACTTTTAATATATTGCGTTTCATTATAAAAGACAAAAGGAAAAAACGGTGACTACCCACCATCATTATGACAGTGTATGTTGTGTCCGTGGGAATGTGACAAATGCAATTACTTGGCCAGCAATAAACTCAAATGCCAGCCGAGAAGGGAGGTTATATAGAGTCAGGCCATTAAAATGAAATGCCGCTCGTTAGCTTCTGCTGAATACAACAGATTTGACCCGCTGCTCTTTATTCTTCCTGGGGATGAATAAGACTTGACTGCTGACAGGTGAGAATCTCTGTGAAGCTCTACTCAGGCAGTCCCTTAAGAGCTAAATGCCAATATCAGCATGCTCACACTGAGGGTGCAAGAATTTAGTCATACACCAAATAAATGGGCGACTGGAAGACATTTAGGAAAATAGGTTCACCATAGTTCAGTCTAAAGGGCACAAGCATATCTGTGTCATAGACTGGTCAGCTTCCCCAAAGTGAAGCCAAAGCATATCTATCACCCCCTACTGGCTGACTACAGCATGCTTGTTACATTTTTATAAACTGTCTTAGGATCACTAAAATCATTAGAATTATCTTCTGAGGACAAAGAATTTCATAAAAAAATGTCACAGTGCGACATCCATTAGTTTTTAATACTTTAAACTATAGATTCCAAAAAAGTCATTGGGCTCAATATGGCAGAGTCCCTTTAAACAAAATGTACACACTCATCAATATCAGTCCTGTAATTGTGTCAGTATTAAAAAACATTGCATAACTCCCAGGAAAATGTTAAGAAAATGTCCAAAAATGCCCCATCTGTGCAAAAATTGAATTGGTTCTTCCGTGGCCCATACCACCCCCCCCCCCCCCCCCCTCCCCCCTCCATCGGTTCAGTAGTTCTTTCATCATCCTAACAATCAAACAGACAAACTGCAGTTAAAGCCTCCTCGGTGGAGGTAAAACATTCAGTGAGAGTCTCCTAACCCTGTTTGAAAGTACAAACGTGCAGGAGCGCAGACGAGACCCTCCTGCTGTGAAATGAACTGTCGGTTCTCAGTCCTCCGCTTTAGTGTTTCATTGAACCTTCTGAGCGAGGAGCTGAAATACCAAGTCTGCCAGACCAATTTGATAGAATTGACTGCTAGAAAATAGCTCACTCTGTGTTCCAGGCGTTATTACTAAAATCAATGAACAAAAACTCGGGGAAAAGAGTTGTAAGGGAAATGGCAGATGGTGGTTTTGGCTGCAGGATGCTTGGATCTATCCTCAGAGGACCGCAAAGGTCCTAATGGCACAGGCCTGCATCAATTACAGCTTGTTGAAGTATGCTGCCTCTAAAATTGTTTCCTCTCTTTCAATTTTGTGTGTGAATTCCAAGCTGGATAATCACTGAGCAAATGCAGCTGTCGCTCACACAGTCACGTATGAGCAGAGTATTTATGGTGAAGTGGTCACCCTGTGAAATTCTTGCTAAATTCGGAGTGCCATACAGAATCGACTTCAGATCTAAGAGGGCTTCATCAGTTTTCTTGTGGAGCGCACTTTGGCGATGTGATAAATGACGGGGGCATCGTGCAATGGCTGCACACGCGTGGATGTGTGTGAGTCGCGCCCACACAACAACAGGCCTTCCATCAGCAAAAGCCAGATGTGTCCATTGATAAACCGGCAAATAAACAGTCATGATAACTCTCCCCATATCCCCTAGTGGAGCCTGTGGCAGTATTGATCTCAGGGATAAAACAAATCTACAAGTAACACTGTGCAGCCCGTTTCATCAGTGTTATGTTCCTCTCACAGATGGCTCTGGAGCCCCTGCAGATCTATTTGGGAGATTTGCTCAAGCCCTCAAAGATTTATGAGACTATCAACAGGCTGGAGCTTCTCTCTGTTTCTTAAGCCCTCGCGCTGCATCAGAGGAGAGGGGGGGTATATTTGCAGAGCTGGATTGATGCGTGTTGTCTCCTCCTGAACGTGGGGTGATCTAACTCCACCTGGAGTCGCAGGATCTCAGTCACAACAAGCCTCTCATGGAACCAAATGGAGATTTTTAGGTTGAATTATTTAGACGCACTTCCCACGTTTGTTCCAAGGCGCATTCTGTCTCTCCGAGCAGGGACTGGACGAAAATGTGCGAGTGAGAAACTTACAGAGCACTTTGGTGATCTGGGGCTTGGCAGGAACCTCTGATGCGGAGAGGCACAGATGGCCCCCGGTGGTGGTGGTGGCGGCGGCCGTGCTGTTTTACCAGACGTCTCAGGAGTCAGTGCAGAGGTGGAGAGTGTCAGCGCAGAAGATGGCGAGGCTAGAGAGGGTAACTAAAAACTGGCCAAGGCTGTGAGGTATAAATTTATTTAACAGAAATATTGTATGATCTGTATCTCTGAATTTACTTTGAGGTTACAGAATTTATATTCAGATACAACCACATTCACATTAAACACTTTTTTGACTTTTAAAAGTTAGCGAAAGAACATTTTTACAGAGACATGGAACAAAAGCATCAGTTGCAATATCGGGTATAGTAAACGTGGAAAGCAATCATTGTGGGAGATATATTTCCTATATAAAATCACAGCAGGGGGTGCTGTGATCGATATGCACAGTATGCTAGATTCATTTCACAGCTTCTCCTCTCTCCTACCTGCAGATACAAGCCGTGTGCTTTCTCACACGCATCCACCTCGTCTCTGAACAGCAGCAGGGCCGGTGCTGAATGGTCTTGAGGCATTGATTGCTCGTGGATCAGGCCGGATGCTGGCAGGAGGCTTCACTGTGGCACGGTGGGGGACGGGGGTTGTTATCAGAGTACAATGGCACTGTGGCTCTAATAACACACAAGTGAAGACATCATCAGCGCACTATTCAAGAGAGGGACGGAGGAACAACAGATTCTGATGGAAGCGGCACGGATCGGCGCACCTGAGAGATTCAGTGTCGAGAAAGTGATGGGCCTCAGTGATGAGATATTTCACTGGTAGCCCCGACACGGAGACACAAGGGATTGGTACCACAACACTGATTTATTTTATTTTCTGCCGCCGCCAAACAATAAAAATCTTTGTACCATCATTGAATCCCCCACATGGACGGTTTGAGTGCTGCTTCAAGTGCTGTATGTGAAACGCACAGTGAATTCCCTCAGCAGAGTGACCAGCCCTCTCATCATGGCTGTGTGTGTGTGGGTGTGTTTGTGTGTGTGTTGTGAGTAAACAAGTGTTAGACCCTCTCTGCTGGGTGGGAATGCCACCTACTGGAGGAAGCATGGCTGTGCACTGATAGTCCGATAAGACAATTGAAGTCCAACGTAATGAGCCTGTCGCTTATCATCAAAATGATAAAATCCAATTCCAGGCACATCTTTTGTGGGTCAGTGATCAGACATCGACAGGGTGTTTGCACACGATGGAGTCATCTCCGTGCACTGGACAAAGTAGTCCTTTGTTGGAGTGATTTATAGGACTCACCCATCTGCTGGTGCCACTGTGGACTTACGACACGGCTGATAAAGACACAATAACCTGCAGACTTGGAAAACACACCCTGGAAAGTGTGATCCAGTCATTCATCTGTCTTGGCTGCGGGGACTATGAATTAACTTGCACGCAGACTGGATTTCTATGAGATATTTTGTCCCGATGGTTTGATAAGTCAACAGGTGCTGGGTATCGGTCTCCAAGCCGTACACCTGTTTTATGCTCAAATTCCAACTACATCCCTGTGGAGTTCAGCAGCGCCTGTGTCCATTCTTGGCCGTGCTTTTTAAGAAAGGAAAACCAAACATTGGGGTGGAGGGGGGGGGGGGGTGGGGGGGGGAACAAAGGGCGCACTGTGTCTGCTGGGGATATTCGTCACCTGTGGTAACACTATGATGTAGTGGAGCTGGGATTACACGGGTTCAGGAATGTGAGGGGTGACAGTTTGGACAAGATGACTATTGTTGAGGGCAACACCTGAACTGGTAGCAGAGGTGAAAACTGATCAGGAGGAGATGGGGAAGTGGCTCATCGCTGGCCTAGGAACAATTCTGGCAAAGTCCACAAACACGGGATCCTTCTGTCTCGAATGGACGGCAAAAAAAGAGCAGGTGATAGCTGCCGTGAGACATTGTACGAATCCATTACACGTCGTATTTATTTCACTTTTAAGGTCAGATTTTTGACCAAGCTTTTGTTCCCCGGGCTGAACTGCTTGTTTTTTCTCGATGTTATTATTCTTCGTCCCCCGAGGAAATCCACCTTCCCATGAAAATAAAACACACTTTGCACAAAGGGTGGAGTCCTATGCCAAAAGTCCTCAACTGGCATTGGGGGCCGAATAGCTTCCTGATGGTGGCGCTACAACAAACTTTGAAAATTCATAGCAAATCCACTGTGAGTGATAGAACTCCTTGCGTGCACTTTTGGGCGAGAGCAGAATATTTAGGCCTAAAACATGTTGTAAATGAGGACCATCGAATTTGAATGTTGGGGCTTATGGTTAAACAACAGGAGCAGTTTGAAGGCATTTTTTTGTTTACGTGTGAAGAACTGGTCACTATTTGCTTTGCTTGTATTGGATTTGGCTGCAATGGTGTCGTGAGTGATGAGTAGATACTAAGTGAAATTGAATTTTTCTACTATCCCTACTATCCCTTGAAACTGTGACATAAGGAAAATCTTCTCTCTTTTTTTTAAACCCTCCTTCACAGAACCTTCTGAGGAAAAAAAACCTCGTACCAATTTGAATCTCAAGCAAATTCTTTCAAGTTTGAGTCTTTGCCTCTGGCAGATTTATGACGACTCCCAGACTCCTGCTTTCAGAAATCTTTTGGCAATAAAACTTCACAAACTGTGAGTAGAACAAACTGCTCACAGAGAGCCTGAGGTGTCAACATGAGAAAATCCCTGAACAGAACAGTTCAATTTTCTGAAGTGAGAAACTCTTTTAAAACATCTGAAAAGCCCCACAGCTCTCACAGCTGTGCTACTAAAATCAGCTGTAATAGATCCAGGTAGGAACTATGAAAACGAGTGAATTGTGTCACTATATTTCTCGTCCAGATGGGATACATTATAAGGAGAAGGCCTCGTTATGTACACAGAACTATGTGAGTCTCCTTGTTGCAGCAGTCTGAGGCCGGTGCATGAGGCGGACAGCAGCTGGGAGTTTCAGATCTTTCTTTTTAATAACAAGGGAAAAGCATGAAATAACATGTGAAGGGCTGGGGACATTTTTTCTCACACGTGTATAAGGTGCATGTTACACAGGTCGGGTGTTAAGGATGTGAATCAATCGCCTGAGAGGCATGGGGCGTCATGGAATGTGTCCAGATGGGGAGTGGTAGGGGGATACGGGTAGTGATGTGAAGTGGGTGTGGTGGTGGTGGTGGTGGCTGTGGGCGTCAGTGTGCCGCGTGGAAACTGTGTGTTACATGATTGCCAATCAGCAAGACATCAAAAGAGGGATGGATACTGTGAGCCTATGGTGTCACTTCTGATGTTGGGGGATTTTCCGATATGTTGCTGCTATCATTAATAACATCTTTACAGATACAATTATCCCTCTAATTGTGTTTCATCATAACAACTTGTCAGTCAGCGCTGCAACATGATGTTTACACAACTGTCCCTGCTCTCGCTCCACTCTCATCGCTCAGCCAAGGACCAACAATCCGACATGATTGTCTCATTAGAGTAGAAATATGTAGAACATGCATTGCAACCATGGAAAAATAACCCACATCAAAGTTTCCTTGTTTCTTCTCTAATTATCACCTTTAGGATATTATACATTAAGTAATATATATTTTTTATATAAATAATCTTTATATATAGCACTGTTCAAACCGCTGTTATGAGTTGCTTTACCATTTAAAAAGGAAACATTGAACGCAAACAATAGAAACAAATGTAAAGCAGATCTTGCAGATGTATAATCATTAACATCTGTTCATTTTTTTTCTCTTTGTGTTTCTGAAACCTTCATTTCAGAAAACATCAAGTGTATCGAGTTGTTTGTCGGTTCTGGAGGCTCAGGCTGTTCAGAGTATCACCAGCTGGTGATCTGACAAAATGCCAGTATCGATTCACATTGAATGACTAAATATCATTGTGTAGTCATGTGGCTCCACCGTCCAGTGCTCAATGTGTTTGTCTTATGAACAGCATGATTTATTTTTCATATAATGAGTGGATGATTGCGTTCCAGGCCTGCAGCCCATCCATGATCGATTATATCTGGATCTGGTCCCACATGAAAGTCATTGCATTTACAATGACCCTGAGGAAAAAGGGTTTGTATAGACCAGTGCACTCTTGAAGCAGTTTGACTAATCGACTGACCCTTGGCATTGATTGTTTTGAAAAAAAATCAATCTGCAGCTTTTGATGAACTGTGATAACTTATATAATATAGATTGAGCATTTTTCTCTAAATGGAAATTATAATGACACCTTGAAGGTAAAAAGGGAAAGCATTATAGACACAGACCATGAATTGTTTTTATAGGCATCCACCATGTATTATAAAAACAGATGATGTGTCAACTGTCCACATGGAAAAGGTGAAACCTCTTTCTATTGTGCACCAAGGGTGTGTTTCCTGTGTGTGCGCATGGGTGCAGTGGCATGTCGGTGTGTATCCGTATATTTCTACAACAAGTGGTTGCTTGTGTGTGGCTCCGCGGCGTATTGTAGTTATTAAAGTCAGTAAGAAAGGAGTCTTTGTCACGGCCATCATCTAAACCCAGTCACACGGGCTATCTTGTGCCAGAGAGCCCAACTCCTTTTTTTACCACTGCATTCCTGGGCTGTTTGGTAAGAACACAGGGGTCCTCCTTCTCCCTCCTCAGCCCCACCTCCTCCCCTCATCTGGATTCCTCTCTCCGTCTTCATTTGGCTCCTTTAATGGCCAAATTAGTCTCAAACACGCACAACCCAAACACTGTGGGCCTCGTGCATTCAGGCACATTGTGCACGCTCACAATCGCATGTCTAGCTTCAGCCCTTGTTTCAACACCACGTCTGGAACCTTAAAACAATCCTGTGTCTGTCCAGGTTCCAAAATAACCTGTGTTTGTATCTATGGCCAGATTTATATGTTAAGGGGTGTGGTTTCTATCAAGTATATATATATCTTACTCTATTGCCAATTATGCTCTTAATACGTGCAGTATATACATTGTGTATATAAGCAGTCATAAACTTTTTAAATTTCGAACACAATATTTTAACCTTTTTCTTGAACTGATCGAACTGAGTCTTTTTTATAAATCAACTGTAAATGTCATAAAAAAAAATACAGTGAATTTACTTTTATAAACAAATACTGACAAGTTAAAGCTGTAATTCTTCAATTAACTAAATTGAAATTATAGTTATAAATATGTATTTTCATATGCAGATTTTTTTGTAAGACTTAACCTAAGGAAAAATTTGCTCCTGGAATTTTCATCTGAAGTTTCTTTTAAATTGTCTGTTAGAAAAATACAAACTTAAGCTTTTGACAATGATTTCAAAACGGTCTTCTCCCTCTCGAGGTTGAAATCTCGATTTGGTCATCAAAAAGTCTAGTACACACACACACACACACACACACACACACACACACACACACACACACACACACACACACACACACACACACACACACACACACACACACACACACACACACACACACACACTCCTGAGCAGTCCAGATTACCTCACTGGACCCTGAACTCGCGCTGCCAGCGCTGGCCACTGGGTTTTTGGAAGGAGAAGGTGACAGAGAGCTTCCTCCCATTTTTCTCCAGGCACACTGAGCATCACTGTACTGTGCCGCTCTCCCCCTGCATTCCCATCAGCTACAGTCATGTTGCCTGCTCTGCTGAGAGCTCAGGGGGAGCGGCTCAACTTGTGTTTTCTTTGCAGTAATCATTTGCTCCTTGCTCATTTACATTAAGCTCTTGGTTTTTCGCTGTCTCTCTAACTGTCTTGTGTGTTGCTCCCCACATCGTTTCAGTGGCTGACAAACAAGCCATCCATTCATGGGACGGCCAGATTTCCCAAGAAACTCAACCGTGTGTTTATACATTCTTGCGGTGAAAGGGCCTTTCTGCGGTTGAGTCCTTCCACTTTCCCATGTTTCGCTCTCCTCTCTCCATTTTCTTGACTTTCTCCTTCTGTCGTTGTCGCTGCCTTTTGTTTCCCCCTAAAACAATGTAATTAGTCTTGTAATTGTATTCAGTTTAAATCCTGTTTTATATCCCTATATTCTGTGGTGACTGCACAGCAGGGACGTGCACAGGTTTTTGAAAGTCTGAGTGTTTAGGATATGGGCAGAAATGAAATATAGTAATGTTTTCTTGAGTTTAAACTGGGAATTGTTGTTTCCATGTTTCCCTTAGAATGAGCCACTTGTAACTACATCTGGAGCAGGTTCAGTTCCACAGTCATGTTTCTACAGTGGTTCAGGTAAAAGGCATTCCCCCCCTTATTACCCCCCAAATTCTAAACACACCATAACATTAAAACCATTGCATAAAAAAAGAACATGCAAATAAATGATATAACTGATTAGAATGTGAGGTTACAGTCTCATAATGAAACTTCTTAAAACGTGCATGAACACAACTTAGCAGCAGTTCGTTTCTTATGGCCCCATCTCTGTGCCCCATGCAGGGTCATAAGTGTCAAACAGTAATAAACGTTCGGATGATATAGTGATTTAATCTTAAGCAAATTTTGGCTGCATGTGTTGGTAGCAAGAGCTAAATGTGATGTGATATATTCACAATTTCATTAAACACACTTCCAATTTAAATGGGTACATATTTTTTATTACACTCAAATGTAACCTTTCAATTCAATCATTTTTTGTGAAAAAATCTGCTAGTTATATCCCACCGGGCGCAGTTAAATAAGTTATAACATTATAGTTTTAAAACAGAAAACCCTCAAAACTTCAATTCATAGTTAATCAATAATGGAAGCAGTGTTCTTGTTTTTAGAATGTGTTCCTTTCTGATTCCATTACCTGTCTGTGTGAAAGTGGGTGTGCACCACTGCTCCTCTGTTCTCATGTTTGCTGAGTCATAAACAGTCAAATATGATGCCATGGTTACTGTGGTGCCTTTGTTTAGTGGGTTTGATGTTTTACTTATGTGCAGGCAAACACCCGGTGTGTGTGTATAGAGCCAGAGACAGAAACTGTGCAGCTTCATTTGTTTGATGATGACGCCGCCGATGGTTCGTGTTAATGACAGACAACCTCCGCTGTCTAATCCCAGTGGTAGAAACTCTGCACATGAACTGAGGATAATCTGAGGAGTTTCACGTCTTTAATTGAGTGCGTCTATTTTGACCGAAGAGGTAGATAATGAGACGGAATAGTGTCTTTGTTGTGTACTTTTCTCTCAATGGTATTTTCTTACAGTGGTGCAGGATAAAGACAAAGTATCTTTATGGATCGTAGTGTTCAGAGCATTGTTTTTTGTCATGTAAGCAGTTTATCATCCCACAGGGTCACTTTCAGGACATGTGGTGTTTGTGTTGAGGCACTATTTGGTGAGTTTCCTGCAGAAAAAAGGTTAACACCTGTTGTGAGGATGATATTCTTGCAATTATCTATTTACATACATGTTTCTTGCAATGCATATTTTATGTTTTAGAGCAGGATCATGTCAGAGCAATTGTCCAGGGGTCTATTGTTTGGGTTAGTGCTTATGGAGGTCCTCAGTCCTCCTTGAGCCAGGGGCGATCACATAACACTCACATACAAGGTGAGACGGTCGTTCAGTGTGTTTCCTGTAATTCTTCATTCTTTTCACACTTTGTTGTGTTAATAATGGACAAAGAAGATCCAAAAAGAGATTGTTTTTAAAGATTAGTCCAACTTTCTGCGATTGTGTCACAGAGTTCTCGTAAGTTTTGTCTTTGCAGCCCAGACATAGTGGATTTATCTTAATCCCTGGATTTAACTCCTGCAGCAGAATGCCTTTTTTTGGGCATTTAACACAAGCAGCCCGGTGACTTCTCGACTCTCACCGGGTTTGTTTTGGCTGAGTATTCCACACCCTATGTTTCATTTTGCCACCCTGCCCTTTTCCCATGGCACCGTCATCGCTGCCCAGCTGCCCAAACATTAAGCAACACACAAACAGCGACAGGTCTGACTTCCTAATGAATGCAGTTTAGTTGAAAAAAAGAAAGGTTCCTTCCTTCCTTTTCCCGTCCAGCTGACAAAGCTTGTTCGCAGTGAGAACCTCTCCACCCTGGACGCACGCTGGCGTATTACATCCTTAATTCTACTGTGGAAAGATCTTGACAAACCTGCTTCCAAAACTGCCAAGACACATTCTGCATTACAACAAGTACAGCGTTGTGCCCCGTTTGACTCCTGAGTGGTGGAAATGCAGTGTGGCTCAGTTCCCTTGGCTCTGCAGGTGCTGGGAGCACATTTCAGAAAAACACCTGCTGGGAGTTTAAACTGTGTGGAACTCTGAATCCCCGCTGATTGACACCGGATTGTGTTTGACGGCCGTTTGACGTTAACCGGTTGAGCCTGGTTCAGACATGGATATTCCACACGAGCATATTGAGCATGACCAGTTCAATGGAAACAATCTGACGCATCAAAATTCTTGAACTTTTCCCACAACATAGTTGACATTTCGGTCGAGTGGTGCTTCAAGCTTCTCTGGGTGCTGCTAGAGTTTCTGATTTGGCGGCCATGGCTCCGGTTCTTCCTCTGGCCACAGGGTTCTCCGGTCCCCGGCCCTAACCTCAGCATCAACCCTTCAACAGTTTACAGAGCGAGAGGACTGAGCGAGCTGACCCAAACTTCCCAGGATGAGAGAACTTTAAATCTAAATGTTATTCTTCTGGGCCCTCAAAGGATACATTGTGTGGGGATCCAGAAGGACATACCAGGCTGTGAAAGAGGCTCTTTCTTGTTTTCTGCCCATTGGCCCCCTCCCAGTCTCTCCGGGGCGGCCTGTCTCTCTCTGACAACAGCTGCTTGCTGCCTGTGGAGGCTGGGGGCAAGCGGCGCAGCTCCAGACATCTGTAGGCCCTGAGCCTGGGCCGCCTAGCTCTCTTTCTTTTTCACACACACACACACACACACACACCCACACGTACGTTGGAGCCCACAGTCTGCCCAGTACAAAGGGCTACATTCATCCCCCTCATACAGTCTCTACTGGTGAAGAGGTCGTCTGAAGCTCCCAAGCTCTCAGTCTTTTCTGCCTCCTCTTTCTCTCCTTCCTCATCTTCCGTCATTCTCTCAGATATTCCCTCCCTTCGCAAACTCTCTCTCTCTCTCTCTCTCTCCCTCTCTCCCGCCATTTCTCTCCACGGGAGGATGTGTTCTTCCGTTCAAGTCCCTGAGAACCACGCAGTCATAAATGTTTACGAGCTGCGGTCAACCAGAATGAGGATGAGGGCCGCAGGTATCAATTAGCAGCCATATTCAGAAGCACCCGGACCTGTCTTTGGCTTTGAGTCAAATCTAAAAATATGTGGGGAATAATGAGTGAGTGTGTGTGTGTCCCTCTGTGTGCATTTTACCTCCTAACCCGCTAGAACAGGCATTCCAGTGCAGAGGACTTGCCGACTAAGTTCACAAAGGGATACTGAGAGAGGCCTGAGCGAACAGAGATCCTTTGTACAGGATGAATGTGGCCATGAGAAGTTCGGGAACAGGATGGTTTAAGAAACATCACAAAGTTGCTTTACTCTCAACACACGTCGGACCATATGTCCGTTACCTTGGCTTTGACCCCCCAAACATCCACCTCACACCACAGCCGGTATGCGCTCTATGTTGAACGGTAAATGTCAAACGTGCGCCGTGCTGCAAGGTATTTGGCAATAGTTCTGCTCGTATAAGCTGTCTGTTGGATAGATGGCCTTTGTTGAAAAGCTGTCTCCACCCATCTGCCGCAGTAAAGTGCTCTTGAGCATTGCAGTGGCTCGTTGCCCACACGGTGATGTCGCTGGCTAACCTCTATCTGGAGCCTGCAGTCATATCTCAGTGCTCTGCAGCCGCTGCACTCTAATAGACCCCTTTGGACCTTTTTTAGTGGAACTGTTGCAATGAACTTAATTCACTGGACATTTTCATTGAACATGTTTATTGGTCTTGTTTTATTTGCACTTGATGTTTTACGTTAGAATTGAACTTTGCAGAATATAAAACCCTCCCTTTCATTTTATGTCCTTATGTTTTGTAACTCTCTGGATTTATTGACAATGGAGGTGTTGAGAATAGATAAGGTATAAGTGTTGCCATTGTGTGAACTGCAGGATAATTCACAGGTCACAGCCGGGCTAGGCGACATGTTATCACAAGGAATACGTTCTTATCCTTCACATGAGTGACATCATTTCTTACAGATTTTTGCTCTTGAGTGAAAGTGGAAGAATAAATTATGCGTTGTACCTCCTCACTGTGAGTTCACAAAGAATAAACATTGTATTGCTATATAATGAACTTTTCAATTTCATTGCTACTAAAGAAAATTATATACTGATAATCATCAATTTCAAGCTATTCCCCATTCAATGCTTTGTGGTTGTTCCTCATCTGACCTGTTGGTGGCAGAGGGCTGTAGATCCTAAACTGTCAGCGCTGCAGCTCAACGGTAGCTATTTGTACTGGGTGAAACCAGAAACCATCACTTGAGGTCTGACCCACACATAGTTCTGTGAGTGTGTACATATGTATTTGTTGTTGATGACATGTGTATTCTGTTAGTATACAGAGCAACACCTCATTTATTCATTCTCACACATTTTATCCAGATTGTTTTTCTTTAAATCCCAAAATTGAAGAAATCACTTGTGAAAAATCTGTGGTCATCTAAAGTCACACAGACCAAAGTGCGTGTTTACATCAGCCTGTGCTGATCTCTACATAAACCGTGTCTTTAACCCCAGTCATGTTCTATAGCTCAGCAGTAAAACCCGCCTAAGCTCTGTACACACATGCACACATTTATGCATGCACACATTCTCTCACACACACACAGAGTCGGTGCAAAGCACAACTTGTCTGCTCATCTGCTTCTTATTAGTGACGACATGAGCAATGCCAAATGGGAGATATGGATCTCATTCCTCTGCAGACAAAGCCTCATTCATTGGCAGATAGCTCAGATGTGGAAGACGATTCCCGCGATTTGGACCAGAGCCGGTCCACTCCTTCTGGGGTCTCATGTTGTCCTGTGAACCGAGGGCGGGGCTGGGGTGTACCACATGTGTCGGGTCGGATGGGAGGATGTTGGATCGCGCTGTGGGAAGGTGGACAGTGTTCTGTGTTCCTGTCTGAGGAGCGTAGACAGTGGGTTTGTTTCCATTACACAGAGCTGAGAATGGAGCCAAAATTCAACCGACTTTTGATGCGAGATAATATCAATTGAAATTAACTAAATCAAATTGAAATTGCGATGGAAACAATTCATTTTCCTAGATTATCGGCTGTCGTACTGACACGAGAGATTTTCCTGCACGTCGAACAGATGTGTGTGTTTTGGATCCCTGACAGGTTACCAGCAACCTTTTAATTCACGTCAGGTTTGCCGTTGTTGTATTTGGCCAGCCGGCGGGTACAATCTCGCCTTAAGCCAGAAAGTGCCCTGTCGACGTATATCTCTGACAGCTGTGAAGGTGGATGGCACACCTTGAGAGGACGGGCAACCTTGTCATGAGTTTTTTTTACCAATGAGCCCTGGTGTGAGCTCTCCATGCGTGACTCACTGTTCACGGGGGAAAAGACAAGTGCCAACATTTGGGTAGCACCTTGAGCCTCACCAAAAAAAATTACTAATGCTCCAAACATCCAGTAAAACAAAAGCATGCATGTAGATACAAGCGTTTTGTCCCTTGTGTCTCAAATACACATAATTATGTCAACGTAACAAAGTTTACTAAAGGTCATACTCTGCAGTTCATACAAGAGTTATCACCTCAGCTGAACAATGGCTGTAAAGCTTTTTACTGCGATTGGTTTACAGCGTCTCTTCTCACTCTCGATGCAGTCGCCGTTGTCTTGGACGTTGGTCAAACTAATTCAAATTTGTCCTTTGATATTCAACCCAATTTTTCTACTTGATACTTTCAACTTTATTCCACATATTGTTCTTATTTCTGCAGCTGCAGTTTCACAATTTGATTACAGCGTTTCCCTGCAATTCAGTTTGACACTGCCAGGACATTGAGCACGCTCAGAGGTCGTTGACCTGCAGTTCAGCTCCACGCTGGCGCAACACGTCATAGATAACGGCACGTGCGACTCAGTGCGTGTCTTTGTTTGTCGAAGGTGTGTAGTGTCATCAGCGGAAACTCCCAAACAATCTCGTCTCCTCGGTTACGTTGCATCTGGACTCTATCTCTCCATCTCCTCTCTTCTTCTCGCTCCTGCTCTCTCTCGCTCACCCTGAACCAGCGAGAGAGCTCCGCTTGCCAAAACGTTTGAGGGCAAAGTCATCATAAAGTCATTTCCCCCCGACATATTAAGTGCACATTTCTGTGGGGAGAAAAGGTCACTGCCGGATTTATTTCAGACCCGGGAGGCGGTTTGGCTGATTTTGGCTCGCGTTGTGAACCTCAACCACATTACACACTCACCCAGAAACTCATTCGTTGGACTCGGGTGTGTGTGTGTGTCTGTTTTTTTTTTGCATGTGCCTGTTTGTGTAAGACATAGCTATGTGTTCTTGGTGCCCGAATAGATCCTGATCAACAAAAGCAGTGTTGGTATAGTTTACACAGTGTTTCCCTCTGTTGTCTTTCAATGTTCTACAGTGTCGGATCGTCTTAAGGTGTTAACTCAGCGCTGACATTACCACTGTCGTTTGAGGTCGGGTGATAAGACAATATATCTTTAGATTAAAGTAAAATGTCAACTTTGAATGATTTTTCCTAACGTGGGAACCAAGTCATATTTAAGTCAGGGGAAATTACAGGAAACTGGGTGTCAAGGGAGTAGTTGTGAGTTGTTATGGGTTCTGGCAATTTGTGCTTTGCGTTTCCTGGCGAAATAGCTGTGGTGATGCAGTAAATAATGCCGACTGACAAACACAAATGTTATAGTAATGGAATCAGTTGTAATAAGGTTATTGTCAGTGTGAGATTGAAAGTTAACCGTGGACAATGAGTCAGTGGGCTGTCATGTCCGTGGAAACAGGTACCTCGTGGGCCTCGTCCTTCCTTTCTCAATTCGCCATCGACCACCGGAGTCCAAGCAGGAACCGAGCGGTGAAGCAAGTCAACTCGACGAGATCCGAGTACAGCAGCACCAGGTTTTTCTGTAATCTGCGAAAAAACAAGTAAATGTTTTTTTGGGCTTTTCTCTCCTATGAGCTCCCCTCTCTGTGCACCGCATGGAGCAGGGTTCATTTGAAAGGCCCTGTTTGTTAAGGCTTTAGCGGTTAGTAAGTGCTTCCTTTGTTTGGTAGGAGCGTGGAGACGGGGGGTTAATATCTCCCAGGGAGTGCGTACAAAGAGGGCCTTCAGCTCCCCTGGCCGGAGAGGGGCGGCTAGATGAATGTGGCTGGGCCTTGGGGCAAAGGTGCCAGGGAGGACACAGGAGGGTGGGGAAGTGCAGGGGGCAGGAGGCAGAGGAGGTCATTGGGGTATTAGAGCTGAGGAGTGGAGGGTGGTCAAAAAAGCTGAAGGGGCAAGAGGCAAGAAGGATAGTGCTTGGGAATGGAGAAGTGACACGGAGGCTTGTGGTCACACTTAGTGTAAGTGCAGATCTAACAAGTCAGGTTGATAATGAATCTTTGCCTGAAGGGGAAACACTAGGGCTTGGTCAAATTAGTTTGTTTCCCATTGGTGGGGGGCATAGAGGTATTGAGTGTTCACTCTGTTTTGAAATAGCTCCCTCTGGGCCATGTGGTCTGTGTGGTTCTTCAGACCAGGTGCACACAGGTTGCAGAAGGAGTAAAGTGGAAAGCAATGAAAATCTAGTTGGAACATTTAGCGCCGGCTTGGGGAGTGAGAAGTGGATGGGAAAACTGCAAATGTTAGAATAAAATATAGACCCTGAGAGCTTAAAGGTTCAGTGTGTAGATTTAAGGGACCTCTATTGGTGAAGTTGCATGTTGCAGCTGAATACCCCTCACCTCATACTCCCCTACCAAACATGACGGCGAAAATGTTACCCTTTATTTATCTTAAAAAGTCTAAAAGTTTTTAGTTTGTACTGTCTGGGTTACGGTAAAAAAACATGACAGCCTCCCTAGAGTGGACCCGGGCCCAATGTTCATACAAAGTATTTAGATATAAAGGGCCCATCCTAGGGTAAATTAAACCACAATTTGTACAATTTAGATGAAACAAACTAGTAAAAATATCATTGGGAGTGCACGCATTCTCGGTAGAGCTCGATTTTGGAGGGTCTGAGTTGCATGATGAAGAACAATGGGATTTTTGTGGTAGTTTTGGATCCCACTGATACTTGTATTTCATGGGAAGCGGTGCGCTCTGGATTGCAACATGTGTTGGCTCGGGTCGCGATGCAGATAAAACTAAAAGGAGAACTTGGCCCTTGGGTTTGGGTTAGGTAAGATCAAAATATGCCAGGAAGAAATGCTTCCAGGTATTGATATACGGACAATCAATAATGCAACTCTGCATTCAGCCTTTCCCGCCTGCTCAACATTACAGATACAAAAAAACTCACATTGAATTGGATGTTAATAATTACACATAATGCATTCCAGAGGTACGGCTCATTTTCTGTACTCTTTTTAAATGTTGTGTTCATTACTGTGCATTTCGCTGGTTCTGTTTGCCCACCAGCAGAACTGGAATGGTGCAATCATGGAGTGTTGCTTGTGAAGGCTTTGTTAATTTTCTCCATCTCCTCTTCTCTGTCACAAACCCACAGAGGAGAGAGAGAGAGGGATGGAGAGGGAGACGGGGGGAGAGAGAGAGAGAGAGAGAGAGAGATCGGTCTCATTGAGCTCAACTCTTCCCACGGAACTCCGACTGGATTCCCGCTGCGTCTCGGCCAAACCAATGGTCCCTTTGTGCCCGTTCATCAGAGTCCCTCTCTCCCCTAGACACTGCCCTCTCTGTGCCCTGTAACTCAGGACCGTCCATCGCCTCTCCGCCTTGCTACGGGACTTTGCGGACTGCGTCCACCGCCTCCGCCAAATCTCCGGTTCACCTGTAACTGAAACACAGCTGCAAACATCTGGATCCAAGCAGGAGTGCAGTGGTGCAGCGGGTCAAGCCGTGACGACTGATGGTTGGTTGCGATTCCCCACAACACAATCAAGGATGCGTAAGCAGTGGGATGATGTTGTGATTTGTTTAATCACAACATCATCCCAATCTGAAGGAAGTTGGATCGCTCCTTCAGATTGGTTTAGGAAGACGCTCTTGTCTTCCTCTCTTCTTCGTTATCATCATCCTCCATTTGTGTCATTATTTCCACCGAGGAGGTTAAGATTTCATAGTGGTTTATCAGCAGGTTTACTGAAGAACTGCTGAACCCTCAAACACATTCACCCCCCCGAAGTGGATCCGGCTAAACTTGCAGATACAGGAATTTCTTTAACATGGTGAGATAGGCTGGAGGTGTTTGCACTATCCCTCCTCGTAGATATTATTAAACTACCCTAAGTGAATGTGTATGAATATTAACTCATAATTTTACTGTATATAAGTTATTGCAACCTTTTGCCTGAGGGTTCGCTTCCAGACATGTCAATGGAATAAGCACAGTCACTCTACATGTACATATTGTATTTGGACTCGCACTAAAGTCGATTACAAATTTGAAGTATCATTATCAAATGTTATTGTATATTACAATGGAAATTACCGGTTTTATTCCTGAATGGAGACATTCAAAGACATGGCCATTCAGAGCTTCACTTTTGGATCCCTGTTATGTCCATTGGTCTTGCTTTCTGGGGTAAAGAAATCAAATTGCAGACGACTGATTAGTTGGAGAACAGAGTCAAAGTCCCTTCCTGGTACGTGACTAATCTAATCTGCCGCTGTTGGGGCTCAGATGACCAACTCTCAACTCGATTTTGGAAACTTAACCCAGCAGGTCAGCAAACAATCAGAGGTTTTTTTTTTGTCCCCCCCACTAAGAGCTACTGTATGCTATAATAACAACCTGAGCTTTAGTGGAAGCTTTGGGCTTAACAAAGGCTGACCAGTTAAGAAGAAATGAAGTTAAGCACCCGCCTAAGTAGAATCAGATTAAAAAAGCACTTTTTAACATTCAGACTCTTGATTTCTCTGTTTGCCCTCCTCAGTCATTATAACAACACTTACTATAGTAATGTTAATAATCTTAATCTCTGTGGAGATTTCATCCTTAAAGCAACAATTCACAATTAAATGGTTGCTAAACTCCATTTACTGATCAGGTTCATGCCATTCAATCACCAATTCCCAGAGCAGTTACGGATGTTGTGTTGACGTTGTTTAGACATTGAAATCCAAGATGTGCGTATGTTCGACAAAAGCAACGGAAGAGAATTCCTTCATGCCTGGTCATAGACAATAAGACCAGTGTAGATCAATTTATTCAATACCTTCCTAGTCTAGAACTGCCTGCGCAATTGCTTACGTAATACGTGTGTGTCACAAGTATTTTTCTACCAGCATCGGTTGCCATGCCAGGAACTGAAATAAAGACTTAAAAGCTAAATATAAATTTAGACGTGTCAAAAAGTCCCACTACAGGTTTCCCTGTAGAAATTACTTAAACAAGAACTGCTAGAGCGCTAATCAGGCACCGAGAGCATAAAGACAACAGGAGTTCATTTTTCATTTAAGACAATGCCACTCTGAGATGTCTGATCATTTGATAGTGACTTCAAGGAAACTTTCATCTTCTTTGTAGAGATGTTCCAATACTAAAAACAAAACATCAGAAATGTCCCTAATAATACGAGGGAGTATGTGAATCTAAGTACCAATATGATACCACGTCTTTAAATTATATATTTTCCACCCTGATAAAGCTAAAATTAACTTTTCCCAGACCATTTTTTCTTACACTGAGCTTCTCTGATATGTGGTAAACATGTCAGAACCACACTGGGTTCTTCCTAACCAACCAAAACCATCTTTGTATTATCTTGTTCGGAGACTTTTTCTGCTTTGATGTTGTTTTACCGTTGCATTGTACTGCCACTAGCGAATGCAGTATTTTAGTGTGATTTCAGGTAGATCAGCGTTAGCCAGAGTTAGCTAAAATGACAGCGATTTGGCAGAGATTCAAGGCGGAAAGTCCCACCAGTAAAACTGTGGTGTGCACCACATGCAATACTTCAGTTTCAAGGGGTGGTACTAGTGTTGCCAATTACAACACGAGCACTAGGGCGTACAATAATGATAGCAAGCATCGCTTCTGTAGTTACTAGCATACATCGGTTAAAAAAACTTCTATAAGTTGTCAACTATTACAGGGATCGGATTGGTATGTGGTATCAGCAAATTCTCAAAGTTCAGCTATATGGAAATCAACAACCTTAATTGGAAATTAGGGTCTCTCGCTTTTTGTGCCCCCCCCCCTCCCGTAGCAGCATGTTTCACTGAATGATCTCATCCAGTCTGCGCAGCTTTAACACCCATGTTCAGAGCTGATTCAATGCAGTCCTGTGAAATAATAATATTTATTCCTCCTTTTTCCTTACCTCTACACATTCCCCAGCCTACAGGACTGTAGAAGTTTGCCAACAATAGCCCCCCGGTGGCAGGTGTTTGGGTAAATGTTGTCAAAACCCTAGAGAACTGAGGGATTTGGCTCAGAAAGGTGTCGAGTATTTCAGTTGCTGATCAGAACATGTTTTCAGACTGATTCACTGTTGTCCTCTGTATACGACCATTGGAGACTTCTGCACTTTCTCCCTGATCCAGAGTTGCACAGCAGTGGAGGGGATGTTAAGTGAACCATGCCAGATAAAACAGTGTTGCAATGTATTATCGGGCTCAACTGTTTTGCTAAGCTAAATTAATTTCCTCCAGGTGCAGCAGTGAAAACACTGAAGGGATCCAGTTGGTGATGGATCATAAATTCCCTTCAGTGTCGTGACACCGCACTCGACACGTGGTGAGGGCAGTACTGCACACTTTTTATCCATCTGGCCTCAAATTTCAATGTTTTGATTCACTCTTGGCCTTTGGTAGTGTTGAGAAAGCTCGAAAAACCAACTGCACACTACCTGCTCCACGCGGCACAGCAAACAGACAATGGATACTTTTGCAGCGAATGAGCTTGATGATTCCGGCAAGAACGAGAAAGAAACAGATCTAAAAGAGGGAAATATTGGACTTGCACAGCGTGGTTCAAACATTCAAACATTCTCTCTTGTTTCTGTTCTCAGAGTGATGAAAATGGTTTCAAGGAATAGCTCTCCCGTCATTCTTGTGGTCAGAATGGCCTGGCACCGCGAACTGGAGCGTTTTACAGGCATCATGATTCAGGAATCCAGCATGTCTCTAAAATGAAGCAAACAGACACTTATGCTCTGGTCCTCTCTCTCAATTCCGTTAAGCGAACATTATCCACATTATGAATGTGTGAGGTAATGAGCTGTACAGTCAGGAAATGCAGGAGGAGGAAGTTCAGCTTGACCTGTGCCTGCCCTGGAGCCCAGGACTATAGGAACAGAGGGGGGAGGTCAGCCCTGGCAGCGTCACACTCCCCTCAGCTTTTGGCTCTCCACTCTTGTGGTCCATGTTGTGTTTAGAGGACTCGCTTGATTCCCTTTGCCTCACCAGTCGTTCTCTGTCGATTCATCATCAACCCGCTCACCGGGAATTTTCCAGACTTTTTCCCGCTGCAATCTCGTGTGGCATCACTGACAAACATTTCACGGAAAAAATGCCTGAACTTCAAGCGCAGCTCACGAGACAGTAAACAATGGGCACTGCCTGCTAAAATGTCACTACTGGATGAGGAATAGATGTAACGTCTAGACTGAACCCAAACAAAAACCTGTGTAATTATCCATCTCTTAACCTCGCCTGGGATTTGGCAGAGGTGTTGAGCATGTGGAGCCCGAGCGCAGGTGGAGGAAGGGGAGCATGGGTGGAGGAGGAGCAGGGCGAGGTTGTGCGAGTGGAGCAGCTGTCGGATCTGTCGTGTGGACATTAGCCGGATTAGTGCGAGTGAAGATAAAAAAGAACGAGCGCGTCCAGTCATTGTCTTCACAGAGTGTCATGAATGTTTTTCGATGGTTCCAGTAAGCGGGTTCACTATCTCTTCTTGCTTTGATGCACACACACACACACACACCGAGGCCCACACCGTTTACTCACTGTCACTCAAAACTTCAGCGCGGCGGCTCCTCACCTTTGTCCGCCCACCTCAACCCCCCACCCTCCTCCAACCATCCTCCCTCTCCCACTCGATCCCTCCCTCGCTCGTTGCTGCTGTAAAGCCTTTCCGTGACTAGCTGTCATTAATCTTCCCTCTCTGGGGGCAGGATCTTGACTGCATGCCAGCGAGTGCTCATACAAAGCCAAGACAGCCAATCCAAAAAAACAGAGCTGCTTTTCTTGTTTCCAGAGCACCACGCAGCTCACACTCACGCTGCTGCAGCCCCGAGGGCAACGCTGCTCCGCACAACAAAGGAGTGACTCTGGCGGCCTTGCACGTCACACCTCGGCTGATGTATCCATAGGTTTAGAGACATGTAGCTTTGGCACGCATGAAACCTATCTGCTCCTCTCTGTTGTTTCAGTGAATGCTGCATTGAGTCGACGGCATTTCTTTGTAAAAAAATCCTCCATTTTAAGCAGAAGGTGTCTATAAGTGAGCAACTTTTGTCACCAATGCAATTATCCAATTTCATGCGTAATTTATTTTCATGCATTGGAACCCTGCAGTCGTGAACGCACCCCTGCGGCAGTTTACAGGACGGGAAAAAATGATTATAGTTAAATCAAGTATGAGTCAGTCAACCGCTGTTGACACTTGAGCGTGATACCATCAAGCCATGCACACCTATGTAGCATAATAACACTGTTTACAAGAAGAAACACCCGAAGCCAAAAGTCCTGGAATTCTTTCTCAGGGCACATGCAGTTCCATATTTAAACAATAACTACAAACAAGCTCAGGGTTTGTTAACAACAACGATTTTAATATACAACTCCACCACTGAGGTTTTCACCACCTCTGTCCCATTTGTATGTTGGGTGGTAAGCAAATAAAAAAAGATGCTGAGCCGATTTCCTCAAAAACTGGTGGAGAGATCCGCTGTGGTTCAGGGAAGAATCAGGGTCGGATCCAGGAATTTCTTTAACATCACGTTATTCCAGCTTTTCACTGTTCTCTCAGGGCTAAATGTATGGATCTCAATGAGCCTTGGCTGAGATGTGCACATTCTAGTTTATGTCTATATTTGTGTTGTGTTTTGCACTTATATTTAAGTCCACTATCATGGGACCCAATGGTTATTGTTGGTTTGTCAGTCGTCAGGATGGCTGACCTGCAGTGACAGCTGTTCAGTGAAGGGCACTGATCCCACGCGTCATCCTCAGTGTGTTGGCAGCAGACTCTGGACTTTGTGTCGCAGGCAGAAATCACATATCGCAGCCCTGGGCGGAGATGAATGAGTAGTAATTTCAACAGTTGCCCCTAATAAAAAGGCAGCTCAATCGCCATCGTAAAGAGCTACTGTGAGGTTAACAGTCCATTGTTGGTGCTATAAACGTCAGTCAGCTGAACGAGATGAGCGGCAGAGAGCAGGAGGGTGGAAACTCAGCTGTGCAGCAACACCTTTTGTTGTGGGCTTGTTGCCTTTACGTGTGTGTTTGTGTGTGTGTGTGTGTCTGTGTTTTGGTCTCAGGGTCTTTGTATTTCTTCTGAATGGGCTGGATCTGTCTGTGTTATCTTATCACAACCTGTTTTCTATAGCAGGTCCCACAGGTTTCTGTTTTCCTGTGAGAAGAGATACTGGGAAGGAAGTAAAGAAAGCGAAGGGGCCACCATCAGCGGGTGTAGTACAACTCCTCTCCTCTTAACAAGTGCCCCATTCAGCCCCCATCAACCACTCCAAAACACACACACACCCCCACCCCACCTCAAAACACACCATCCAGCCTCAACAAACCACCACCACATAGTACTTAACTCGCCCACTTCCTATTGCCCTCAGATCCTTCACAGCTTCAACACAGCTTCAACTCCCCCACCTCCACCTCTTCAGTGATCCAACAACAGGAACCACGCTCGGTTTGCACTTGTAACCAAACAAACAGAGCTTGATTATAATGTCGATATGGTTTCCACTTCTTCACGGGTTTGCTTTTGCTCAAACCCACATCATCGTGCTGTGCGGGTGCATGGTAACGGGCTGGGGGCGTGATGAAGAGGGTGTGAAGACGATGTTGCAAAGTAACAGACACTTACTGGTTTTCATATGTCTTTTAGATGCATAAATAAAATCATAGATACATTTATTTCTACATGTGCATGAAGAATATTGGCCTTTAAGTGCACTGGCGTGAGACAATAGTTTGTCTTAAGTTGTGTTACTCTCCTTGGGTTTGACAACCATCAGAAAGACGGAATATACTGTCAAAGGTGAAGGAAGAAACGCACACTGAGAGTGCATCTATGTTTGTGTGTACATGTCCATTAGGCAGCTGTCATGTGCTGCTCTGTGATTGTTTATACAATCTATCATCGATTAACACTAGTTTCACTTGTTGAAACCCTCAGTTTTATCTTTAAAAATCTCTGTCCTTGGAGTTTGGCACTGCTCAAAGCTTTGTTTTTTAAAGATTGACACTGCAGCATTAAAATCTAGCTCAACATTAGGCACCTTAAAGTTTGACATTTGCGGATTTCTATTGTGTCAGGTGAGGAGCCGAATACTTGTGTAGCGTTAGCAGTGACATAAATGTTGAGGGTTGTAAACACATCTCAGAGTGCTCTCGGTCCGCCCAGGGCCAGGATGGATTCACACCCACTTGAGGATTCAGATGAGACTGAGATTATTCCTTTCCAAAGCCTTTGACAAACGTGTCACGCTAACCGCTCTGACATGTTATACACAAAGATGAGATGATCCACATGAGCTTACTTAAAGAAAAAAACAGACTTGTTGCAAAGGAAAACATTTTCAAACGGAGAGGTTTCTTAACACCGCGCTTCATGTCCTCGGGGCCCTGAGGCCAAAGTCTGTCAGTCATATTTCATTGTGTTTGTCCTGAGGGGGGGGGACACATTAACCTGCCTCAGCTGTCACGCTATCTCGCAGTTATGTGAGTCAGCGAGAGGAGTGGGACCTCGGTGTACGGCTCTCACACATCAAAGCCGGGCTAAAGTGACTCCATACGTGGCGTGGCATTCACTGGTTCCTGGCCAGTCTGTTTTTTTGAGCGGGTCGATGCCTGGTAACCGAAAAGGGCAATAATGGCCAAAAAATAAAGAGTTAGTAGTAATCCTGCCGGATTTGCCAGTCAGGAAACACGATTGTTCTTTTGAAGCGCTTGTTGGATGTGTTACCTGTGGGTGTTCCCTCATTGCATGGAAACACACACAGCATAAAGAGAGTCCTTTATTCTGCCGCCATGCAGCTGCACAGTGAAAACTGATGTTTGATGCATGCGGAGTTGAGCACTTCTGTACTGTGTGTCTGTGGGTGTGTGTGTGTGTGTGTGTGTGTGGAATACAAACAAGCTGTAAATCAAATGCCAGCACTTGGACCCGGCGGGTAGGTTTCAGGTTTCATTTATTAGAATTTGACAGAGAACAACAGTTTGAAAAGTTTTTAGCTGGGAAACCGGAAATGTGTCAAAGCTAACAGATAGTCATGCTTATACAACCAAGTCCAATAATGATGATGATAATAGTAATGATGGTAATAGAGACGCCAAACACATGCAGATTGGAGTTAGGTTAAGAGGAGACTCTAAACTGACCCCAGGTCTGAATGTTCCCCCTCAAAGGAAAAGCTGTATAGATAATAGATGCATTTGTATCTTTTTGACTCAAAGCAAAAACAGAGTATATATCAAAAGTACCAAAGATGAATCAAGTAATATATAAATGGTAAATGGATTTGTATTTATATAGCACTTTTCTAGTCTTGATGACCACTCAAAGTGCTTTACAGTACAGTTTCACATTCACCCATTCACACACACATTCATACAGTGCATCTACTTGCAGCACTTTTGTTATACTATGGGGGCCATTCAGGGTTCAGCATCTTGCCCTAGGACACTTCGGCATGCAGATGGTTCAGACTGGGGATCGAACCGCCGACCTTCAGGTTGGAGGACGGTGGAATAACGGATTTCTGAAGTTGGTAAACCAGTCAGCGAATGACACATCGGTGACTGGACTCTGTTTTCGCCTGGCATCCTGGGAAATGTTGTGTTTTCCGAGTGTTTCCTGTCAGTGATACCCATGACGCACTCGCTCCTCCACAAATGTCACCGCGTAATGTTGCGTGTCACGGCCCAGCTAGGTGGTTCCGCCAAATCCCTTTGAACCAATGACAAAAACAATAGCTTCATGTTTGTCATATGATGCAAATCAAAAGCTCACGGATCCACTCATTAAACACACGCAGCGCTCCAACGTGGATTTGCCAAAAAGAGCGAATACATCAAATAATGAGGAAAGAAATCCCCCCCCCCCCCCCCCCCCTTTGTGGTTGATGAACCTCTTGTATTCATTTCAAAGCTGCTTTGTCAGTGCTGTTCATTTCTCTGCGAGAGCGTGCCGCGAAGCCATTGTATTCCAGCTCAACCCTGTCATTAGCTGGCTGGGTGTGTGGGGAGCACTGTTTACAAACAGCTGCCTGACATGACCAGGGAGAAAGTGACACACGCTATGCATTACAGCATACCCCAAACTTGTCTCTCTCTGCGTGGGACTGGGTTGCATTTTTTTAGCTACTCATAAAACATTATGGTTAAAGTGTCAAAACTGAGCTTTTGTGTAGGAGTACTTGAGCTCACCACTTAAATTTATGTCCAAAAGAAAATAAAGTGACCAATTGTCCAAAATGTGTAAGACATGACATCTGTAATAGTCATAAACATGTGTGTGGCTTCAGGGTAAAGCATGAAGACGTCAAACAGCATTACACCAGTCCTCCAGCTTCCAAAAGGCATCACCCCTTCCTTATGAATACATACTTTAATGCTTCGCTGCCCACGTGATGTGAGGAATGAACGGGAACAATGGCTCCTTCAGCGGCCGTGTGGCACAAATTTATAGAGAAAATCTGCTTCATTGTTACATTGCCGCGTTTGTTGGTCCGTCTCCAAGCGCACCTTGTGGTGTGAGGGAAGGACAGTACAGCTCCTTTCACAGCTCTGGCCCCAACTGTCACACCTTATATCCCGAACATCCACTGGCACCGCGGACAAAAGCCATTGTTCTCCACGAGAGTAGAGAGCGGAGAGACGAACCGGGGCACGACACAATAAGACACAGGCAAGGCTGAGATGAGCAAATGGAAAAAGATGTGGCAAAGTTGAAACGACAGGAACTACATTTGTGGGTTGTCGTAAGTGTTGGGGGGGGGAGGGGGGGGGTCACATTTCTGTCGTCTTTACTCGGAACGCAGTGTTTGTGCCTGCGTCCGCGGCTCCAACGGCAAAACCCGCGGAGCCTGTAAGAAGAATCCCTCTATTCTCCCACACCAATTGCTTCATATTCCCAATCAAACGGCCTCTTTGTCTGAGGGTTTCGTCCGAGCACGGGGGAAACAGTGCGCTGCATTGACGAGACGCAGACAGATTATCTTGTTTGAATGGCTTTTCCAGAGCAGCAGCAGGGCCGGCACAACAATAGGTAACTTGTTGTAGGCACAACAAATCTAATATTCATTTAACATTAGCCTTGTCGTAAGGCTACCCGTGGGGGCTCCTCCTGCTGGTACAGTAACTGTTTGTATTTGCATAATACGCTGCACCTCAGCAGCGCTGCTAATTGGGCCGGTTGGAGGGAGCCAAAAGCCCCCCGATGAGCAGCAGCCGCAATTATCACAGGAGACACAACAATGTAGGGATTGAAATAATTTCTTTTATGCCTCTATGGGACAATCTTTTTCCACTCTGACCGCCTGACTTTTCAAAATAAAACGACCGGGGATGACTCGGCTCTCTGAATCTGGGCCTGTGTGGGACCGTTGCAATTTGTTTGGTAACCGTGCAGCCTGACTTCGTCTGAAATCTCACAACACGCACTAAGTTAGCCCTCATGCAGGGGTTTGTCAATAAGCAGCGCGTGAATATGCGTGCAGACATGCAAGTGTGGGCGGGTGGGGGGGTGTTTGACATCGCTAACAAGCTAAAAAAAGATTCCTCTCTGCCCGCTGATTGAAATCATGTGTGTGCTGCTGGTAACACTGGCAGAGCGGTTTGTCTTTCTCAACGCTCGGACATGGCGGTCGCCCACGACGCGTCCAAAACCAGTGCGAGCTTCCCAGCGGTCCCTGGGCTTTGCTGTGGAGTGCTGCTGGAGGGATGTGCGTGACTGAGATTGGCATTTGTAAACGAGCTCCGGAATCCGCACCCCAGATTTGGACTTGTTTTAATTTCCTTCCCCCAGTGTTCAAACATCTGTTAGAACACAATCATTCACACGCACCAATAAATGTGTTGAGTGTTATTCACACATATTGACTTCTACAAAAGCTGCATCTAAAACCTTGAGGCAACAACACGTAATGTTTTAAAGGTTCAGAGCGATCGGTAAGTGTTTTTTATTCTCGTGTGAATCAATACAAAAAACAGCTGAATTTAATGGGCATGATCTGGGGCTCGTTGTCCCTACAGAGATGTTTGCACTGCACTCAATGAAACCTCTTTTATAGTTCTAATAAATGCTCTTGCTAAGGTTTGTGAATTTGGGATTCGCTGCTTTTTAATTGGTTCTATTATAAAGTTCAGGTTTTGGTTGAACGTGTTTTCTGACCCGCTCCATTCGTATATGTAAAGTAGGTCATGTCCTCTCACTGCCACCAACTGGTCATCGTGGCTCCAGCTCTTCATATTCACCAAATGAAAACCTATTTATTCATATTGGCTGTTGTCTCACCTTGTGCATTGTAGCGTTTGAAAACATTTTTATTGTTTTTATGCTGCCTGTCTTTTATTGCGTATATCTGTTGTATATTGCTAGTTTTATAGTTTTACTACCTTCACCAAGGAGGTTATGTTTTCAGTTTTTTTTGTTTGTAATTCCAAAAATTACTTAACCGATTTGTTTTATTTTTATGACCCAAAGAATACAATTCTGGCGCGGATTGGGATCAGGAGGGGGATGTATTTTCACTTTCTTTGACCTTGCGAATTTGAAATTTTTCAATAAATTTGTCGATTTCTCAAGGAATAATTCATGAATCATGATGAAGCTGGTGAATTGAAATACGGTTTCACAAGGGGACTGTTGGTCCATGGTGTCTATATGAACTCCACTGAGGGTCATTATAGCTTTAATTTATGCGAAACACTGACTTTACTAAACTTTACTGGATATACTTTACTCACATTTACTTCTTTGCTATGACAGGACAAATAGTGGCAAGTGTCAGGCTCTCATTGTATGTATTATTAATGCAGAAGGAGCGTGATGTGTGTAAGACCTCGATGTGTATAGTGGGGATAGGTGAGATCGATTCAGCCGGTCACTCAGATACTGAGAGAAACTTCATAACCTCCACAGGAAACAGGTGCTGAGTCAGTGAGGAGAGGAATGTCAGAAGAATGGGGAGGGAAGGGTAGCGTGTCTGAGTGTGCATGAGTGAAGCAGAGAGAGAGAGAGGGAGAGATGTGTGTATATGTGTGTGTGAGAGAGAGAGAGAGAGAGAGAGAGGGTGTGAGTAACGCCGAGTGGAAACCAGGGAGCTGAGGAGAGAACAAGGGGAGGAGACTCTATGGGGATTGCGTGCGGACATCAAATGTTTACCTGTAACAAAAAGAAAGGGGAAGGTGTAGAAGGGAAAAAAAGGAGAGGAAAAAAAAGGCTGTGGTTTACAGGGGTGGGCGGGGACCCAAAGCCCAAAGCATGAGCTTCGCACGCAACTTAACAATACTACCTTTATGAAGACTGTATTGCGTTAGTCAGTGAGCACACACACACACTCACACACACACACACGCACACACTCGTCTAAGATACCACTGGTGTTCGACTTGCACTCTCACCCACACACACACGCTTCAAGGAATTAAACAGGAATAGATAAATGCGTGACGGGGCTCACACTGTGGATTCCCGTGGAAAAGAATAAATGAAAAAACACACAAAAAAAAAGGAGGTGAAGAAATATGACTTTTAGAGGATGGGATCAAAAGAGGTTTCGGGACAGAGTAACTGACCCCATCTGGGGAACAGCTGGAGTCTCTGTTTGACAGAGAGTGGGGTACTTGTGTCCGCCCCAAACTCAACCCAGAACCAAACCCTTCTGGAAGCAGATGTTCAGAATCCCCCCCCCCCCCGTCCCCTCGCTGCGGTCTCCCTCATTCGCTTTTCATCATAATTGGCCCACAAATCAAGACAGAATGAAAGTCAGCCTCTGTTGTGGAAACCGTTTGAGCGCCCCGGTGATTTACCGACAGGTGGCCCCTTGCACGCCTTCTCTCCGGGTCGCTGTCTGCCCGTCTGTCTCCACATCTACAGTATCTCCCCTTATCTCTGCTGAGAACAAAAGGCCATGAACAACCTGGGCTGCTGTAGGAATGATAATAGATTCCTCGATAAGGGTCGAATCGTGGGTTTAATATTCCGAGTGGGGACTTCCTGTTACGATGGGTCTTACCAGGAACACATCTGAATCTTCTCTTTTTATATTATCCACCATAAAAAAACTTTTAAATGCAGAAACAGGACTCTTTACACCAGTATCCTAAACTTCTTAACATTTTCCATAACGTGCGCTATAAATTTCCCCCGAGAACAATTACACATTGAACCAAACACTCATTCTCAAGTCGTCAGCTCTTTTCCGCAACTGTAAATAAAACGTGTCCATCACAGCCCTGATTGGCAGGATTGCGTGTAAAAGACAGAGTTACTGGGATTTAGCCCTGGGCGCCTGCGGTCAGCACAATATGTGTACTATAAATAACATGACTGTGTGTGTCGTGTGATTGTGTGAGAGAGCGGGTGAGAGAGAGAGAGAGAGACAGAGAGAGCTACACACACACACACACATTGGGCTCAGGGTTTCCTCTCCTGCGAGCGTCTGCAGACTTGAGCGCAGGTACAATGGAGAGCATTGTTCGGCTGGCAGGCCCCTGCGTGCCGGCTCCCCCTCCGTACCTGAGCACAGAGACAGGTGTATTTCTCCTAGTCACGCATAGCCCTGCCACACTCCCAGCTGCCTACACACTGCCACTGAGATCACACACCTCGAAACGCTTCTGTAGACAAGAGCTATGTGCTGATTACAGATACAAATTTTCCCCTTGAACACTTCACTTCCTCCTTTTTCGTAATCACAAATGCAAAGTTATTACAGGCCCTTTTGCAAGTAACAAAGCGATTTAAAAAAAAAAAAAAAAAAAAAAAAAAAAGCTCAGGTACAGACTAAATTTGCATGTCTGGGTGTCCAGCTGCTCATTCGCTGCATGGTATTTTTCTGCAGGAAATTCCACTGTTTGCCGTTGATAATTGGGGCTTTCATACTTGATGTTTACAAGGACACAGAAACCCAGTAAGCCAAGGCACCTGTGGGCAAATTCTCATGGGTGACACTTTTGTGGGGCTCCAGCAAGGGTACGTTTGTCCAAAGAAATGTCCCCCCTGTGCAAGGAGAGGAAATGAGTCGTGAATCATGTCAGCTGTACGGCCCTGCCCAGACCGGGCCAAAAGTTCATTTAATCTCTCCTCAAGTGGGAAAATCTGTGTGAGTGAGCATCAGAACCCCTGTTACAGCTTAATGTTAACGCAGGGTGAGAGGGGGAAAGGCCCCGAAGGGAACGAGAGATGAAGGAGCACGGTGATACGCTCAGAAGGATTTTACCGCAACAGGCTCCAGCCCCCTGTGCGACCCTCAAAGGATAAGCCGTATGGCTAATGGATGGCTAGATGGATAATTTACCTAAACAGTTAACGCCAATCAAATGTGAAAAATAACATGGTGGGAGGGGTGTTGTTGTTGGTGGTGGTCATTGATTACACGGTTTCCTTTGAAAGAGCCTCCCCTCCACTGAGCTGACTCCCTGAGGTGCTGGAGGGAGTCCAGTACTATCAGCCCCGCAGCACAAGAGGATTAGCCCCTTTATCCCGGCTGATTCTAAAGAAAAGAGGTACACGCCACATTATGTCTTTATTATACAGAGCAGGCACAAGCCATTTTTATTTAAACCTGTTCTCACATGAGTAATCTTGGACCGCGTCACACTGAGAACCTCGCCGTGACCCCTGGTTGGCTTCGCTTTGCCCGTTCCCACGCAGACAACCCCCCCCCCCCCCCCAAAAAAAAAGAAAAGAAAAAAAGAAACGACCTGATGGAAGTCTGCGCGTCGGCCATATATGAACTGAGATAAGCTGCCAACTTTCAATCCAACCTCGCGTTGCCTGGCTGATATTTACCAAATCAATTCCCAGGTGGATGTGGAACCAATAACACCCATGAAAAGTGGAGGGGTGGGAAAAAAAGGAGGAGAGGAAACCGAGTGTGGCAGGCTGAGCGAGCTTGTTGCGGGGGCCGCGCCAGTGAGAGGGCATGTTGTTGTTGGGAAATACTTGTCATTTTCTCATGTACCCCTTGGTTTCCATGATCCCCCCCCCCTTCCCCCCCCAGCCCCCTCCTCCAACTCCCACTCCTAATAATGCAGCCCACATCAAACCATAAGATGGGCCGAGTCTTTAAATAGCAGCAATATGGCCTGCGTTATTGTAACCTTCTCCATCCCGGCTCTCCTGCCGCTCTGAGTTTGGGCACTCAGAGCCACATAAGGAAACATTTGTTCCCAGTGCAGTTGAATGGAGCCTTGTGTTCGGGGTAGTCAAAGAGATACAAGGGGAGAGGACATCCAAACAGTCCAACACAAGAGCTCTGCTCTGAAGCCCCTCTCTGTCTGAGCCGGGCCGGTAATGAATGTCCTCTAGTCTTAATAACTCTCGGAGCACACACTGGAGATATGACTGACTCCATTGTCCTCCGCGCTGTGTTTGTATGTTGAAAGCTGAAGTCGCACAGGTCATCACTTCCAGTAAATATTAGATCTGTTCCACCTAGACCAGGTGATCACTCTCTCTTTGAGCCCTTTGTGCAGAGGAGATCTCCTCGTATCACCGGGTCTGCGGTTGTGTGTGTGTGTGTGTGGGGGGGGGGGCACTGTAAAACAACTTGTTTTGTGCTGCTTAAACATCTTTCCCCTGAATTCTCTGATACATTCCTCCTTTTTTCGTCCCATCTGTGTGAGCAGCGTTTTGTGCTCTCTGGCTAGGATTATCCCTGTCACACCAATCTGGAAAACATTTGTGTGCACATTAGCGCATTGCATACCTACATACACGCACACTAGCGTCAGTGGAGACACGGTTGAGGAGGATGCACAGTGAGCGGACACACACACACACTTGACACAGACGCATAGTCTGGCCTGCTGACGCACACACACAAAACAGCAGATAATGGATTTGAATTCCATTTAAGCTCTGTTGTGATGCTGACTCATTGCAGAGCATGAAAGCACGAGGGACCGCTGAGTCTGTTGTTTAAATTCATCACATAGTTTAGATAAGAGATAATTACCTCTTAATTACAAGATAATTACCTCCACTAATGCTTAAAATCAGCCCAGATTAATGAATAATGAGCCTTTTGTGCAAGAAGAGGTCAACACAGTGAACCAGAGATAAATGTCTAACCTTCCTTTTCTTCCATTCCCCCTTTTTCTTTTCCTTAAAAAGAAAAAAAAAAAGAATCCTTCACACAGCAGCGGTGGCTTAGGAATGTGAGACAGGAATGCTGTTCAGTTACTATAAAGGGGGTTTGATCAGTGAAAACAATGTCTTTGTGTTTTCATCCCCAGCTCTAGTCACGCAATGCTGTGTGCGCAAACCTCCAGCCACTGCTCAGCCCCAACACACAAGAAAGCCATCAAGTACCTGCAATTGACAGAATCACGTGCAATTCAGGTACTCCTGGATTGTGTTGGCGCCGGGCCAAACGGGGAGCGAAGGAAAAGGCGGAGTGGAGCTTCACCTGCCTGAGAGCAGAGCAGTCAGAATGGCGTGGAAGGTAAAATAGTTTTTTGTAAGTTCTTTCCCGAAAATATAGGCTACTATATTTCTTATTTGTTTAGTCTTGTTTGACAGACTATTTGGTTTAAGTGTATTTAAGTGCTGTACTTGTATATCATATTTTCAATGTGTAGGCTCAGTGGGGATTTGTATGTATGCTGCCTGGTTCCAGAAACTGTCTGTCCTGTATCAAGGGGGTTTCGTGGATTTCTAATTTTAATCCGACCCTTTTTTCCACTCGGAAAGCAGTTTGTGCCAATGCTTGAAAAGTGCTGTATAGATATTAGTTATTATCACAAAATTAGTACGTGTTTAATGTTATGATTATGAGTTTACCTCCATATTATCTCAGCTTTGTCCTCAATTAACTAATCTATTGCATATCGCACATACAAAGCTAAAAATTAGTTTTTTCCAAAAGTTTATCAATTTTACAGCACCTTTTTTTATACAAGAAATGCAGCTCAAGTACATACAATACAAAAATATTGAAATTTTATTCAAATAAGAAGAGAACATTTTAATGAAAATAAGAACATGTTATAGAAAAAGATTGTTCCAATCTGCATTTAATGATCATAAACCTTATTTTCATTTCTCAGTCTACTCCTTTGGCTCTGCGATCCATTCCTGGGAGTCCGGCCCGGGTTTTGCGGTTTCAGCAGAGCTATGATCCCAGAAATACAAGCAAGCCTGGAGGTGGTTAGGACATGAAAGTGAGGTAAGAAAGACAAGAGATTCATTCATGGGAAGGTGATTCAAGGCACCGACATCCCTGTATCTGTGCTCAGCGACAGATGATCATTATTACTCACTCCTACCGCTCACACAGGGCTCACACGCAACCAAGGGATCAAACTGACAGATGACAAGTGATTGAACCAAGATGATGCCAGCTTATATACATAATAACTTACTTAGCTGATAGTACCACTTATGATAATAATACTAATAATAAGACCAACAAATAATTATATTTACTCTTCGATGGCAAAAGTTATTCACAACTTTCAACTATTACTTTAACATCACTTTATTGTATTTTCAGGTAGATTCAAGATTTGTATTATCAAATGCACAACAATAACATTAAGCAGTCGCTGGCAGTGAAATGCTTGAGTCACAGGCTCTCTTAAGTTCTAGCAATGCTCAAGTAATTACAAATAATAGTATATTTATAAATATATATGTTTTGTCTATGTGTAGATTTATGTATAATCATTCCGGATAATGCGTTTTTTGCATTCTTTTATTCTTTAATACTTTTCTCCAGTTCAAAACTCTTTGGCAGCAACTACCAAAAAACTCCATGTACCGTCATGCCTTGCGCGTCTACGTTGGGCAGAGCGCAGCATGTGCTTCAGCGCTTGGCTCCAACTATGGCTCAGTGCTGCTCGGGCTCTCAACGGGAGCGCACCGCGCCGCCGCCGCCAGAGGAGCTGAGAACATCACCGCGCTGGAGCACCAGGGGGGACCAGGGGGGACCACTAACTTTTTCTTTTTAAACTCCTGCTCGTGGACGTAGCTCCGAGCTTTCTGCCTGATTTGCCCGAGCGCAAATCATTTTACGCACGGGTTCCCCGGACGCATCAGGAGGATTACACGCTGACCTTACAGCACTGACCCGTGTGGAGTTAATATTGTTATGGGTAGAACTTGTTCACAATGGAATCGGATGATGGATTCTACAGTCCGGCCCCGGGTCTTCTTGTTGGATGTAAGGAAATCAAGTGCCGGGATGAGCGGTGTGTGTTCCTCCTGCTGCTCAGTCCCTGCTGCTGGACAGGCTGGGTGTCGGACACACCAGTCTCTTGGGATACTTCACGCGTGTTCGTGGGGCGCCAGTGTCATACATGGCCAATACCATGATATTCTTATGGAAAATACTTTCTGGTGGATTTGAGGTACAATATCCTGGAGTATACTTTTTTTGGGGGACGGGGAGTGATGCTCAACAGATGTGCAGCAAATGTGGATAATGAGGGGACGCATCAACTCATCCAGCAGGTATGTGTGAGAACTAAACTTCATACTTCTACCTCATGACAGTGAGATGTTGTGAAGTGACTGTAGGTTATGTTGGAAATCAATTTCTGTAATGAAGGGTTGTCACAATGTGCAGCATGTAGTCAGTGCTCTAAAGGGCTCCCAGTGAGGAATACGTTTATTTCATCAGCCAGGATTATTTGTTAGTCTTTTTTTTTTTTGACCAGAGTTTCTCACCTACACGCCCATCTGGCCACTTTACTATCAAATAACAATCAAAGTTCTCCCATGAGAATACAGTGGATCTTGTATCTATAGGTGGGGTCTGAGTAGAACCTGTGTCTGAGGTGATGTCTGGTGTGAAAGTCAATCCTCTGCGCTGTGTGCTCCACATATTCAGGTTCACCTGTTCCCTGCTCCGTTACTCCCTGGGCTCATTAGGCACACGCACCATCTCTCTCTCACTGACTCACACTGTCTCCGTTCTGTTTTGGCCGCATGACTTGACAACAGTGTCACTGCCTGACCCCAGCAGCCGAATCCCACCCATTCAACACGTTTCACAACACCTGCAGTGCAAAGTGTCCGCCGCCCCCCCCCCCCCCCCCCCCCCCCGTTCACAGAGACGTGACCTGTCCTGAGTCGTGAAAGTCCAGGTGCGAGCCCATAAATGAACTGTGTGGCTACAGTGTCCACAGAAAGCAACCTGTACTCCAGCCACGTCTCGTACAGTGGCTCCATTCAGGTGGGAGTAAATCTGTTTGGGCTCAGGGAGACCTGTCATTACTGCAAGCTGCTCTTACCCGGCCCACTCACACGTCCAATCTGCGCTGTGGTTGATACAGTGGAAGCTTTAGATTTTCTCCTGTAGCTGCCCAATGCTGGTGGAAGCTGCAGGTGCACGCCTCCGTATTCAATGAAACTTCACAGGGTGAGGATTTTTATCAGAGAAGTGTTTGTACCTGTTCTGCAGAGTGGCACATCCATCTTTAATGAGCACACAGTGACATAATGGCACTGCATTCACAGACGGTGTGTGTGTTCATGCAAGTTATCTGATGAAGCTTCCTCCTTCTCCGAGCACCTTCCTCTTCCTTCACTCGACCCCGTCCACTTCCTCCGCTAAAAGAATTCCAGCTATTGTTGGGACAGGGGGACAGAGCCCCACTATATGTCTGTGCACAGGGCAGTGCACAGACCGAGGCACCCCCCGCTCCAGCCCGGCAACCCCCCGCACACCCCCTCCATTAAAAATCTTCTCCAAACAAGACCCCCTTTCTCCACTGAAGAGGGACCCTCTGTCTAATGCCAAGTGACTCTCATGGCCAGCATTGACGGTGGGACACTTGCTTCACAAAAGGAGCTGAAGTGTCAAATAAACTCGGTCAGAGCCCCCGACACACAAGAATTCCTTTATCTGGCACCCTGGGAGGCAGACAAAGACGGACTTTGTGTCAGTGACCAGGCCTTGACTAAAGACTGGGCCCTTTTTTTTTTCTTTCCTAACTCCTCTTCTCACAACTTCTGCCTCTTCCTCCTCCTCCTCCTCCTTTTGTCATTTGAACGGCCGAGCGGGAGCATGTCTGTTGACGTGACCCCCGCTCGCCTGGCATCTGTCCTGCACATGGCCGACACCACCCCTGTGCCGCGTTAGCGCCGCGCTAACACAGATGCGCCCGAACACGCCCACTTGCGTGCACCGTCGGCTCTTCAAGGCTGCCACAGCATTTCGGTGGACGTAATTGCTTTTTTATCCTTTCTGTTTACGTCTTGGTCCACAGCTGAGAAGAGTGGAGCAGGAATTTCTCACAAGGCTGAATGTGCTGCCGCTGCCGTCATATGATACGCTTGTGGTGAACCACAGCAGAGAGCCATACACACACCAGGGTCAGACTCACTTAACAACCCTGTATTTACTCCACTTAACATTTCCGAGGAACTTTCGAATCAGTTTCTGCCTTATTGTCATCCTGATTTGTGTTGCTGCAGAAATCTTTGAGAGCCAGTTTAAAAGCCAGTTTCCATTCCTCTGCAATGTCACCTGGATGAACCGGGTCACGCACACTTCAGACTAAACAGAGTCAAACTTTTTCCTCACCTGAGTTGCTAATTCAGTGATTCTATCGAGCTCTTTAGCTTGGCCCTTGAGTTATATAAAACCCAGACTGGATGAAAGAGCCCCCAAAGTGCTGGAAAAATGACCTCATGCAGTGTTGAGGCATCAGAGCTGCACCACCGAGACCATTCTGTGGCCCAGAGCCCGAGCTGGCCGGCCCCAGTGATGGACGTGTGCATCAGGCCCCCAGGTATGCTAACACACGCCTGCCCGGAGAGCAATAGTCCCCAGCACAGTGGTTAAGGTAAACAGATCAAGTTGCTGTGGTCGAGCGTGTTAATGGTGTGTTTATGGGCTTAGGTTGAGTGGTGATTTATCATGTCTAAACTCAACGCTCACCTCTGGTCCTTGGCCTTGATGGAGCTCCGTATCTGGCCTGTGTGTGTGTCGGTTTGTGAGTGTGTGTGTGTGTGTGTGTTTAATTGACATTGCACGCAGGTGACAACGCCGTCTGAGCAGCGCGACCTCCTGGTGAACTGTGTCTCGATGTCACGACCGTTTTCCGACCAGGGGTTGGGGGTAGGGGGGTAAATGGAAAGCGAGAGAAACATTTATTGTGCATTAATTACACCCTGTTTTTCTAGCAAATATGCCGTCAGCATTACCTCATCAGGTCCTCGGGGCACTAAGCTCAAATCGCAGGAAAACCCCCCGATCGTTAGTGTCCGATAACCTTTTAATGAGCTCCATGAGAAATGTCCAAAAAAAGAATGCTGTTGTGTATCCCTTCATATGGAGCAGCATTTACAGCCGGGCTGTGTGTGTGTGTGTTTGTGTGTGTGTGTGTGTGTGTGTGTGTGTGTTTAGAATGGGCTCTAAAGTTTGTCTGAACAGGAGAACTGTCATTTATTAGTAGTGCAGGAACAATGGGGAGCTTGTCTCCGGGGGTGGTGGGGGCCAGAGGGGGGGCCAGAGGGGGCCGGTGGAGCCATGGGAGGGTGGCCTGAGATTGGGCAGCAGCCTCCGACCAAGAACAAGCCCCTGTCTGATGGAGAGAACTGCTGACCCTTCCTGAGTAAAATGGCACCTTTGTTCCGAGGTGTATGTGTTTGTGCCTATGTGTTTATGTGTGCGGGAGGGAGAAGGAGTGCGGTTTTGAAAAGCTGGGAGCACAGTGTAAAGTGTTTTCTCTCTCTCTCTCTCTCTCTCTCTCTCTCTCTCTCTCTCTCTCTCTCTCTCTCTCTCAGCACTTGGGTTATTCTGTGCTAGTTCCAGGTTTTGGTTGATAGATTCGGCTCTTAGGAAAAAACTGAAAGAAAGAATATGAGGGTGAGAAATCGGGGCAAATTAATCACAGTCGTCCTCCTCCTCAAATGTGTTGAAGGTCAATTTTACACCATTCACTCAAATCAATGTGCTCTGTCAGTGTGTGTACGCCGTAGTCCTCAGTGACCCCCCTCTTCAGATTGTAATTAGCCATTTTGCGTTTTCCTCCTGCCCGTTGCCCCAGACTGTGCAGCATGTGAACAATCCTCTGCCCTCTAATGATGCTCATGAGGGAGAGAAACCGACGGGAGGCGAGAGGAGGAGTAAATGCTCGTGGGTAACGGCAGCAGATTGATGATTTCCTCCGGGGGAAACCGCAGCTTAGTGGGCGAGTCTGTGTGTGTGGGGGGGGGGGGGGGGGGGAGGGGGGCAGCCTGTGAACGTGAGAGGGGGATTCTTCAGAGTGAGGCCTCTGGGTGTCACACTCAAAAAGCCCCCCCCCCCCTCACCCCGTGTCCCGTGCGTCCACCTTATGAACGATTGACATGCACACGTCCTCTGACTTCCATTGAAATCCTGCTATCCTCTCTGCCCTTGACCTCCTGTGTGAGCGTAGCCAGTGGAAAGAGCGCACAGGGGCGATGGAGAGCACAGGGAGGTGAACGAGGGACGGGTGAAGGGGAGGGGAGAGGGGAGAGGAGAGGGTCTTGTCCTCAGAGTGCCCTCGTCCACACAGGGAGGGTAAACAGTGAATACACACAGCGCAGCACAGGAGCATCTCTGTCGGCCCGGACGCCAACAGACGGGGAGAGAGAGAGACAGCGCTTCATTCATGCCACCACCGCAGGACGGCTGCCTGCACCACCCACCTCACTACGAGGACACTATGGATCTGCAGGACAGCGGCAGATGAGAGGTGCATGGAGTAGTCCCAACATGAGACTGGGAATAGGTGCATGTGAGGAAGGGGGTGTTTGCGGTGCAGATAGTAGCTCAGGGTTTTCTTCCCACGCACCATACAAAGAAAGTGATTGAGATTTAAGCAACCACCCCTAGATTTGAGACCAAAAAAAATAAATGTTGTGTGTGTTTGCACAAGCAGAAGACAGGTGTGTGTTCAGGGTGGATCCTCAGGGTGTCTCCTTCACCTGCCTCGCACGCACAAAAATCGAAATAATCTCCAATGCTTCAAATGCCAGACATTCCTCCCTCGCTTCTGCGTCTCCCACCGACCTCACTTGTTCTTTTCGGGCTCCCGTTTTTTGGAGGGAAAATTCCTCCCTTTGTGCTCGGGTCTCAAAAATGTCACATTCCACCGAACCTGTGACAACACTGGGTCCTTTACTCTTGCTGGGTGTGGGTCACCATGGCAGCATCGCTCGGTTTCCAGCGAGGTCACACCTACACAAGTAAGCCATCCTCATTCAGGAGTCTGGGCCTTCTCTTTTCTTTTTCCCCTCCTCATTCGATCCACTCTTTCACTCCTCTTCCCTTTTCTTTTCTTCCTCAGTGGGGGGGGGGGGATAAAGGACACATTTTCAGTGTGAAGAGGAGCGTGAAATTTCCTGTGTGACCTCCCCGGGACACGGCGGGACCACCAGGCTCCTCGGTTGACTGTGTGTGGGGATATGTGTGTGTGTGTCCAATCCTGTGCTTGTGTGGGACATGCGTGTGACACCGACAGCTTTTCAGCGCTGGTTTTATTTGGCTTGTTCAAAGGGGACTGAATGAGGCCGAGTTGCTCTTCTCTCCACGTAAAAAGTCATATTAAGCTGGATTGTTAGGAGTCCTGACATTTAGAAGGTGCAGACAAATTATCACGCCGACTGGGGGACCGGGGTGGGGTGGGGGGAGATGGATGCTCCCGGGTTGAAGGCTGTCCTCTGTGTCTCTGACCAGACGCTCAGATAAGCATTCAGGGCCAAAGCGCTGTGATGACAGCTTAAACGACTGGAAGCTGTCCAGACATCAGGCTGTCATCACAGGGCATCACCCGTCTCCCGCTGAGAGACACGCAGCCATGTTTCCCTGTGTGCTGTGGCTGATTGGATTGTGAGGTTGAAAATCATCATGTCTGACTGATGGGCTGCACCAATTAGATTTTTTTTTCATTATAGTCTTTTAAATATATATTTTTCCTCTAAAAAAAGATTTATTCTGGCATTGGGAGACTGTTGATGTTGAAATGTGAAAATGACTGCGCTCATATCTAACGCTCTGCTGCGCCCTTGTGGACAGCGTGTGCAACAACAGAATAATAGTTTGCTGTGCTGCAGTTCCTCCTTTGTCCACTTAAGATTTGTGGCGCTAATGACGATCCTTAGTTGGGACATGGGGAAAGTTTATGGTAACAATCACCTAAAGTAATAAAGAAGATAAGATGAAGCTATTGTAGTTTAAATTCGATTGTTCAGCAGTATTGAATACTGAATTGAATACAAACAGAGACACAGTTACTAAACTGCATTAAAACTACACCTCTTAATTATTTTCAGTGATTTTAAACTTCAAACAAACCTTGAAAAAACTCTGAAATTAAAAAGAATATAACAGTAGGTCTACATTGGCCACCATTGGGATCAGTGTACTCCTTTGAGTTACACATGTGATGTGTTCTATCCAACCTTGAAATATCAAAATATGATTTTAATCTAATAAACAAGTACAGAAAGATTCAAATCCAAGAAACATCTAGCACAACGTATCTTAACAGGTCATATACACCAAGATTCTCAGCATCTAAAGTGCAACTGATGGAGCTAAAGGATAAACCAGGCAGATCAATATATTTCATGCATTTCCAGTTGTACTGAACAATTCATCAGTGTATTAAAAGTGGATTCAGTCTTCAGCTTTTTTTAATTTTTAAAACAGTAGCTCTATAGATCTGTTTTAATACAACACTCTGGAAATTATGAACACACATGTGCTTTACTGCATGTCACCACTAGAAGTCGCCATTCTGCACTTGTCCTGAAACATTACACTCACTGTAAGTCACATTACAGCGCAATACAATATAGTGGGCCTGGAAGATATATATTGTATCTCCTCTGTAACTCATTTACTCTTATTTTTCTGTCATTTTATGTGTGAGTCTCAAACTCCCTAAATCTCTTTCTTATTTTGGTAGTAGTTCTTAATGTTTCTCTTGCAGATCACTCACTCACTGTGTTTTGTAAGGGGCTATATATACTATTGTTAGTATTTGTTATTATTATAATTATATATTTTCCTACGTGGGGTGAAAGATAGTGTTAGTCCACCTGCATTGCACTGGATGAAGTCATAGACCATATTTAATTGAAAACATTCTTAGATCAAATTGTTTTGATGTAAAATATATCGATCTTACCGTTCAATCCGTTTAGTTTTTTCTTCACTTGACACCATATCACAGCAGAGCTTCATTCTTTTATTGGTGTGTGCCATATTTTTATAGTTCACCTTGCTATGCACTAGGTGTCTCTCTTGCATAAGACTGTGTGAACATTTATCCTCTACAGTTCATAGAGCTGTTGAGTTTAAAACTGTTTAAAATAGACAAGTTAAATAGGACACTTGTGAAATCTAGAGCAAGACAAATCTCACCTTTGCTAAAATAGTTTTCTACAAACTGTTAATGTACTCGTATGACATATTTCTAAATTTATACGTTGAGTCAAACAGTTCTTAATGTCACAGTACATACGAGGCATTTCTGTTTGACTCTCTGGTGGAGAAAGTTTCGGTCTTTTGTTTTACCACTAGATGGCAATGTGTAGTCACGTGAAAAGCGACTTCCCTGAGGAAAGCAAAACTTTCTTTGCATGTGGGTAACCCTGTGATCTCTGGAGTAATGGATGCAGACCGGCATTATTATGTCCTTATTGCCCCTCATTCTAGCTCATCTACCTTTTGAAGATCAAAGCAGCCGTGTGCCTCTGTGTGTACCGACAGCCGTAAACCCAGAGTGAACTTCAATAAAGCCAACTGTTCACTTTGTACATCTGTCCCTAACCCTTTGCCGGGCCTTACGAGATGAAATGCTGTTGAACCGAGAGAGTCAACTGCTCTGCACGGAGAGGTTACGCAAGAGCTTTCAGAATAATATCAGCAAAGTTGGGGATATTTATATTTCAGCAAGTGAAAAAGCAGCAAACAACTTTCGGCATCCGGTTTGTTTGTGTTGTTTGACTCATGGCGAGAAGACTTGGCAAGTGCTTCAGCTCTTTGTTGGTTCTGCTCCACCTCTGCCAGCGTCGCACACATCGCAGGGCAGAATGAATAAACACACTGCTGACATGTTTAAGGAACAGGTGGGGCCGTCTGTGTTTGTGTGACAATAATGCAAACATCATGTCAGATGCAGTTCAGTTCCTGCAGGTGTTCTGTATAAGTGCGTTTGAGCTCCAAACTAAATCAGGTGTTGGTTTAGCACATTATGTCGTGGCCCAAGTGTTTTCTTTATAATTGTTCTTTCTTGTTTCATGCATTTGACTGAACTCACTAATCTGCCAAACAATTAAATAACTTCTCTGCCTTCGGATCTGTATGTGAACTTGCAGCCCGTGTCGAAATATGATTTGATTCTTCCGCGTCAAATTTGTTCAAATGAAATTCCTTTTTCATATTCAACAGTTTCTTTTAAGTTGCTCATTTTGGAAGGCCCCGTCTTCCGTTTCCTGTCAGTGTGTTTAGTACATTGTTGAACTCGGACCAGTTTGCCTTCAACAAATCAAATGTGAGAGTATGCAGTTATTCAGGTTCCTGTCAGTTGCAGATCATGGGAAAGTTTTTTGATGGGAAGAAGTCGTAGTCGTAAGTGAATTGTTCAGTTGTGTGTTCTGTGAACTGGTGCACATGTTGTGAACTCGATGGAAGTGGTACTGTTGCATCATGCTGCATTTAAGTTCCAAGGTAAATTATGGCACAGCGTAACTTTAGTTCATTTGAATATCAGTCCTGTGTGTGTGTCTGTGTGTTGTCACACCTCTTGCAATTGGTACATGTGTATGTCAAGTTGTTCCCAATCTACAGGTAATCAGATTTCTCCTCTAGGGGACTTTAGCCACTTTAAAGAGCTGTGCTACAAAGTTGCGTGCGCACAAACAGAGGCACGGACCTTCTGCATAACCTTTGTCATATTTCAAACGCTGTGCACAGTTCTTCTGAATCCCTCTTATCAACTCCTCGCTTAGAACCAAAATCAAATTTCAACCTGTGGCCTTATCAGAGCTGTTGACCACATGCTTCTGCTATTGCTCCTTTTTTTCTTTCTTTCTCTCTTTCTTTCCATTTGATTTCTATTTATTCTCAGTGAAAGTGCAAGCTTGCACTTCCCACAGTTTACTTTCAGCTCTTTGTGGAGAGCTTGTTGACATTAGCACCTGCGTCAAATCTCATTCTTTTCCACGGCGGCAATTGCTAACACCGCAGCAGGACGGTTGCAACACTGCTCCTAGCTGCTTTTCTTTGCCAACTCCCTAAGCCTTCCAAGCTCAATCATCTCTTCATAGTAATCGATCAACTTAATCCATCAGCAGCTTCTGACACCAGCTACCGCCGACCAGTTGAACTGGGAACCTGACCAGACGTGTCGCAGGCAGGCAGGCAGGTCCTGAAGGAGCTCTCTTGCCTCAAGGGACAACATCTTTGTTTTTCTCCGCGCTGCTCATTGCAGACGATAGGTCGAGGCGTGGCAAAGTGGTTTGGGGGGGGGGGGGCTGGGTGAGCAAGCCAAGGTGAGGCTGAGGTAGAGATATGGAGGAGGAAGTCTGAGTGGATATCTGTCTCGTCGGTGGCTCAAGTAAACCTTCGTCTAGTTAATAATTGACTCTGGAGTTCACTGTCCCTCTGTACTTCGCAAGCGGGCAAGACTTTAGGAAAACCTTTGTTCATTAGCCTCCCTTTTCACATTTCAAACCGCCTAATGCATTTTCTGGCTATTGCATTAACCACATTTTTGCAGCTGTGCAATAAGGCAGGGCATGTGTGAGCGGTTCTCTGCAGCTTGTTCTTACTGCTCAGTGTATTTGCTCCCTGTGGTTGATGTTAAAGAGATGTTGTTAGTGGCAGCAGCTCCTTTACAGGCCTTCTCAGTGTACGTTGCACCCCAACACTCAACACTTTTTCATCCTCTACGGGTAACATCAGCAAAACCCCCAACATGAATCTGGAGGAAACCCGAGCATAATGAAAATTAATAACTACGCTGTCCCCTTATGCTTCTACCCCCAGTCTGTGCTGCAGCTTTCAATCAGCAGCAGCCCAGATGGAGTGCATATACGTGTGTGTGTGTGTGTGTGTGTGTGTGTGTGTGTGTGTGTGTGGGTGTGTGGGTGTGGGTGTGGGTGGGTGGGTGGGTGTTTTAGTTTGCCTGTTGCGTAGCTGGAGTGCAAGCATAAACACATTTGCATGCACACATTATTACCTACTAACACAGTGAGAAGCCATGGTGCACTGGTGTATACTTGGTGTTTTGGTGATGTTGCTGTGAGGAGAGTTTGTGTGGATACGTATGTTTTCTATGTCTGTGTTCCTCTGTTCGTTTACAAAGCCTCAATCAGACACTCTACCAACCTAACCTCTTCAAGACCTCTCTCTCTCTCTCTCTCTCTCTCTCTCTCTCTCTCTCTCTCTAACACACGTGCGCGCCAACGCCACTTTCTCAGTTAATCCCTGAGTCGATACAAGCTGCAACATGAAATCCAAACCCTGTGTCCCATAACGTGTGTATATGAATATGGATTATCCTACACCGACTATAACAGGGACATTCGTGGCCTGTAAAGACAGGGTAGTATGTGGAAGCACCGATGTCCAAGGAGCTGCATACTGCTTCTCAGGGGCCTGATAAAGAGCCTGGCCTCGAGGACAGGGCAGAAGTCACTCAGGTGAGGCTCGACTTTTCCGCTCCTGCCAGAATTGTGGCGCCACACACCAGACCGATTGGCCCGCGCTCCGGTGGGCCGGGTCCGGTCGGACCAGCGGGGAGAGGCAGGGAGCGGATTGAGGGAAGGTTCTGGAAAATGTGAGCGAGGTGGTCAGGGACCTGGTGGTTACTGATGGCAAGCGCTCCCCCCCAGCCAGCTGCCAGCTTATCGACTTTAACGATGTGAGCGAGCGATGGCCAGTCCCTCTGCCCCCTGGGTCTCCGTGTCCTCCGCGCCCGCCAAGGCAGCGAGAGTTAGCAGCGGCGCACCAATAAAGCCCCACATGGTCCTGATTGAGAGGTATTACTGTTCGGATTCCCTCGCTTGCGCTCACTCAGTCACCGAATCATGACGATCAAACAAATTGGAGCAGCTCAGCACGTTTGATAATCTTTAGGCCCCGCTGTAGATTTCTTTAATCATGTAAAGAAAAGGTTTCCTAAAATAACGTAAACACTCTCCGAGGGCTAAATTGCTTTTCCGAACACGAGTTTAGTCAACAATGAACTTTTCTTTGCGTGTTTTTGCCCTAGGTTTTTTGGTTAAAGCTCGACTGTGGAGCACTGCGGGGGGGAAATCATTTGCCAGTCCCCTTCCCTACCGTAATTTTCAACCCACCTTCTCTATCCCCTCCTTTCCTCCCTTCTCCTCTCTGAAGGAGCTGTTTTGGAAGGAGCTCCAGGGCCAGTATTCATTTAGGAGACGCATATAAACTGGAATTAAAAGGCAGCATGGTCTTAATTAGCTGATGCAGCTCATATGTTTGGTGTGATTGTGTAATGTTTATACTCCAGTGTGTGTGTGTGCAAGTTGTGTCAGGCCACCAATGCTAATTGCCTAGCCTGACTTTTATTACTCCATACAATGTTGTAACACTGCCGAAATGAGACGAGCAGAGGACATCGCTGTCACTGGCTAATGATCGATTACCATCGCCGTTGCCAAGAAAACGTCCAAAAGCAGCGATTCATTTACCTTCTCTTCCTTGAGCAACAATGAGCTTGCACTCGAAACACCAAAACATGTCAGGAGTGGGAAATGAGTGGAACTGATCTGTCCTTCCTTACAAACTGGTCTTGTGATGTTTCGGGGAAAGGCAGCAGAAAACACACATGAGCTGGCAGTGCACGTGCGGACCTGGGCTGCAGTGTGGTTTAAGCTGTGGTGTTTGAGCACGAGGCGATGATCTACTCATAGAGCCTCAGCTCCTCAGGTCTCGATGTTGTCTGACTCTGGCCCTTCCTCTGTCAAACTACCTGACCTTTTTTTGCCGTACAGTACAGCGATGACATTTGGCCTCGTAATAAAGATGCTACACCAGCCATAAAGACACCTTACGATGTCTGGGTTTCTGTAACCAGGCTATTAAGCTGTAAAGACCCATTGTAAAAAAAAAAATAATCTAGATTGACTCCGATTTAGTTTAGTTGGAGGGAGCAGAAAAGATAAAAAGGGCCTCACTCAGTTATACTTTCATAAACCTACAGTGGGCTTGGTTTTTACCGGTAAGCGCACAAGGAAATTCTTTGAATTCCTCGAACTCACACCCTCATTCTACTTTTGCCGCCCTGCAGCCAGATGGGCTTGTTTGTGGCACGTTTGGCATCACGGACAGTTCAATTACTAGTTCTGCACAGGAGCGAGTCGCTGTTTTTTCCTGCCTCGAGTTTAGAAATGTATATCACTTTATAGTTATAATACATTGGCCGAATCTTTCGGAGTGAAAGAACAGTGTGTGGGGACAGGCCCATTTGACTTGGCTCCCACACAGTTATTGCTGTGTAGGTGGGCTGGATCACACAACTGTCTGGCCATACTGCAAGTCATCCACGTGTAAGTTTGGACACGCCACTCTCCTACCCTTTTCCTTTTGTCCCTCGCCTCCTCTATCTATCTTTCTGTAATTGTGTCCCAGACCCAGACATGTCCATAAATAAACGGGGTCTCCTTCTCCTCAACCAGACCCAAGCCATGTTTACGTTCCGGCCTGTGTTGGGGGGCCATCTGGACCGCTGGGCCCGCCTCGCTGCTCTCCGAGCTCAGGTGGGATCAAGATGTGCCACCAACACCAGCATCTGCCTAATGGACTAACACAGGCTTAAAACACAACCGCTGGGTCACAGTAGATAAACTTTTTCTAAACTTGTGTTGGAGATTAAACAATCCTTGACTCCAGTCCAACACATTCTTGCTTTAACACTTAGCAGTCTTAGCGTAGCATTTTAAAACAAGACACAAAAGATGACCCAGATCTAGTTGAACATCTTGAGTTGCTGTCACAATATAGTTATTTACTCTGCATCTGGAACCATAGTGAATTAATTAATGTTATTAAATGTTCTATTGTTAGCTTTTCTAGCTCCTCTGCATGATGAAGCCATGTTTTCATCAGTAATCCTGCCAGAATGCAAACTGTACTTCTCAGTCAGGATGGCACAACCTTCCAGTTCCTGCTTTACTTTTACACAAGCTGTTGAGTAAGTGAGAGAAATATGTCATGACAGACATTGGAGGAGATTTTGGGGGTTTATTTACATTAGCTGGATGTGGTCTCCTGGTCTTCATGTCATTTGGTGCAGGAGCCAGGCTATTAAAACTAATGAACACTTATTACCCTGAGTTGGATCCCGAGCTCCTTGCTAAACATCCCCTCTGTAGCTGTTTGTTTTACTTGTACCTGATTATTCAAACAGAGCAGTAAAACATGTGGCTGAGCCTCTGCCCCGGTCTTTACAGGTTGCCTCATAAACAGTCAGATCTGTGATACGCGATTGGACGTGAGAGCCACAGTTTTTCTACGAGCAAACACGGGTGGTCTTTATTTTTCTTATCATCGTGGCTCGTGGCCAGCCTTTTCCTGAAGGACAATGCAAAATCCTACGTGTCGGATCATCGGGATGTTGTGTCACTTCTAGAAAACTGTTTTGTGTTGAGAACAACACAGTTTGTTATTAGCTGTTTGCATTTTTAAGTCCCTCGTCTTGTTGAGGGTGGTGACAGATTAGCTTGGTCTGCACCAATCAAGACATCAGCCTCGCAAATGTCAGAGCACATGAGGCCTCCAAGACCTCGGCTGAAACTTTCCGTTGTGCCGTGACGTCTAATGCTGCTGACAAATTCCTTGACAGATGTAGGAATGTCTCTTGAATACACTTAGGTGGTTTACAGTTTGTCGGATTGTTTCTTAGTAAGATCCAGAAAAAACTACCGGATTCACTTCCTTGAAGCTGTAAGGATCCCCTATGGTTCAAGGGAGAGACCCGGATTAGGGACTGGAGGAGTTTCTTTCACTTCCTTTAATATTGCAAGGGGAATAATTCATGCTTCTTGAGAAGAGATAAAAATAATAACATTTAGAGAACTGTGTGTAATTTGGTGCAGGCCGATTGAATTTAAGGGGACTACTGGGCCTTGACGTGGGGATGTGCTCCGATAAATAATCTAAGTCCCAGAAGATGAACTTTTGCTTCTATAGTTTACAATGTAAATCTGTCGGTAGTTTCACGTCCGGGCTTTTTTTTTTATTATTATGGGGTTGGCTTGTTTGATGGATTTATACTTGTTTGCTGATCACCAGGTGTCAGATTGAAGATTATAGCGACACCTGACAGATGCAGAAGGGTGTCTAAATAAAGCTCGTGTGCATGATGTACATCTGTGTGCACGACCTCCTCAATGCATCAGTGCAGATCAACAGTGGCAGTCGAGAGCGATGGTGAGTGACACATGAAAGTGTGTGTTTCTGAGACCTTTGTGTTGCATACATCAGCTTCGAACAGCTCGGGCATTGTTGAGGGGAGGAAAGAGCTCTTTCTTCTGACTCCTCTGCCGACACTTGTGGCTTTTTAATATGATACGCGCGTACGGAAAAGCATGGTCAAATAAACAGCGTGTTGAGTTTCCACGTGTCTGTACCAATCCGTCAAAAAAATCTAAACAAGATGGAGCTCGACTTTTATTAACGCCCCCCCCCCCCCCCCCCCCCTCCTCCTTCTGCGCCACCACTTGCCCCCCTCCGAAAACCGCTCCCACTACGCCTGCAGCCCTTGTCATCCCAGGCTGGAATTTCCCTGAAGTCAGCGTTGGCCATTTTTTACTTGTTTTAACACTAATTAAATATTGTCAGAGGGCATGCCACTTAATGGCACCTTTGTTTGGCAAATACACGATAAAAGAAACATGCACCTCTAGTGAGGGAGAGAGAGAGAGCTTAGACAGAATGGAGTGATAAGCCTGAAAATGAGACACAGATTGAGGGACAGAAAAAACAAAAAAAGTCCCTTTCTACTTATCTGCCAGTCACATTAGCCCTGCACCCCCGAGGAGGAAGTGTACCAGGCCTTTTTTTATTTTTTCTTGGGTGAAATTCTATATGGCGACATTAAAAGGTACAGCTTCATGGGCTGCTATGTCTAGGTCACAGCAATGGTTCTAACACTGTTTGTATTAAATTTCACTCAACATGCTATCATTGTAGAAATCTGTAATTAGATATAGAACACAAGGCACCACACCTATAAATCTAGCACAATATAATGGTCTGTGTTGGCTTGATACTCAGACTCCACCTACGTCAGTGGCACAGCTGGCACTCTGTGTGTGTGTCTGTGTGTGTGTGTGTGTGTGTGTGTGTGTGTTTACTCACAGGTTATGGACTATATATCGGTCCCTGTTGTACTTCGTCATTCTTCAGCTTTGCTCTAAAGAGTTTGGGGATCTCACAGCAGCACGAAAACCCCATATTTTATGACCCTACTTGCCCCGTTTGTACAAAAAAAATCATAGGACCAACTGGCAGCCCGGCAAAACAATGGAAATAGCACTTTAGAACATTACGGCATGACGTGACGACAAAATATTTAGTACACGTATGGGCCCTGGGCAGCTGTGTAAAGCAACATAAAGAAGCAGAGAGAGAGAGAGAGAGAGAGAGAGAGAGAGAGAGACACGCTGGCCAAGCATTGCGAGAGAGCACGGACGACAGACCTATGGAAAGAGTTCCAGGTCCTCGGAGTGTCTTAACTGTAGCTTCTGGTGGAGGAAACACTGAATCCTCACTGCAGGGCCTTCCTCTGCTCCCTCCTGCAGCGAGGGGGCCTCCGAGGTGCCTGATAGTGCATGTTTTTCTTGGATTCCTCACAAAGTCTTTCCTCCTTCTCCCAACACATCTGAAGATGTATTTTTTTTTTTTTCTACTGCCGAACAGATGACAGGGGTAATCCTTTGGTGTCTTGCCACCCCCCCAACTGACTGTGCACTTCCTCTTTTTTGTTTTGCTTTCTCTCTCGTTCTTTACCCCCTCTTATCAGCTAATCCCTCCGTGAATTGAAAGGTCAATTAAGACGCTCGGTTGATAGAAATGATTCGGAGGCCTGGAGTGTGTGAAAACGCAGTGAAAAGGTGTGTGTGTGTGTGGGGGGGGGGGGACTAAAATAGGGAAACAGAGCCTTATGGTGCAATTCGATTTAAAGTGGAAAAGTGGCAGGAAACTCGAGTCTGTCCTGGGCTCAGTTTTGTTGCACGAGTGGTTTGGATCAGGGATTGTGAACGTCACAATCAAGACACTTTTGTAACTGGAGAGTTGCTGACCTTTGCGTTCCTGACCTTTTGTCTTGGATGCAGAAAAAGAAAAAACTCTTGCATGGCCAACAAACGCACGCAAAGTTCCTAATCAGCTTATTAAGATTAGACACAAATGACCCGGTTTATGACGCTGCAGAATGGTGCGACTTAAGATCCATAGAATTATGTTTTCTGAGAACATTTCACAAGACTAGATTAATAAGTAGAACCCCTGAGTATTTATAACCGGTAATATCACGTAATAGCTTAATACTGTGTATTTATGTGTATATTTCCTTTGTTTTGCTCTTAATCGAGAATATCAAATTGCAACACAAATAGAAGTTGACAACATAAACCTTTAAAACCCTTTTTGCCGTTATTACACAAGCATGCAAATCTTTATCTGACATTCATAAGTGATAACTAGCAAAGATTTAGGTTGGAGCTTCTCTTTTCCTCCTCACACTAAAGAATTCATACTCAGCGCACACTTTTTCCTGCAACACACGTACATCTAATCCACCTTAAGTCGAGTGAGTGGCAGAACATTTCTGCTGTGAAGTTTGAGATTCGGCTGGGGGTGAAAGAAACACTTTTCTGTGTACAAAACATAAACGAGATGTGCCGTGGAACAGAGTCCACGCTGTGCTGCCGGGAGAGGAGAGGTGAGCGAGAGGGAAGGGGGAGTAATTGCCACATTAAGGGGAAGGAATTCAAAATATATTTAATCTCCCAATCCCTTTCACCCCCCAAGAGGTTTACAGTGAGCTTGCTCCGTCTTGTTATGAGACACAAGGAGAGCACAGAGAGCGTGAAATGGGAGATTCAGATCCGAGGTAACCGGCTGGCTCCTCACCAGGGTGAACTTGTGTGGGAAGGTTCACACAGACGGGGCAACTTTGCATGCAGCATCATGCAGCCACCTCGGAGTTGGTTGTGCTGCGTTTGTGTATGTGGGAAAATAGCACTGATGACTTTTGCCGCTGAAGCCTCATTTGCATATACTCGTCTCTGCCGGCACCGTTTCCTTGTTAGGTGTGTTGGTCACATTTCCCCATCAAATGGAGGATTTTTTAAGCAATTGTTTCCTCCTGTCGTCTTTCTGAAAATAGCTCCAGGTGAGGGGATCACAGAAAGCCGCAGTGAGGCTGCGTCAGCTCGAGAGGTGTAGGGGCAGGGTTAAAGGCCTGCTGGATTCTACTGTATGTCATCGTGTGGTTTGGACTCGCACTAGGACATATGGTGGGGTGTATTTTTATAATGTAATCATTCCTCCTCTTGCAACAACACTGTTAAAACTTTCTGCATGCTGGGGCAAGAATTCAGTGAAGAGCCCCGCTGCCCTAGACACAGCAGAGCATAAACAATGGAGCTAGGGCCTTGGCAGTAACACACACACTGCACACATGGACACACAACAGCACACACATTTGCCCCATGCAACTTTTGTTATTACCCCAGAGCTGTTTATTTCTTGCATAATGTACAACATTTTCCCGGGAATTCTCACGGACGTCTTTTTATGTCTCTCGGTTTTCCCAAAATGATTTGTTCAATCCTGAGTCGAAGACGCGCCGCCTACACGTGGGCCCTTTCGAGTGGTTTTATTAGTATGGCGTGTTTACTTGGCCAAATGTAACCTGTGGTTTTCTGAGGTGAGTCATCTTCCGCTGTCAAGGAGGGACGGCGAGGTCAGCCGGAGTTCTTTCCTCCAGGAGCAGTTTCAGTGACATTGACTCGCCTTTCAGGTAGTAAAGGTAATTGCACCACCCATGCATATCCTCTCTTTACTTATCAGCTGTAAATACCCATCTACTGTACGTAGTTGAGCCAGGTTACCTCATCTGTTTCAAGACACATGTTTGTTTATGGTGTAGCTGCTGACAAAATTATACCTCTGACACCGACACTCCCAATTTCCTGCGTATTTTCTCGGAGTGGTGTTATTTATTTATCAGCGCTTCTATTTGAAAAGACAGAAAGTCGCCTAACCAGCTGCTCAGGCACAGGAGCATCGACACCATGATTGAATGGGTTCTGCATTATCCGCTCAGCTCATCAGGGAAACGGCAGCCTGGTTCTTTAGGGTGCTGATACGCTGATTCGGTGTGATGGGGTGCCCAGTGTGCATGAACATGCTAACCCCTAAGCTGCCGGCCCGAACACTGTGCTCTGTGTTGATGGAGGCGACGGGCACGCAGATCGTGTTTCCAGCAGAAGCAGGAAGTGAGAATTGGAGGGTTCCTGCTACCAGGCCCCTTCTTTCCTGCAGATCCTACACGGAGCTAAACTCAAACCATGTGTGTTCTCGCCCTGTGGACGTCCGCGCACAGCCGGCCTGGCTGCCTGGCTGGCTAGTTGGCAAGTGCTGTGGTCTTCTTGTGATCTGAGGAAACATTCATCCCCTCCCTCTTGCCATTGTTATTTGAATCCCCTCTCTGTGGAACTCCACTGGGGTCTTTTGGGGGAAAGTGGTAAGTGATTCCTCTCTGTGTCCGGTCTCTAAAGACACACCCCTCCCCTCTTTGAGCTTTCATTCGCGGTTAGACACACGATGGATGTGATTGGGGAAGTACAGTAGTCCGTCCCCAGGGTCAAAGGTCATTTCCTGATACTCAAGCTGCCAACGGGTTAACTAGGACCAGATTAAGAGAAATGGCTTTAACTCACAGAGACAATGGAGGAATAAAGCCACCGATAGTTACTCGGTAATTACATAAACTGATGGCTGCATGTGACTTGTGTTAAGCCAGTGGGAAAAATCATCACAAAAAAAATTCATTCATTTTATGATTTATAGTTATTTTTTATCACAGTGGCTTTATAAATGCCTGAGAGGGCCTCTGGTGCTCATAACGTCTCCTGCCTAAAACACATCATTCCCTTTAAATGCACTTGTGTTCTGAGCAGTGATGAAGAATACAGGATAAGAACACCCCACAGACATCAGTCGTCTGTTTCAACACAAACACGCTGCCCGATTGTGACCATAAGAGCAATGAATCAGTGTCTGAGTGTCGCAGTGTGAAGCTTTTGTGTCCCCCGGTTGTGTACCGTGTTGTCAAAGTCAGGGTGTTTTAGTCAATGGTGGCATGTTCTGGCATGGGAATGCCCCCAAGACGAGGTATTTATGTTGATGGAAAGCGAGGCTGTTTGAGGCTGGTTAGGTGGAATACCTGTGTCTGCGCTCAATCCTTCCACTTCAAGAACGGCTGTTTACAGAAAACACAGGGGGATGAAGGGATAATCTGTGAAAAATACACGTGTAACTTCGCTCTTTTTCTCTCGCTCTTTTCCCCCTTCTCTCTCACCGGCTGTTCTTGCGCTTTCGTCTTCAGGAGAGGAAAGGCACATTACGGATATGTGCCGACGTTTTATCGATCCGTTGAATGGATTTTGAGTGTTTATGGTCTCTCTCACCCATTCACGGACACATTCATTCACTTTGGATCAATCTAAGAGACTTTTGCTTTTGTGAACGACCGCTCTTCCTCCAGAGCCACACCGCCCTGTGTTTGCATTCCTGTAGTCTTCCTCATGAGAAATTCACCCCCGAGCCTCCTCAAGCCACCATTTTTCCCCGATGAGACACATTGTATGGACACCTGTGGGCTTCTATTTCCACTCGGGTGGGGGGGAGTTGAGAGATGGGGAGGAGCGGACAGCATTGCCAGCTTTTAATCGAGATGCGTTGACTAATCGCTCGGGGATTAGGCTCTTAGACAAGGCCTCTTTCATTCTGACACTCCATACGCCGCAGAGACTCAGCCTGGAGATGGAGAGGGCAGGGGAAAGTACATTTCTCAAGGACCGAGGAGGGGAGGGGGAGTACAGATGGCATACTTTACCTGGATGTGCTTTGTTTAATCATGCCTGAGCCCTCTGCATGCAGACACACACACACACACACACAGATTTACCCTCAGGCTGGATTTTCCCCCAGCTGGAGTCAGCAGGGCCGATTCCTCACAGCAATCACATTCTCAGCCTCTGCCTGCGGAGGAGCAAATGGACACTGGCTTTGAGTTGTGTTGTACAATTAACTGCAAAAAAAAAAAAAAACATCAAATCGAGGAGTGCATAAATGATTTTGAACAATAAAACAATTGTGCCATTCCACATTTACGCCACACCCTGCTCGCCATGTTGAGTGAAGATGACATGTTTTTTGGGAACCGGGCCTTCTTTCAGCCCGCTTGCAAACAAACACTCAAACACACACACTCGTGCTCTGACTCAGATTGAGTTTAGTGTGCCGTGTGTAGTTTGTGTGTGTGTGTGTTTGCTTGGGAGTGGGCCGTGGACCTGTATATTGTTGTATGTAAATGAAGCGGGGAGATACCGTCGTGTTCTGTGGTGTAGCTCGGACCTGATGTTGCCCAGACCTCTCTGCTGTGTATTGTAGTGTTTGATGAGGTCATTCATAACACACAGTTTATACACAAACACAAGAAATTGTAGGCAGAGAAATAAGGTAAGAGCAAAAGGAAAAAGGGGGTTGCTGAGGTATCACAGTTGTATCGCCCTTTCTCACGATACGAGATTGAAGACGCTTGTATCACAGTTTTGTTTTCAGGCTCCTCACAGCACTTATGTAAAAGCTCACGATTCATTATGAGGCAGGTAGAACTTTGTTGAGGCAACCAAAGAAGAAAGTGAAACAAGACAGAAAGGTGCTGCTTCGATCACATGTGACGTCCCATGTGCTGCAACTTCCAGAAAACAACAGGCTCCCACATTAAGGGCTAGGAACACGTAGGCAGCTTTGTTTTTCCATTTTGCAGAGAATTGGACTATACAGATAAACAACAGTGGAGCTGTAAGAAAAGGGGGGCACTCCGTTTTCGGGACACATTTGGGACAGCATGATGAAGCTGAAATTCAGTCCGACTCTAAAATGAGTTGTGCAGAGAGGAAATCAAGCTCAACAAAAAAAAAGTAATTCCCTGTGAAGATGATGCCTGATCTGATTTAGGATCAGTTGCTGTCATAACACTCGACAGATTACTTCTTCCATCCACCTCGTAATTCAGAGATGCATTATTAAATTTGTTTCTTTTTTTTGAAGGTGTTGTCATGCTCAAGGACATTACATTAGATTGTATGATTTTTTTTTTTACATAATCTGCTCTTGGTTTCCTGTCATTGAAGCTGGCAAGGTGTGACATGCCGTTTTTCTGGATCCTCCATTTGCACAGTTTGCCTCTAAAGCCTCTAAGTTTCAGGCTTCACACACCTCTCGGAGAAACCTGCTACACGCTAAGCCCTCTTTGAATAGAGCATGGTGCGGAGCAAGCATAGGCCCAGGACAACCTTGTAACATGACTAAGAAGGGCAAACACCACAATGATTCTTGTCTTTTTCAAAAGGCTTCTGTCAGGGTAGCACGTTCTAGAGGTCCGTCCATTGTTCCCTCGATTAACTCTGCCTCAAGTGTCTGTTTGCACTAAGCGGCCTTAAACCACCACACTGGGATCTTCAGAGCTCCTTTTTTTTGTTCCTGTGTCTGATTTGTCAGGGTGACAGGGTTTGTAAAGATAATGCATGTGCAGCAGGCAGGCCGGGGTCAGGTGTGCAACGTCAGCCGGGTGTTTGCTCAGTGGACTCGTGTGTTCTCTCAGCCATGTACACTCTCAAGTAGCGTTGGCTCAAGCAAACACGGATGAAGCAACTTGGACGAGGACGCCAAAGAACCAGTTCCAAGAATCGTACCCTGCAACTTGACACTGGATTAGAAAGTGGAATTGTACCGTTCACCCTCAAGTCGACGCACAATCCTACTCTCCGCACTGTGTTTGTTCTTGAACACATACTGTGGCCTGTTGTTTGTGTAGTCACTGGAGCAGCATGGAAGTTGCTGCCAACCTGGCTGTGCAGTGTGTGCGCTCTCTGAGATAACAAAGGAAATAAATTAAATAGCACTAAAGCATTTGCGGTTGGAGAGATAGAAAAACTGAGACATACTTTGCAGAAAAATGGGAGGGGCGAGGTAGAAGCTGAGGCTGCAGGATATGAATAGGTGTCTGTGAGTGTTAAAGGGCTGTGTTTACGAAGCACAGGGCTGGGAACTAAGTGTTCGGGCCTCCAGGTGTGTGTGCTGGTGGTTGTCAGGGCTTGTGAGGCCCGCTGCGGAGGTGGCTACGTGACAGCGGTAATGATAGGTTGTGGCGGGTGAAGACATGAATGTGTGTGTGTGTCTGTGTGCATGTGCGTTGCTGCAGGCGTTAGCTTGGTCCCTGATGACATACACATTCACAAACAGAAAAGCCCGTGCACACAACCATGTGCCTTATACCAGACCTTGCATCCCACGCAGCACGAGCAATTAGACACATGACATCAGGACAAGTGAGCACTTGCCAAGTGAGGAGGGCAACGTTCTACAAATCCGGGGTCAGATAATCCTCACCCAGCGAGCTTCATCACAAATGCAGGGCGCTTAAACCAGGTGACGGAGAGGTCAAGTTCAGGTTGAGGTGTGACGTGGCTGACAGGGTCAAGTGCCTCTGCCTGTCTGATTCTCCTCCGACCTGTTGACTAAACAAGTATACATGTATACATGTGTATTTTGAGTTCTTCAGGCTGCATTTGTGCATTTGCTTTGTGCAGATGAGAAGGACTTAGTCATTATTCACCAATATATCATAATACAGTCAAATTTACTGAAAACACACCACCCGCAAACCCAAAACATGAAGCAGTGGAAGAAGCATTTTAAGGATGACAGAGAACATAGAGAGAAGTCCATAGTTAAAGCTTGTAAACGACCAGAATGTCAACCAAAACTGTGTCAAATAAACTTTTGCATTCATAAAACCTTTTGGTTTCAGGCCCTGTTCATTGGTCATTGGCATTGAGAACCCGAACAAACCTTAAATCAATGGTTTTGGCCAAAGAATTGAAACAGTTTAAAATCAAAATAAATGCATCCACAGAATTCAGGTTCAAAGGTGCTTTTGAGAGAAGCTATAACTAATCAGATTTTGCGGATTTCCTTTTCCGCGTAGCAAAAAAAACCCCTTGACAATGACATTCTGATCTCAGCTCCAAAGATGTTCGAATCCGGTTAATGTTTTACGACATGCACATACCTGGAGCTCATTAAATGGGATCTTCAGTGCACTACCCTCTGCTGTCATTTACAGTAACTTGTGGGGATAATAGCGCTGCTCGACAAAGATGCTCATTGTTGTGGCTCGCAGCGAGGCCTTGTGTCTTGGGGAAACCGAACTGGGCTGCGGCAAGCTGCCCCACACAATAAAGCTCTCAGGAGGGACCTTCTCCGAGCCGGGGCCTTCCACTATGGTCTCACCACTCCGGCCGCATCCGTTTGGCGGGCACTGCTTTTCTCTTTGCTGTGATATGCCGCAATATTTGAAAACACATACACAAACAGAAAGGCAAGAGAATGAGATAGAGAGAGAGTGCGCAGGAGAGACAAGGAGAGGGCGCAGGAGAGACAACAGGCAAGCCATTGTCTTGTCTCACATAGGATGGACTCAGAGCTACTCATGTCTGCACGTCTGATCTCAAAGTACGAGCTGCGGCTTCGTGTAGGACGATTGAGTTGCCGCTGCTTTATGTCAAGCAGACTCTTTAACATGTCAGCCACCAGTAGACCTCTTAAAAATGAGACGTAATAAGGGCAAATGACGCAGGAGACAAATTACTTTTTAGAGAGCACCCAGTCATCCTGAGAATGGCAACCTGCCACATACCATGCTCAGGCAAAAAAAAAAAAGTAATAAGAAAATCACTCCATGACAGATGAACAGTGGGTGACCACTTGTTTGGTTTGGTAGCTTTTGTCCACAAAGATCAGACGCTCCTGTCAGGTGAATCCATAGAAGTCCTTGTGAGATTATTTTTCTATTAGACTTCATAACCTGAATTGGACACTAATGGGGCCGGGTTTAAAGAGGCAAAGAGGATATGTCCTGCTGTCTCAGGGCTTAGCGCCGGTTCAAAGCCATCCAACTGTCAGCAGCAGCTGCTCTTCTCAGGAGCTCTGACTTTGTCCGACTGTATAAAGAAGCTACTGCTTAACCGCTTAGGTCCATCCCTAACAATACGACACTATATGTCTCCCCATGCGTTGCAGGAGAATGCTTTATGATTTAGACAGTGTGAAGCCGTCTGGAAAGATATCAAAGCGTGCCCCTCTTCCATCGCTGACTCTTGTTGTTTCTCTTCAGTTAATTTACTTTCCAGTCCCAGAGACGGCAGTGCCCAGAGGCAGCGTCAGTGCTTATATTTGTGATTTTGTTGGCAGGGGAACAATAGTTCAGTTTAAGCAGTGCATTCCTGATTATTGACACACTGGTATGGAGAAGGATTAGTGAGCGCCTCGGCTTTCTGGATCTTCGGCGTTGGCTGGTGAGCAACACCTGGGTGTATCCATGACAACAATGAACCAGTGATTTCGCCACCAACCGGTTCGACAGAGAGTCTGTGGTGGCGCTTGTGCAAGCAGGGTCACTGAAGAGCGGAGAGGTGGGACAGATCGAGTCCTGGCAAAGGCTTCCAGGTGTGAGAGGAGTTTCAACTCACCCCTGCTCTTTAATGAAACTCGTTAAATGCGTGTTGGGATTTTTTTTCTCTCTCTCGCAAGTTTCTCTCCTGCACGTTCAATAGGAAAAGCATTATGGTTTGCAGATTGTGGTTTATGGTTTCTGCAAGAGGAGCTGGTACCATTCTGAAAGCCCTGATTACCTGTGTCCGGCGAGCCCACACGTGGTCTGTGGTGAGATGGCCCGATAGCGGCAGGACTGAGGCAGCATTGTTGCACATGCACGTTTGCTGAGGGTCTCCTGCTCTGAGGGACCTGCTCCTCAATCTTATCAGCAGGAGCCCACAGGACCCGTATCAAGCAACATGGAAAAGACTTCCCCTGACATCATGGCCTCTGAGGTTTACCCAGGATACATTATGATAGCGGAACCTGCTACTTGGTTTCACATGGAGGCGTTCAGATATGAAACGACATCTTGCATCAGTTATGATTTGCATGTGTTGCCTGCACGTTACTGGCTCTCTTAAATCTAACAGCTGAAGTAGAGCTCTGGATGAAAGACAACTTTTTTTTAAATAAACCAAGTGCAATAAAGAGTTTGTTTGAAATTTAAAGATCAGCATAATATAAGTTGAAGGGATAGTTCAGCCAAAAATGAAAATCCACTATCTACTCACCACTATGTCAAAGGAGGGGTGGGTGATGTGTATGAGTCAACCCTTTTGGAGTTTCAGAGGTAAACAGCGTTGAATTATGTGATGCCCACTTCTTCAAACTTAATAATAACAACATCCAAGTGTCATAACTTCAATTCAACTCGAAACAGCATCATTTACACCAACTTTTTAGCCTAAATGTCCTCTGATATCTGACATTTAGACTAAAAAGTTGGTGTCAATGATGCTGTTTCGAGTTGAATTTGAATGTCGGGGCTTACGGACACTTGAATGACACCATAGGAGCAGTATGGAGGTATTTTATTTTCACGTTTACTTTAATTATAATGGATTTGGCTGCAACGTTGTTTAGCTCCAAAAGTGTGTTGTGTTCTTAAACACCTCACCCGTCCCATCGGCGTAGTGGGGAGTGGATAATGAGGGCATTTTAATTTATTTGGGGAGAACTATCCCTTTTAAGTTTTGACATTTTCCCAAGAATACTATAACAAATTAGGCCCAAGCTTGACCTGCCATGTGTGGTTGTTTTGAATGAACATACATTTTGCTTTGCAGTTAATTGTGCGTTTATTTTATTGTCTTTTTCCCTGGCACGTTGTGGGAAACATAATGCTCTCAATCTCTCCGGGAGCAGCTGCAGTGGTGTCGTGTTGTGATTCTCCGCTCGTTGCGCAGGTGTCAGCACTGGTCAATTACTTGCGCCCGGATAGAGACGTTGATTCATTCATGTAGCGTCTGTGCACAAACCTTGAGAGTTAGCAGAGAGATAGGGCCGCGTGCTGAGAAGAAAAACAGCGTGTCCTCATAAAGTTACTGTCCATGCGTCTCAGAGGTGACTGCAGTCTGCAGCAGAAACTTTATCGCAAACTTCTCAAACTGTGTTACTAACGAGCACTGATAAGTGAGGTATTTAGGGCATTAGTCTGGTGTGTGCTGCCAGAGGTGATATTGGCTGGAAGGCCAGACAGCTGACAAATACGCCAGGAGGGGGAAAATCCATCCGTTTGCACGAGTCACTGAATTATCGAGCTGACTCACAGTTAGCTCACCTGGTGTGTATCGTAAACTAATGATTTCCAGTGAAGTTTTTACTCATTAGATTTTCCCTCTGCACCTTTGAACCTAGTCTGGTATCTTGTTCTTTGAGACTGTCAAGGCCCTTTCCCATGATCCTCCTCTCTCTGACTGTATAATCATGTCCATCATTAACATAGTTGTTGTTTTGTTTTACACCCCTATTGGCATGAGGAGAAGGTGCACAGGCGTAATTACATAATGTTTCATATGTCCGTAATTATGTTTTAATAAAATAATGGGCACCTTTTATTTACCTGCTCATCGCTCCAACAAGTTGTGAGTTTAAATCAGGAAAAAGGCCCAAACTGGTCTTGTGAGTTTGTCACAAGGCAGAAACAACAGGGGGGGGGGGTAAATCTATAAAAAAAGACACAAAGAATTAATTAATACATTGAAAAGGTTTTTCCAGAGTAAACGTGGGCGTCTGCATAAAATAGCACAGAATATGTGAAAGACAAACAAACACTGCATGTTCTTCCCGATCTCTGAGATGTCACAGAGACAAGTGTCAGGTGATGAGTGCCGAGTGGAGTGCAGTCCGACCGGACGAGGCCCGTACGCTCAGGGGCCGACAACGAGCGGTTTTGTTTGGCGTCGCCCCTTTGTCGACGCCGTCAGCTTCCCATGCCTATTAGGTTGCTGTCCGCGAATGGGCACAACGTGATGACATGCCCCCGCACAATGCCACTGGTTCGCACTGCATCATTGTCAAATTATCGCCCCTCTTGCTCAACTGGAGTGGTTTTAGCAGAAAGGGACACTCTGCCTTTATGCAATAGCAGTATGAAGTCATTGCTGCCATAGCCAGGCACATTTTCTGTGAGATACCTGGGAAGATATTTATTGTCTCAGTCTTTCTTGCATCCTGGGTGCGTAATTGATGTGTTATCCTTGTCACGCCGATGAGGAGGTCCTGCATATTTATATAAATGTTTTCTGATTGCTCATCCCTGGGTGGGCACTCCTGCTCCGGCCCTTTTTGGGGGAGAGAAAAAAAATTCCCCTGCCAGTAATGAAGTGTGTTACGGGCTTTACCCATGGTCCTCTGGTGTAAGGCAGCGTGGGAAGTTTGGTGAACTTCCTGACCCCACGCATCACCGCGGCACATTGACCCTCATCACGTGACAAAGGAATGTTCCGCATCTTTTGTTTTAACATCCACGGCACTCATGGAGTTGAGAGCAATTTTGCATACTATAGAATAATCACTAGGCTGGCATTTTGCCTCCCCATTCTCCCCCTGTGTTATTCTCAAACAGGATTTGAAGGCAGCCCTCTCCTGCATCTTTTAAATCACTTCAAGCACTGCTGAAGCCTTTTTCACCCAAAGGGGGCACCAATCTAATGGCATCGTTTGGGCCTGCACACATCCAGGGAATCAACCCCTTTTTTTCTACGCTTACGTTTTTGTGAAGAGGGGAAAACAAAAGGCCGGCCCAGTGAAGCGCATCTCGGCTGGCGGGCTGAATAGAGGGGCCCCTTTCATGGCTGTTTATGAGCACCCCTCTTCAAAAACACACATACAAATCACATCCAGTTCTCCCAATGGCTCCTCTGATACACGGATGATGGTGGGGAGGGGAGGGGAGGGGAGGGGAGGTGCCCCTCTCTCCTTTTCATGTGTTCCAGTTGATGGATTTCCACCCGGTGTCACCTCGACTTTACTATCGGGTCCATCAGTTTGTTTTTGTGGGTTTAATCACTTGTTACATAAGAGCACGTCCAGCATCGCGGCCGAAAAACATCATTAAAATGTTGCTTATAACAGATGCCGGACAGAAGGCAGAAAAACAGGCTGTTATCAAACTGTCCCCGTTGCCTTTGGTGTTTTCAAAATGTAAGATTGAATTTATAGGGGAAATAATCCATCATGTCACTCCGAGGCATTGTGACTGTCAAAAGTATAAATCGTTGCGGTTAATGATTAATCTTTGGGGTCAATTGTTTTCGTTTCTTTTGAGTGATAAGTCCAGAAAGACTCGGACGAATTTCCACAGTTTTTTTAGCTCAAGTGACACCTAACAAAGTAAGAATCCTAAAGTTTTTACAATCATTTATAGAATTAAGTTTCTTTTTGCATGATTTTAAGGATTCATTTCCTAAGATAGTTGCTGATGATCACCTGGTAGCACGTTCATCCCACACACAGTGGCTTGAGCCACTCTGCAGCGACCGCAGGTGCGATTCCGACCTTCCCCTTTGCTGCATGTCTTCCCCTTTCTCTCTCCTCATTAAAGCTTTCTGTCCTGTCAATAGAGGGGAAAATGCCCACAAATATGAAGTCGCTTTTTTTTTGCAATCATCAATAAATATAAATAAAGATGATCCAGAGGAGAGGGTGTGTTCCTGTTTAGCACCTGCATGTCTGTTTTACCTGCACATGTGTCTGTTTACTGGCAAAAGGAAGGAGGATTCTTTCTCTTCCACTCTCCTCTGCAAGTCAAACATGAAGGTCAGAGAGCTGACAGCATTGTAACAAATTGCAAGTCCCCCCCCACCATGAAGTAGATTCTTGTAGCTACCTTTTTACAGCCTGTGTCATATCTTGTTGAACAGGTAGGGTTTGACGGACAGGAGGAATGCAGGCCGAGGGATTTGTTTTGTAATGGCACTCCATTCTTTAGGTGTTCTTGAGCAAACAGAGCGGCGCTATGTCCTGTTTTCACGGGTTTCACACGTCACTGTTCAAACTCTCAAACAGGCTTGTCCCCGGGAGTACATGGAAGAGAGTAAACAGTGCTGTAATACTTCACCATTCTGACCTTCTGCTAACTCGATACACACAGTTAAACACACACTCGCCTTTTTACTCGCCATGCAGCGCGAGAGGATGTGTGAAAAGTTCGTTTTAATCTCCGACTCTTCCGGTTTATCTGTTATGCAACTGAATGAGTGAAGCGACAGAGACACGGATGATGTTGACGCGAATCAAATCCAAGCTTTTGTTGCATAGCAACGTTTTTCGGTGTCTAGATTCATGCTGATGTTACAGAGACACTCCAGCTGAGTTTAACTCTTAGTTAGCAGCTTTTGTAGTTTCTCAAAATGAGAAAAATTCAAATTGAATGATTCCCTTTTGGTTGCATGTCAGAAAATAGCTTTTCTTAAGGCAACAGTTTTTTTTTTAACATGGGTGATATGTCATGTTATGAGTGCAGCATTTGGTGCTGCGTGTGGCGGCCCCCTACTTGAGTTCTCCTTTGGGTCAAATCTACGTGGTGGGGATTCTGTGGGAAAGTTTGAAAGCTCGTAAAGTGATGGATTTTCAAGTGCTCCCTGAATCCCAACCAAACGTATTGAAACAGTGCAATGTCTAGGTTTATTAATGGCGTGGAAAAATATGGAGGAAACGTGTAGTGCTCCCTGGCCGGTGCACGGAGCCGAGTCTCTCGGGCTGATTTAGTTTATGTAAGCATGTGTGAAGTAGTCAGGGGCGTAAGTGTCTGGACTTGTGCGTCTTTACAGTAGTGCCAAGCTCCCCGCCATGTTGTCCTTTTATACAAACATAAAGGAACCAAGCACCTACTGCTTGTGTAGATCCCTCCGTGATCCTCTCTTTACTGTTCTTTTCTTCTCCGCTTGTTTTAAATAAGTCTCCGATGCACAAGGCTTTTCTTTGTGGTTGTGTAACATGATTCGAGGAGAACACGGGGCGAGAGTGAGACGAAGAGGAAGAGAAAGGCAACAGAAAGAAAGAGAAAGAGAGAGAGAGAGAGAGAGAGGGTTTCATGTCCTACTGTGCGCTCGTATTTCTCAGCCCGTTTCATAGTTGTGGGTAGCCGGCCTATCACTGGCCTCCTCAGCTCCCTTCTGTCATGCATGGCGTGCCCTAATCTCTCTTGTGTACTGTAAACTGCCCCCTAATAACCCTGCACACGATTAAAGCAAACATCTTAATAACGGCCTGCCTCATTATCAACTCACACTGGGATAATGAGTGGTTCAGCCTCACCTCTGTGCAGTGCGGCTCGCCAATGAGCCTGAGGACGAGACAGCCCCCGCATATTTGTAAATATGAATAATCGTACGGCATGTGCGCTTGTCAGATTCTCTCATTTTGAATTGACGAGTGGTAATTGTTTTTGATGAGTATTATTTGTTGTCAGCTCATGTTGAGACCATCAGCACCAATGTGAGTGAGGAGTGCAGGTCGGACTGGGCCAGTGGCTCTAGAGGGTGCTGTTCACTGAGGAAATGTGTTGTATGATGACTCGCTTCCTCCCTGCTGCTTTCTTTTTTCCCTCTCTCACAAACATAAAACTTCTTGACGGTGTAAACAAAATCTAAATAGATCTGTGCAGCAGTATATATATATATATAAATATATATATATATACCTGTGTGCAGGTATATATACATATATATCATTTACTGTATACTTTCAAAGTTTATGGATCAGATCGGAGTCAGCTCTCGAGGGAAAGTGGGACAAAAACACCACAGAGAAGATTTCTCCAAGGAAAGATTTTCATTCTCTGACAGATTGTGTGGTATTGTGCTGCGAGGCTTCTTTTATTTGACATTAGGCCAATGTAATCCCCCCTGTGTGTGTGTGTGTGTGTGTGTGTGTGTGTGTGTGTGTGTGTGTCCCTCACCTGTGGCTCCTACACACACATATACACACACTCAAACAGACATACAAATGCCTGCAGATGTTTATACAAGTTTCACACAGCCAACAAGAGCAGATGATGAGCTGTCAGTCAGACCTCCACGGGCAGAGCGGAGATGGAGAGGAATGCGTCCGTCACTGTGTCACGCTTCCACCTGTGCTGTCTGTGGTTCCCTGTGGCGGTAGTGCAGGGTGTAATCCTTAACATCGCCTGTGTTTATGCCTGTGTTTTAGTTACAGGCCCGATACTCGCATGCTTTAGAGCTTAGATGGGACCTCTGCTTCACTTACTCTTCAGCCTGGCCCGGGGGCATCCTCCCTAGACTGCCACACACAGGCTGATCCCTGGCATGTACGGATACAGTCAACGAACACAGTAGCTTTCTACATGTGTCACACATCCTTTATTCACTTTGTGTACACAGAGTACACGAGTAGAAAGCCATGTGGAAGGCTTCTTGGCCATTCATTCCATTTCTTTATTACAAACTAGACTCTGTGCTCTGTCTGAGGTTGTTATGTACAAGGTCCTTTATTCTCGAAAGCTGCTCTAAAAATAGAAAAGTCAAAACCATCTATTTTTTTTCGGTTGAATTGCCGTAATAGGATCATTTGCAGGGAACATTAGGCTGTGGCTGCTTCCTTATGTACTCAGGGTATTTGAGGAGGTCTTGTTTTGTTATTTTATATGGTCAGCGTTTTCGTCACGAGTGACGCTGGCGGCACCGCTGAGATCATGAATGGGGAGGAGAACGTTTCCCTGTGCCAGGGACTGAACTCATTTTTTATTTTTGTAAATATGCTAAATTTAGAGCTCGGCCGCGGCCAGAGGTTCGTCCCGAGCTCCCTGAATGACACACCTTTTGAGAAGTGACTCAACATCTGGTATTTTTATCACAAGTGTGCTTTTTCCCCTTGTTTTTAGTTCTCGTTTTCCAACAGACGCACAATAAATGATGCGGTCCTGTTTTTCATTTGCAAGACTTGCTGGGTAGACGCCTTGTAGACGGCAGCCTCGTTCCCTCTGAAGGGGGAACATGCCTCAGCGGTGTTGGGGAAAACACTGCTCTGACGTGCGTTCGGTGGAGAACCAGTAGCAGGTCCTCTCTGCTCACACACCCTCCTCGCACAGCTGCCCGGTAGAAGGGCTGTTGTGATGGTGGCATTTCAACCCTTCAACGTTAGATGGCCAATTAGATAATGGGATTCGGTTTGCTTTTCTGGGGGAGCAGACCCAGCCGTGACGGTGCATACAGTTACACGGCAGCTTGTGCTGACTGAGACAAAACCTAGCACAGCGTAAAGTCGAGCCGAACGTAGGTGCAGCGTCGAGGCCCTGCGGTTCTTCTTCCGTACGGAGGTGACATTGATGAGATCCACCCGTCGGCTGTCTGTTTTTTCTGCCTCTGACCCATTATTGTCAAGCGGGCGCTCTGCTCCGCTGCAAAGTGGTCAGTGTTTTTGGATCCAGGTCTTGTGGGCTGAGGCTTTCAACCATTTTCCATTTGTACCTCATATTACATGCACTAACACCTAAATGAACCCAGCTGTACAAATGGGGAGTGAAGAGTTAACCAGATATAGCCATGGAACACGATATAATGAGTGTGTGAAGTGACGTTTGTCCTCCTTTGATTTTTCTATTCTCCTCTTGCTTTTTTTCAGAATGAAGGCATCCAAATTCATGGAATAAGATGTGAACCTTTAATCGCTTCCCAGGGATCTTCTGGTGAGTATATAGAGACACTTGAAAATATTTAAAGATTTGCCTGTTGGGTTTTCCTGCAAATCTCTGGGTTAGCCTTCTATCTAAGTGGATATATGCCAGAGAATCAAAGTGTTGCTGTGGTTGAAGCTTATAAAACTGGCGCAACTGCTATTTTACTCTTGGCACGGCCAGCCACCGAATGTTGTTAAGCATTAAGCTTAACATGGAGAATTTGAACAGAATTAACAGGGTGATGTTTGTTGAGGTGTACTTAACAGAATGTTCCCATCCTCAAATTGGCATCTTAACACAAATCATTTAATTACACTGCTTTTACAAAAACCACAGCCATCAATATGTTTTGTGACTGTGCTGGAGCCTTTGGTACTCGGTGTACTGAGCCACTCTCCCACATCCAATCAACCCCGCCACTCCCAATCCGCCCTCCCCTCCGGTGCCCAATATCCCTTCCCTATACTGGTCCACCCTCTACCCACCAGTGTGTGCCTGTCAGCGTGTCACCCCAGGGTGATGCCCCTCTCTCAGACCCTTGGAGGCCTTTTGACTCCGCAGCACTCCGTGTTTGCCCAATCATTTGGGAGCCGGATACGGGGATGAATTGTTAACTACAGCAGGTCAGCCTGTCCCCCCCCCCCCCCCCCGGCCCCCGACCTACTGTTGACTCATCTCCATGGCGATGTGGCAGGAATTTGTTTTCTCTCATGCGTCTGCTGCCAGCCAGCTCCCCGCCACCCTCCGCCACCGCCTCCTCCCCGCTCCTCTTCATCCTCTCCGCCACTGAGCGTCCAATCAAAAGGCTGCTGAAGGGGAGTCACATGGTCAGGAAGCGCTTGAGGGGGTGCGTCCCACTGGGTGGAGCGGCGCCATTGGGATTGATTTGTTTGCAAGTATAGTCAACGATTTTCTGACGCACAAAAGTGCAGAGTCATTTTTTAAACGTTGTCACGCTCACAAAGCTGCACAAGCGCACATGCAGACAGTGGTTTGGAGGAGGCTACAGCGTTTGTGGAACCAGACCTACATGAGGTTTATAACGTGCAACTTATTCTAAAATGGTTAAAAGCTATATAGTCTACATCTGTTTATTTTTGCTCTGCAGTTGCAGCACAACCCTAACCACAGAGCACAGGTCAAGTACCGTACATGATAGTTCTGTACGCATTGATAGAGCGCAGAGAAATGTATCTCTTTGTAGTACAGTACAGGGATTTATTCATTGGGAAAAAGGCTTTATTAGTTTGATATTACTTTAATTTTTCTAATCAAATTTGGTCCTATACATCATCCCAACATATCGACACGTTCAAGTCTGTGTGTGTGTCTATGTGTGTGTGTTTGTCGCCACATGCGTTATTGGCTTAGGGCAGGTGAGTGTTTGCCTACCTGTCTTCCTTTATTAGATGAGTGTTTGTCCAAGGAATGCACTATGTCCGATTTGTCATGGACTCTTATTGTTCGGCTCATCCAACCGGTGCCTTGAGGTTGAGCAGTGCTGTGCCCCGGCAAGTGAGAAATATGTGCCTTTCTTCCCCTTTTCCTCCTTCGCTCAGTGTATTTGCACATGTTCCCTTTTCTTGGATGAAAATGTGACTTGGTGGGAAAGTATGATGGATGGTAAATGCATTCCGAGTGAAAATGAGGAGTCCGGACCTGCTTTGAAGAAAAGTTGAATGTCACCCATTATAGATAATTTCGAAAAAAACTCGGGTAGAAGCCTGAAGTCTGAGCCTTCTTCTTCAGCTAGCTGTGACCGGACGGCTCTTGTTTTGTACATTGGTCTCTTTAAAAAGAAAAACTTTAATTGTGGTTTACCGAAACGTAAGTGAGACAAAAACGTTGTGACTGAGCAGAATTAGCCAGGAGCGTCCAGTAGATACATATGATCCCTGATGAGCGAAGCCGGCTCCCTTGCTTTGTTATAATGAGGAAACCTCGTTGAACTAATCCCACTCACTGTACTTGAGTGGTTAACGGAGCCATTACAGATTGAATGTGCAGCTTTTCAATTTATGTGGCTTTCTATGGACATCTGAGTGTGAGGGTACACAATGTCCATGTGCGGATGTAGCAGTACATCTGAATTTGCGTGCGTGTGGCGACTGTGTGTGTGTGTTTGTGCTGCTGTCATCCTGTGCCACCATCTGGGTGGTCCTCATGGCTGGTTTGATGGTAATCCCCCTGTCCCATAAATCAGTGTCCGGACTCGGGCCGGGAGCTGAGGCTGTGTGACCACTGGAGCGAGGGGCTTGAGGCACTAAGCCGAGACCCCAACCGCTGCCCTGCCCTGGCCTGGCCACACGTCAGCTCTCCACACCACCTTTAAAATAACTCGTCACGCATGGCTGACTTTGGGAAATGGCCTCAGCTCCAAGTACATACGAGTATAAGCCGCAGCAGAACTGGAGGGCAGCCCCATAAACCGAAGCACCGAGATAAAGTTTCATGATTTAAAAACCTGATTCAAAAACCTTCCTCTCTTTATTTTTTTCATTGTGGATCCTTCACTTTTTCAAATATTATATAAATGTGTTTGGTAATAACACAATTTGTTGGTTCTGACTAGTGGCTAACAACCCGAAGTGACTTATGATAGCCTTCCAGAGAGCTGCTCTCAGTTCAAACGTTCCTGCCTGCCTGAAAGTGCCAAGATTAAAGCCATATCTCGGTCTTTGTAGGGCCCATACCTCTCTGTGAGAATGAGAAGTGGGGATGAAGGCCTATCCAAGCTGTCTGGCTTGCATACAGCTCTCCACTAAGCTTTTATCTAGGGAGATTGGTCCCAGCTCTGTCCAGACCCGGCTCCCAGAGAGTGCACAGTCCTGAGACCTGTGGCATTAATAAAGATAATGCTGTTTGGAATAATAACAGTCAATTCCACCAAATGGAGGACAGAGACAACAGACGGATGTGCAGCGGAATACAAAAGAAGCCGAGATGAAAGGCTGAAAGGTAGGCCTGTGCACCTCTCTGGCTCTGGGAACTGACGGAACCTATATCAACATGCTCGCACACAAACAGGACTGAGTGGGACTCCGACGATTTTGACCCTCGGGTGCCGTGATGCATAAATGCAATTTGTTCTTTTGTCTGCCAAGATCACAGAGGGAGAGCAGTGACTTTGTCATTTCTTTTTTATTCGTACTCGTGTTTTTTTTCTCTCTCGCTCCCCTCCTTTTCATTCTCTCTATTCTCTTCCGAATTGCCTTCAGTGAGTGCAATTTAGTTTGATGAGCAGGTGGTCTTTTTTTTTTCTGAATCTCACTGTGCTGCTGGCTCCCACCTCTGGCGTGTGGGGCTTTCAGATGGAGTCAGTCATGTAGGCCGGGATTAGAAGGGTGGAGGAGAAAGAGGAGGAGGGTCCGGTGCAAGTCTTGGTATTGGCGACCTCAACGCCCCGCAGTCAGAACCATGCAGCGTGCAGATTGAAAGAGTTATTTTGTTGCTAAAGCTCTCAGCTGCACCCCAGATGGCTTTTGTGCTGGCCAGGGACATACTTAGGGACAGGGTTAACGCCACAGTGTTCCTCAGGCTTGGTGAGTCCCGGCGCTCAGCAGGTAAAGCACTGAGGGCCAAACACACAGAGAAGGCAAAGCATTGCCGTCTCGGCACTTTTCCACCTTGAACAGTGGAGCGAAACAAAATAAGTGGATTAAAGCAAAGGGAAGACTTTTTCTTCTTAGCATTCTCACAAACACACACACACATACAAACAGAATGAGATCAAGGCCTCTGAACATCCACCTAAATTAAGACTTAGTAGAGCATTTTTATCTGATGTCACAAAAGGGAGGAGATTGAGGAAACATGCAGTGTTTGCATTTCCATTGGACGCCTTTTCTCCTCGTGTGCACTATTCCCCTCGTTGCAGGAAAGTGCACAGGCTAAATTACAACCTGCTTTCACTGCTTTACCTTTGATCTCTGTTTCATCACACTGCTAATTAACCCACGGCGTGACTACAGAGGGAATTTATGGCCCATTACTTTATCTGTCCAGAATTCCTCTGCAATAATCTCCATGGTGATGCCTAGACAAGTAATCAATATTTGTCAATAATGTGAATCCGGTGCGCTGCTCTGCTGTCATCGCCGGTTGAGTTGTTGCGTCGTAAAAATCCCTTTTGCCCTTGAGCAACGAGGACACCGTGGCCTGGTTTATCCAATGGTGCTGTATATTTGCAATTTATTTTAGTTTATTAAATAGTAGAAAAATGTCCATTAAAATTTGTGAGACTTCAGAATCGTCTATTATGTTTCAGTCTATATTTATAAAACAGAAAAAGCAGCAAAATCAAATCTGAGAGACTGAAACAAGTTATTATCAATTAATAAATCAATGAATCACGTGATTGAAATGTTAATTAGGTACAGCACTAGATTAAACTCATAGTGTGTGATATAGAAAACTGTATGTAATTATATAACAAAAAGTAAATGAAGTAAACTTTAAATTCAAAGAATAGTAGAATAGTTGTATCCTCTTTAATCATTTGTGTCTTCTCACTTTTTTAATCAACACATTGGCTTCGCAGTGTTGTGCGTCAGTGCGATCAAAAAGTCTAAAACCACATTCCCATTCATTTCCCATTTTAGAGAGTTGGGAAAAGTGGGGTCTGACTCTCAATCCCTTTGTATATGTGCTGTCACAAGTGTCTTTTTATGTATTTTAACCTATTCAGACACTCGGCTGTCTCGACACTGTCTCTGTCTCAGCTGAAAAGGTCACAGGCGATATGTGTCAGTCAAAATCAAATTATCATCCCACAGAAAATGGCTGACCAGAAGACAGTGTCAGCATGAATAATGAAGCGGTAACAAAACAGCCATTACCATCAGACTATTGGGCTCTGGTCTTTCAGGTCTGAGCTGTAAATCAAATCTGGGAGGACTAATTTGTTGGAGTGCTCTGTTCCCCATTCTGAGTTTGTCCCCCAAATGCTTTACATGGAGGTTTGACAAGTGGGCGCTTCTATTCGCACTGATAAACAGCAGGGATTGGATCCAGACCCTGTTTTGCTCTCGCTGGAGCCCGGGGGGCTTGAAAGCACACAGATGAATGTCAGTCATTTGTTTATTATTGGTGATATTTGCCTGTTCCTAATCCCTGGCCAGATTAGCCTTGATGTGTTCCCCATCCCACCTTTTTCCACCATCGCAGTTCCTTGACATTTATGTTAGGAGTTTTTTTGAGTTAAGCGTATGTGTATGAACAATATGTGCACACCAACTTAGCCACCGACATACACACACACATGTATGCAGAGGCATGAATCTGGACTTTTGCATTTACAAATGTGAGGTTTGCAGAATTTGTTTGTTTCACAGATTTCCCCTCTTACTGCATCACATGTAACACTCTGATCAGTACCAATAGGAAAACTTACCGTGGCAGTTTTTTTTTTATCCCCTTCCAGGACATCTTGTGCTGTGGCCAGAATCCTGTTTAAGTCTTACGGTTTAGAGCTCCGGAAAGGGTTCTGTTTTTTCAAAACGGAAACTCTTAGAACCCCGTAGAAACCAATTAATCAATGACACTGAATGTCAGTGTAGCGTCATCGGAATCGGAAATTATTGACGTCACAAAGAACTTCGTAAGCGGTCAGGGTGGTGTTTATGTGTCCGTCATGTGTGTCATGAAAGTATTGGCCGAGCGTCACCTGGATCAGAGAGGGAACAGGGTTTTACAGAGCCGTGCGAGCTTGTTCAGGATGGCCTTTAAAGAGCTGATCCCGAACACTGCATAAATCTGTTTCCAGTTTCAAAACACGAGCACGCACATGCTCATTAACAAGCCATGCTCTTTTTCCCCAAACAGGGTTTTTTTGGGTGAGAAGGTCCTGCAAATCTGCACAAACACTTCTTCTCACAATCCTTGTTGCCCCAGTTCCTCCCACAAACACAGACAGAAGCAGATACACCAACTCTGATAGACGTGTAGCATGTAATTATCTATGTTTATGTGTGTGGGCTTTGAGGCCAAAAGGTTAAGAATGACAGTTCATAACTTTTCTTGGAATGCTAGAGGTAAACTAGTCAGGGTGAGAATCCCTTCCCACTGGGTGGAGCGGTTTGAAGGGATCTAGGGTCACATCCGGGTCAAGTCAGAAGTCAAGATGCAAGTGAAATGAACAGCATTTACATTTTCAAATTCCGATGTAAGTTGAAAGTTTTACATAGTTAAGTCCAAGTATATATTACAAGTGACAGAATTTACAGATACAACGGTTTCAATCTATTTAACCGTCACTGAAGCATATTTCCATCCGTGTTTTGCGTTGGCATTGTTGTTAAGAAATAGGCCTTGGTCTAACTTACCAACACAAAAGTACTTTTGTCCTCTAGCTTGAACTATTGTCTACACTGCCCCATATGATTTCCAGAGGGTCACTCATTTTTTTACTATCCAATCCCTATTTGAAGAAGTGCGCAATCACGGATTAACTGAGGACGAGCAGAAGGTGCCGTCTGTTTCTACGTAAGAATCTAACCTTAAGCATAAATGAGCCTTTGGGTTCACCACCTCAAGTTCGAGTTCCGATTTCTAAGAAACCCTCACACAATAGATGACAATCAGTCTCTAACATGACTCAGTAGAGACACTAATATTTGGTGAGACTTGACAGGCTGAATGCTTGACCCTCCGTCTACATCCTTTCCTACCCAAGCTTTACTCACTGCACATGGAAGCCCTCCTGCCGAATCGGTCACAGCTGAGCTTCATGGGGTGTTAGTTAATTGGCAGTTTTTGGGTACGTGCGGATATGCTCCACTATGCATATCTTCCTCAATGTCCCTTGCGTGATTTGCCTCTTTAAAGTGTCCTGTAATTGGCTGCACAGTCACAGTCCCCTGCTTCAACTGTCCCCTGTGGTACCTGATTGTGGCCTATTTGACCCCACAGCCCTGGGGTGAAAACCTCCTATCTGGCAGCCAAAACCAGTCACCAGTAACTTCCTTTGTTGTTTGTTTTTAGTCTTACCCCAGCTTCATCTCCCCCCCCCCCCCTTCTCTGTTGCTGTTCGTATGAGTTATGAATCTCATCTCTTTTCGCGGGGGCAATATTGGGAAAAGTGAAAAAATCTGCTCTGTTTCAACACCCTTTCATAAACCTAACCTGCCCCGTGTTTGTGTGAGTGTCAGGCAGTTCCTTGGTAACATGCCCGACTCCTCAGCCCCAGAGAAAGGCCTCAAAGGCTCCCCCCCTCAGACTTGGCATTCACATCCGTCCTGGGTGATCTGCAAGTGGACAGCTCTAAGTGCAGGTGTGAAGAAACATTGAGGACACGTATGAAACCGCATTTGGAGAACGTCTGGGAAGCATGTGGCCACATTCTTTCGGCAGTGTGAACGCAAATGTGTCCTGTGATGGACCGCCTGCCCTGCTGACGTCCTCTGGCTCGTCACGGTTTCAAAATGAGCTGACAATATTTAAACTTTTTCCCATGCATTGATTTATCTGTGGCCAACACTGCAATCCAATCTGTTTCCAATCTTATTTCACTGTAGAGCAGACTTTTTCGTCACAGTCAGACTTTCGAGGAAAATAATGCATTTTGCCTTTACAAGCAGCTGTAAATTAGCTACGTGTTTGTTTGCATATAGAGCGAAGGGAAAGGAGATGTGGTCACTTGATATGCTTGTGTGGACATGCTGTGCCGGGTGTGAACTGATGCTGTCCACCAGTGGATGGATCACCCATATTGCATGTTAATGTTGTTATGAACGGGACAAAAGTCTGTCTCTGGAAGACCCTGACAAATAAAACTGCCTGTGCCCTCTCCCTATACACACTACCCACTTGAAACTGGGCAGCATCAGCAGTACTGAAAGACCTGAAAGTACTGTGATCCCACCGTGGGGTGTATGGGTATGGCTTCGGCTGCACTACACTTTAATCCCCTTTCCTTTTAACCACAATGGGAAACATGTGCTTTCTCTGTGTAAGGTACAGGCCCACCATGGGAGAGGCTGTTTACCTTCACTCTAAAACTAACATTTCACGGCTCCTGTGACCATTCCTGGTCACTACCTCTAATGGGTTAACAGATGACAGGAGATAACTTGGTGGCATTTTCGTTTAAGACGAGACAATTCATTGCCACCCGTGCTTCTGAATAGAACTGTTTCATCACTTCTCACCTTGTAAAACACACAAATTAGTTTTTTTCCACATCAGGGGAGGAGGGTTATGATGTTTAATTTGTGTTATTAAGGAGTTGCTTGATGTAACTTTATTACCCTCTTAAATTTCCATTTTAAAGCTGTAGTTTGGCTCAGCATATGACGCTGATGACTTGAAAGCAAACCTGGGAGCGGTGCCTCGGCAAATCGACCTCCTAAACCAGAATAATCCTCCATTTTAGGATTTATCATATGTATGGATCATGTCCCACTGCTGAAGATGTTCAAGGTCACAGTCCTTATCACTTCAAGGTGTCAGCTGTAAGTCAGCTGTTCTGTGCAGACAGAGTGTAAAAGGGGAACCAGCAACCGTATGCTAACCCCGTTGAAAGGAAATGCACTCAAAAAGACAACGCTATCTTTATTTTATGGTTATGTTCATGTGTGTGTTGTCAGGAATGTGTGATATAACAGTGACAATATGTGTTCTGAGTTATTCTATTCCATTTTCTCAAACCTTTTACCCTTGCAATGTTTTTGATTGATTTAGTGATCGGTGGCTTGTCCAGTAGCATTGCTCATCTTCAGTAAATGTCCAAATTATCATGAAAATAAATTGTGACATTTGAAAGGCTGTAACGGGTATGCACTGACATAGTTTCCCCAAGGTCAAAACAAATGACCACACATCAATATGACTTTAACAAAACAACAAAATGCCAAAGTATCTTTCCAAGTTTTGGTTCTGTACTTTAATTAACTTGAAACAAGTGGCTATCCGGATAGTTCCAATTCTAAAGCCTTGATATGCTTTGGGAAATAACTGCCAGTTATGTTAGTGAGGGCCAGAACTTGTAAAACCACCAGCACAATGATTTATTGTCCAGTTGCTGTAAGAGTAACCATTGGAAGGCTTTGGCGACCACTTCCCAGCTCCTGGCTGGTGGCACCATGCTACAGATGCCGGCCTCCGCAGGTGTGGGAGGTGATCTGAGGGATGAGTGAGCTCTTCCTGTAGGTAACAGGAGCCTCAGCCAGCTTCCCCTGTTGACCTGGCTAAATCTGCCCTTTGCGGTCTTCTTATCTGAGCATCCATTGCAATCTAACCCAGGGCACGGCCCCTCCACTCCTCCATTCCCCTCGCTGCTGGTGTCCATCGCTGGTGCTCTCAGATATCACAGTGAAGAGAAAATGACCCGCTCAAGTTGAACTTGAGTTGGGATGACTGACAGCGTCCTGACGCCCCATTGTAGCCACAACTATCTCAGCTTCCTGCCACCCATGACTTCCCACCCTCTGACTTCCACAGGATGAAGGGCAAAAAGGAACACAGATAATGAGCTACTAAGTTTATCTATTTATTACAATGAACACTGAGGCAGAAGTGGTCGGTTTTCCAGACTCGATGGAGAGGTAATTGACATTTCCTTAAAAAAGTTGCAAAGACAAAATGCAATTTTGCTTGTTGGTTGGGCCAGAGGGACATGCTGATGTATTTAAAGGGCTTTCTGATTAGCAGAGTGGAGACTTAATGTAGATCCTGTAGGGACAGAGACTTGTACTTCCTCCAACTGTCTGGGTATGATTAAGCGGACCAGTCCACCATCAGCCAGCCAGCAAGCTGCTTTCGCACTATGACTGAGAATGAAAGAGTTGGAGCAGAAAACTCGGATAGCTGCACATCTGATCACTAAATCAAAAATGTGCAAAGACGTCAAAAGCACCATAGAAGCAAACAGTACCTCGTTCTGTTTTATTCAAATATCATTTGCTTACTTGTTGAGCTCAGTTAAAGTTAAGAAAACCCCTGGAAAATGTTACCATAACTGAAGCAACTAGCTTTCTAGAGTTCCCTGCTTTAGTGCATAGGGGTTCGGTAACATGAAGAGGACTCGAATCATTTGCGAATCAACTATCATTTGCAATTCTGCCAAACACATAATAAACGTGTTAGCACATGTGCTCATTCCATAGCGGAGCTGCCAAACAGCAGTCGAGCGCTGCTGAAAGGATGCTTATCACAGCCCCCTATGATTTTCTTTAACAAAGACCTTGCTTTGTTTTGATCTTATGTGAGGGAATCTGTGGCCTGAGAAGCTTTTTTTACTTTCACTGTTCTTGATGTCGGCCATATACATTCAGTATATATCTCTGGGTCCTGTAAGTTTGTAGGCACAGTTTTCAGACTCTATTTCTGGGCCATGCTGATACGCGCAGGGTGGCGTACATTCTCAAAGACGAGAAGGTTTGTAGGGCAAAATCTGATTAAGCCAGTCTCGATGTGTGTGTGTTCATGTGTGTGTTGAGTTGCGTGGATCTGAGCCTAGAGCTTTGTGTGTGTGTGTGTGTGTGTGTGTGTGTGTGTGTGTGTGTGTGTGTGTGTGTGTGTGTGTGTGTGTGTGTGTGTGTGTGTGTGTGTGTGTGTGTGTGTGTGTGTGTGTGTGTGTGTGTGTGTGTGTGTGTGTGTGTGTGTGTGTGTGTGTGTGTGTGTGTGTGTGTGTGTGTGTGTGGATTTGCAGACCTCAGCTTGGAGATGTAATCTGATTTGCAGAAAGGAACGGGTCATTTCACATGACTGGTTTAGAGGACCACTGGCGCAAGGTTGTGCCAGTGCCCCGTGTGTGTGTTTGTCTTTGTATGTGTGTGTGTGAGAGAGAGAGAAAGAAAGAGAGCTCTTGCTTTAATGAATTCACCTACAAGTATTTATCTGTTTCCACATAATGAGCTGCAGAAATATGATCATTTGTTAGTGCAGGCCCCTAAACAGTAGACATAAGAAGGTGTTGATGTTTGATGTATGGTTGAAGGAACCAAAACGCTGCAATGATTCAGTTGTTCTTGGTTTTAAATGAGAATTATTCGGAAAAGGTTACATGAAAGTGAGGCCACTGCTAATTAAGAGTCCATTACGCATCTGGAAAAAAGTACAGCCCTCCATCAGTTTTGTTTGCAGCCTTCTGTTTACACATCACTTATAATCAGAGCTTTATTTTGAACTAATGGACCATCAGAAATTATATCAAATAATTGAAATCATCCTATAGCCTCAGCCTTCTTGCGAGGACTACAAGGATCAAATCCCCTGGAAGCTTTGCCTCCGATTCCCCTGTGATTTCTAACATTGTTTGTTGATGTTTTTTCGGGGTGGAGACTCTCAGTTGTTTTTTCAGAGCTGGATGTGGTCCATCATGTGATTTTCATTGAGGAGTGGCCGGAGGAGACGACCTCAGTAAAAGCAAGTGAGCGTGCATGAGCTCGTGTTTGTGTCGCATCTGGCCTCGCTAATAAATGCAGGTTGCTTTCCATCTGGGGGTCATCAGTTATGGCCATGTGTGTGCTTGTCTGTTGTGTGTGTGTGTGTACATGCTTGTTTACACGTAGGCATGCACAGTACTTGTGAGTTGTGCACATGATCTCTCTGCACTGCACACGCCTGTCTTCTCTGAGATGTACAGATGTGTGTTTGTGGTGTTTGGCAGTGTGTTTTCTCTCCCATGTGTGTAGAGCTCATAAGCAGGACGATGCAGCAGGCAGGAAGCTCTGATCCCATCAGGCGTGTCAGCAGGGGCAGTTTTTCATAAGGCAGTAATCTCACCACACAAAGGGGCGTCCAATATTAGAGAGAGCCCCTACCCCTGAGCTAATCAAGACCCGACCAACCCTTCTCCTGGCTCTCCAGCCCTGTAAACATTACCTCATCTGGAGGCTTAGCCTAGCCACATGCCGCTCCAGCCTGCTGGTGTACATGATAACTCACTTAGCTCAGTACGATAGCGAAAAGAAACGGAAATATGAGAGGGGATATAAAAGAAATGGGGCCGGCACAAAGCTACCTAGGGTGTCTGGTGCCAGGGAAAGGTATTTTAAAAGGAGGAATTATTTTACCATGTCCTCCAGAAACTCTGGGAAGCAATTCGTCGGTATTCAGTTTCTCTCCCCGCCGTCCTGTTATTGCTGTTTTCCCCTCAACTCTCGGAGCCCTCAACCTGAAAGGAGGTTTTTAAGTTCAGGCTTTGTGTCACTCGGAAACAGTGCATTTGTTTCCACGGGAACTGGTCTGGGACAGTGAAACTCAGGAGCAGAGAGCACCTTTGTCTGTGATTGGATGAGGACGCCACAGCTTCCTTCACATGCTTGTATGAGGAAACCTGCAAGTTTTCAATATCTAACCGAACTTGTTGACCTTATAAAATAAAACCAAGTACATTTAAAATTGGTAAAAATGGAAAAAGCCACTTTGAATGCTTCCGTTCTTCTGAACTGCCAGGTGCTGCCGAACTCCACTGAAACCTTAGATTTACATAAACCAGAGTCACGCTGATCTATGCTGCTACTCCTGGTTTGACTCTTTAAATGGTCTGTGAAGATACTGGAGAAGGTCTGATTCATGTGGTCATTATGAACCCGGTGCCTGACAGAATAATGCATCATGAACGTATGGCAGCTGATCGTTACTTAAAAGTTCAGTGTTTAGGTGAAAGGGATCTATTGGCAGAAATTAAATATGTAATAACCCTAGGGAAGTTTTCACTAGTATGTTTCATCTAAATTCTACAAATGTTATCTTTACCCTTGAATGGGCCTTTTATATTTAAACAATTTATATTGACATCAGGAGTGGGTCCTCTCTAGGGAGGCAGCCATGTTTTTTTACAGTAGTCCAGACTGAACAAACTGAACTAAAGTTCTTCAAATTTGGTACAAATGTTCCTTTGGACTCCTGGTTGAAGGTCAAAGAAGAGCTCCTGTTCTTGTGATTATGATACATCAGGAACACCAACAATTAAATAACATCTGGCCAAACATTAACTTGGACTAAAAGATGACGTGATTAAAATGTGAATGTCAAATGTCTAAAGTCACTGCAACTTCACAAAACTCTTCTGCCTTGTGAAAATATTATCTTTGAACACTTTGAGGGAATCACTTCAAATTTGGCAGAAATGTTCACCTTGACTCACAGTTTCATTGAATAGATTTGGGTGGGCTCAGTCAAGGTCCTGGTGGTCTCAAAACACATGTTTTTGGCCTCTGTGACATGATATCTTATATCTGTCTTTCTTCTTGAATCTACCTTTTGTGGATTTCTTTTAATTTTGACCTGATTTCACTTGGACACAAAGATGATCCGATCAAGTTGAATCGTCGGAGGTAAAAGTCACGGTGACCTCACATGAGTCCGGAAAAAAGTTTATTGTCCGAAACTGCCCTAGATGGTGGAGGCTTCCAACCACAGCCAGTTTATTTTCCCTTGTTTAATTGTATTATTGTTTAAAGATGTGAACATCCAGTAGTTTACAAGAACAAAAAAACAGGAATGTAAAAATAAATAAATACAATTTTGTGCACCAAAATAGAATATACTCCTGTTATTTGTTAAGTAATGGAGGTTTGAAACTTTTAACTATAAACTTCCCTATGAAAACAGACATCGGAGGTATGTTCTCTCGTTGTACTGTGGAGAAATAAATATTTGTTGGAGTGTTAATGCAAGTTTAGGCAGAGCTGGACTAAATTAAATCTGATTCCTCCGTCTTTTTGGTTGACGTTTATGTTTACACTTAAATGAGCCCCTCTGAATCATTTCATTTCCCCCCGTCCTTTATCTTTTACAGATGATCTCAGAGGAGCAACAAGAAGAGGCTGAGTAATGGAAACATGATCTTCAGTGATTCAACAGGTAAGGATGACTCTGCTTTTTGTTTGATATTCATTCAGAGGAATAGATGATGCGTTCTTATCATTGGACACTGACAGTCGCAGCCAGAGTTTGGTCCGTCCACTGATCAAGTGGAGGCAGCAGTGGTAGTTCACATGTTTAAGACACATGATCCTGGATGGTGGCACTGGCCTCGTGCCCGTGTTCCTGTTTTTATTGTGTAACTCCAGTCATGACAGCATGGTAAAGAATGCAGTTGCACAGAGATATCACTTCAAACACTGCTTTTCTCAGGAGCCTCAGATCCTTTCAGTTGTACTGAATGAAGATATGCTTTGATGGCCCACCACAGAGTCGGTGGCCTTCAAAGAAACCCGTTGACGGGCTTTTGCGCAGCAGCCAGCAAGCTGAATGAGTGGCACTGTATACGTGCGCCTCTCAGGGGTAGCCGTGGGTGTTCTCAGTGGAGGTCAGACATGCTTGACCTCAACATGAGTAGTCTCTTTTTTTTTTTTCATGCTTGCATTGTCTTCTTTCATTTCCACTACCTGGTTCCCTCAGTAAACGAAGCGGGGCTGTGTGTGTGTGGATGGCAGGGAGCCAGCAGACAGGTACAGTAGATGTGCTGATGAGGGAGGGAGATAGGGGGACGGCCTCGGCGGCAGCCCCAGGCACAGACAGGCGTACACGGGCAGGCTGACGCTCAGAGGCAGGTTGGGACGTGGTTCTCTGTGCTGATCCTTCTCTCCTGGCTCTGCTTCCCGGTGAGGCATAGGTGAGAAACGTTGGAAGGGAAAAACCAGAATGGAGGGCATGGGAGAAATCAGGTAAAAAAAAATGTATTTGGCTGAGAAGCAAAACTGAAGAAGTATAGAACTATAAATAAGTTTATAGTTACATTAATCAAATCTAGAAAAGTGTGTTTGGTTGAAGCTTAGGCTAGGGGAAGAAAGTCGGTAACAGACGGTGATCTTTGAGGCCCGAGGGAAGGAAGGAGGAGTGCAGGAGGAGGTCGATGAAGAAAGAGAATGAGGCCATTTCCGGTACACGGGTGGAACGTGACATCGTGCAGGGAAACCAGCTCAGAGGTGCAGACAGGCAGAAAGAAGATGAGAAACACTGATGGATGACTACTTATCCTCTGACATGTTGTTCCTTCCCCGGGCAAAGGACAGGCAGGACGGGCCGGTCCTGCCACTTCGCTGCCTTGACAACCACGGGCCTGAGTGGATGATGTGTGTGTGTGTGGGGGGGGCAGGCAGACGACATGATGTCATTGCGTGGGAGGCTGTGAACACAAGCACAGGTAGAGCAGAGCAGAGGTTGACAAGAGGCCACCTGCCTGCATTACCTCACCTCGGGCCGTTCTCACATTGTTGTGAAGAAGCTGATGTTATGCACCGATAGAACATGTGCATCCAGCTGTCGCTCTGGATATAAATCAGTTTTTCCAAGCTTCCCACACTCGTGTTCTAGACAGACATTCTGTGTCATGTCTTCAAATGCTGGAATCAGATGTGTCTTTGTAATCAGGCCGTTTGTTATCTTTTACTGTTCTCTGTGCCTTAACAATACGAGAGTGACATCTTAATTCGGTTATCGGACTGAAGGAGCCACGCTGCTGGAAGCAAAACGCATCTGGGAATTTGCCAACGCATTTAATGTGATGATTTGATTTGAACGAGGCACTGGGTGCTTCATCTGCAACTTCTTGACGCCAGGGTTGAAAGTAGCTGCCAAATCCGTTCAACTGAAGGCATCAGCTGAGGAGATGCATGTGTCGATCAGTTTTGCATGTTTTTTAAGTCCTAGTTACTGGAGGTGACAGTTACCTTTATGATATTGTGAGGAGAAAAAAAATACCAGCAAAGCCTCTAACTTCTTTCGAGTGGGTATGAGAAACATGTGTCACTGTTAAAGCTTCAAGTGGTTGTTGGCTTCCAACAGTCATTAGTTTCTGTATTATGTTTCTAGGATCATGTTAAATCCCGGCCTGGACTGCGGACCAGCATCCCCTGCAGCAGATGTTTGCTCTTGGCACGGCTGCTGACAGCATGAGCTCCATCACTGACAATGTTGCTGCTCAGGACCCGCGCCAGCCGCTTGGACTTGGAGGAGCTCTGACATAAACTCAGCAGGACAGCGGCGTGTACTCCACCGCTCCGACATTATGGAACAGATCAGTCAACCCTGTCTGGAGAGATGCTCAAGTAGGAAAGCCAAATCAGTGAATGTGCATTCGCTGTAGTTACCACAATGGATCTACATATTATTTGACTTTTTCTAAATTGAACCTGGATTAATATTTTCCTGTATATGCATCTGCTTTTGATATCCAGCGCTTATTCATACTGTTGTTCATACCCTGTACCGTAGTTGTGACATTTACTGTGTTATTCTGGGACAAGAATCAACAGGCGCTGGAACTGTAAATGGAATATAATCAGATGTTATTTTCATTTTTTTAAACTTTTTTTTTTTTTTTTTTAACAAACCGGTGGCAGCGCTCTCACCGGCGCAGGCACACATGAGGTTTGTGGAGTGAAGAGCTCAATGAATTTCTCCTGTGGTGTAAAAACTAATTAATACACATGTGATCGAGATTCCTCAGAAGGATCAGTCCATTATCATCACAGTGTTAATGAATGTTAACCTTTAAAAACTCTCCCACTAACCCTGCATGTCCCTGTGACACTCTGTGTGTGGTTAATATTCCTGTCAGGCTGTGTAATTCCATGATGATTTATTGCAACATAACTTTGATTGTGTTATTTGCCGAAATAAAAGAGTGTTTCCAAGCTTTCGTATGTTTTGTTATTGCAGCTGCAGATGTAAGATCATCATCAGCTAATAAGAGGATTTAATGGTGTTTCGTTATACATCTGCAAATGCGTGAGTGCTGTTACTGTTTGTCACGCTGGCTTCGTTACTGGTTTGGCCAGTATTTGCCGTTCTGTTACCGTCTCAATAACCGTCTGTTATCGTCTCTGTTTATGAATTTCTTTCCTTTTCTGCTCAGTCAACAAGACGTGAAACAAAATTAATTTTTATAGTGGCAATGCACAAATGTAGTTTAAATGTTGATGAAATTAAATGTTGAATATCAGAGGTTTATACGTAATAGTGTCACTAACAGGCCCGGATACAGAAGATCAACCCAATTGGTCAAGTTTATTCTGTGTAATTTGAATCTGCCAATCCTGCTATTTCATTCTCCCTTTCAGAATTTACTGATTTCTGAATTGCTGGTGGGCCACAGGGCTGTCTGTTCCCTAATTGAAATTTATCTTTATTTGAATGAGCAGATATCGATTCATAATAAAGACAGATCGATCACACTCGGGTGTTGTGGTGCTGCCTTCAGGTGCTGTCAAAAAAAAACACTGCACAGAGGACGACCAGGCCAAAGTCTCCAGGTGTTCCCAGTTTGTTCACCTACTAAAGTGAACCGGGCTGTTGAACTTGTTTTTTTAAATGACTTGTATCATTACAAATATCATCTGTTCAAAGCTTCGTTACTGGAACCAATCACCTGCATGCATGCTTCCATGGGGGGGTTAACGATGGTTCAGTTGCGCTACTCTGTTTGCAAAAATAATTATTCAATATAATTAAAATAATAATCATTATTGTAATTACTCCACAGCTTTGTTGAACTTCCTATTGTGACACATTTTTTTAAACTGAAAAAGTGCACGTCCGAATTTTAGTATTGCCCCCCCCCCAAATCTAAGCACTCTAGATCCAGGCCTTGTCAATAATGGTTCCATCTGAAGTGATCCGGCTTAAAAACACATTTACAATTTGTCACAAGGCAAATGACATCATGGAAAGTGAGTCTGCTGACTTTACTTTCTGTAAACCTTGCCTGTATGATGCTGAGAGAGAAGTGTTTTAATGTCACTCTCTGGGTCAAGCTGCAGGGAGTTTTCACCGGCTTGTGGATACGAAATTCCCTGCAACCCCTTGCTTTCCGCAGAAAGACTTTCCAGTGTAGGCCGAAAATGCATTCATCGCTTTCAATTGGTTATTGTAAGTTCAGCGATTCAGCAGCGACTTCCCCTTCAGCTGTCTCTCTCGCTGTCAATTTGGAGCTGGGATTCAATAAAGTTTGGCTGAGGGGGCTTTGGGGGGGGGGGTGGGACTCTGGTGGGAGAGTGCGAGGTAGCGGCGTTGCCAAGGAGGTAATTATTCCTCAAGGGGTTTGCGTATTGTCGTCTTTTTTTTCCTCTGTGATAAAATAAAGTCGGCCGGTCTCGTCTCCATCGCGGGGAGCACAGGCTTAACAATGTCCTGACGAGTTGTTCAAAAGCATCGTAGGGACCATATTAAGAATCACATTTGTGGGGTGGGGTGGGGGGGGGGGGGGGGGGGGGGGGAGGTCAGCGCCATCTGAAAAAGAAAGAGGAGGGGGGTGTGAGGGCCACGGCGCTGATGTTTTGGAAGTTGAGCTTCATGACATCCTCATAGCCCTGCTTACGGTCAACAACATTAGCATGTCGACAATGCACTTCCCCTGCTTGCCGGCCTCCCCCGCCTACCTCCCCTCCTCCCCACTTTTTTTTTTTTTTTCACACACAAACACACACACACACAAACACACACACACACACACACACACACACACACAGCTCAGGGGGAAAATGACCTCGCTGCAGCTCTCAATTCACTGCACTTCTATAGCGCTGAATGGACCGGCTCAACAAAAGGTGACATAATTTTCTCAGGGTTTGATTGGGCCCACTCCATGCTACAGGATGACATCATGCAAATCCCCCCCCCCCCCCAAAACACATCTCAACCAGCATATCAACCAACACCCCCCCACCCACACCCCTCTGCTCCATGTTCTTGGATGCTGGGTTGCTAAGACGACAGAGTTAGGCCCAGGCTGGGGGACAGGACTTGGCAGTATAGTGCGGCTTGGCCGTCCATAATGAGCTCAGGCTGCGTTGCTCTTGTGTTTGCAGTAAACAGTCTTGGGAAATGATAGTGGGGGGGGGGGACACTGTCTTGGATACAATGTCCTCTTTTTTTTGTCTTTTTCTTTTTCTCTATTAAGAGTGTTGATGTAACTCTAACTGTAATTGGAAAAGTACTTCTGCAAATGGTGTCAAGCCACAAACTTTTAATGTCAAGCTTTGTGTCGACTGGTTACCCCTCACTTGAAGCGCTGCCAAGTTTTGGTGCGAGTTTCATTGTGTTTCACTTTCTCTCGCCCGAGTTTCAAGTGTGTGTGTGTGTGTGTGTTTTTGTGTGTGTGTGTCTGTGTTTATGGAATGGAAGATGTTGGGGCATACGAATAGGAACGTGGGCTCATGCACAGCTAACAAGCCTGATTAATTTTCGAAGGGCAGTGTGGCGTCTTTAATCTGCCCTCAGTCGAGATTTATCTTCACCTATTGTTTTGTACGTTTTTTTATAATACCCACTTTGATTTTTGAAATGTAAGTTTTAATTTAACTTTCCTAAAAAGAGATCCATGACATGATTTCACCGATGAACCCTTTCCCCCACTTTTTATGTAGCCACATTTTAGGGCAGTAGTTGGGGTGTTTCTCCGATCACCAGTATATGACGTCAAGTAACAAATACTGGATTCTCCCACCGTATCAGAGCCAGAAAAGCTGCCATTGGCTGCAGAGCTCAGTTCTGTGCAATCTGCGACCCTGACTAATAAATGCCACTTTTCATGCTGGTGCGCACTCTGGACTATTATAGGCCCCGTACACCAGGGTATCACACACATACAAATAGCTGTTTCCCCTTGGAATCGTCGTTAATGAGGATAATTTGAAGTGAGGTTGACATGCAGCCCGGAGCCAAACCTTGTTGGTTCCAAACACTCCTGCACCATAGACGCCTTTAAGCACACTCCAAACCATTTCCTCAAATTGCGTCTGCATCCGAAGAAAAAAATGACACAATTACCACTTGGTCTTGGACAAAGTCCACGCCTCATGTAAAACGTTACCGAAAAGAGTAATGCATGACACATGGTAGTGCTCGTCCTGGTGCATACTGGTTTAATAGACAAAATAAGATAACTTGCTTTTTCTGCTCTTCCCATACAGCTTTCTGTCTTTATCTTGTGCATCATGCCAGGTCCCCTACCCACTTTAAAGTGCCCCTCTCGGCAGGCTTCATGCTTTCCCTTTGGTGATATGATTGGCTGTGGTGTGCTGGGCTGGCCCCACCTTGGACTTCGATTGAAGAAAGCATTTCTTTAGTGGGTTTTCGAGCTTGGATGAGTGCTGACGGGATATCGGTTACCTCTGGCATGCTGAGGCTGCGTGGGCTCCCAGTGACCATGACGTCGATCCACTCAGCTCTGCCTGCACTGGAGAATTTTGTGGGAATCCACTCCATTCCCTTTTCTCTCTATTTTCCACAATTGTTCTTTATAGCGGTAACCTATTTTCCAATAGGTTTTCACTTTCTAATGTGTCATGGGATTTACCTTGACTTTATTACGACGGTATTTTCCATAGTAAGAACTTTATCAACGCATCAACAGCAAATTGATGGTGACATTCGGGTTAGGTGCTGCCTAAAAACCATAGAACCTAAAGCAGGGTTTCTGGTTTATTCAGGGGGACAACCTTGATTGGCAAGGTGACATAGATGAGGCAGTTGCATGGCAAAGCATCCCTCAGTCTGGGCAAGCACCCTCTGTCACCCTCTCCATCCTTCGCCGCGCTCCCTCTCTCTTAATCCCCATTGAGTAGGAGACGGGGAGACTCAGGAAGCCGGAGAGGACGATGAGGAGGAGGGGAGCAGCAGAACAGGCCAAAGGCTCCGCTGACATCCATGGGAATCTGCGGATCCATTCAGTGGTAATTATCAGCATCAATGCAGAGAGGCAGTGGCAAGGCGAGGGGCGGGGGCAAGGGGGTGTGGGAGAGTTTTGGGGGCTGGGGTTGGGCGGGATGTTGGAGGAGGACGAGGAGGAGGGTGGTCGGGTGGGTTAGGTCAAAATAGAAACCAATGGCGTACCAGGGGAGCTGAGAGGTTGTGAGGTGGAGAGCGGTCCCGAGTTTAATTTCAATTGTGCTTGAGATGACGTGAGCTCGACCTTATGGGTATAAGCACATTTTGATTCAGAGCAGCATTTCCCCTTCTTACGTGTCTGGTCTCTGGAGAAGTGATGACAAGAAATCACCTATTTATAGACAGAGGAACTATACGATACATCATAACAACTAGGGCCAGTAAGAGATAGTGCCGATTAGCAACAAGTTAAGATTTAAATTTAAGTTGATTTATAGGGAATTAAATCAATGTTTTTTCAATGGCTATGTGAGACAGTAAAAATAATTCCGATAGTCTTCCTGCCGCTCTGCGTGAAACGAAGGAGCATGACGGCCGTTCACAAACCCGAGATGCCAACCCGCTGTCCTCTCTGCACCATACATCACCCTGACAGGCCATTTCACTCCTTGATTCCGAATTCCTGCCGAGCGACCACCTCAAACACTCTGGGTTGTCCCCGCTCGGTGAGAACGTCACTCTCAGACCACTGAACACCACGTCTGAACTTCTGCCGACTGGCTGCGGAGCCAGATCCGTCCAATCGGGGAAATTGTGACAAATGCCTTCTTTTTTTTCTCTCTCTCTCCCTTTTTACTCGAAATCTGATGATTTTCCAGCTGCATCAGAGGCCTGACCTTTTCTGACTGGCAAAGAGGAAGGATCAGTTTTGAATTCACAACACTAAAAATGTTTTTTCCTTTTTTTAAGAAGCGCATTTTTTTCCCCGTCAGTGTTTCTCGTTTCTTCTCTCTGTGAAAGAAAGGTCAAGTCAAAGGTCGGGTCGGTACTTGTCCTCTTCGTTAGAAAACCTATTGATAGTCTGGGGTTTACCTTGGGAAACAGTCAGATAGAGATGTCTCATTATGCCTCTGGTGAATTTAGACAGAGGGTGTCAGCCTGTCAACCGCACGGATAAATGTCTTCATGTGGAGCTGTCACAAAGAACTGTCATAGTGAGTTGGTCATGTTGTTTGTGCACCAAGCATATGTCTGTGAAAAGCTCCGAAAATAAGCAAATGGCCAAACCTCTACTGAGTAAAGCATCAAAATAAATATCAAATACAAATATTTCAGTCAATATTTTTAAACACCTATAATTCGAACAAAAGCAGAAGTGAAAGTTATGTGCTAACATGTGAAACGTCTAAAAGCAACATACTCTACAGATGTTTTAACATTTTAAAGATAAACCTGTTTCACCTTTTAATAAATGCATGTTTACATAAAAATGTCATAAAACCTGTATATTCTCATAGATTTTAAAATTAACTGAATATCTTTTTCTCTATAATTATGTTTCACCTCAATGCACTGTATAGAAAAAAACTATTCCTTTTTAAATGCACATTAAAAATAAAAAGCATCTTGTCTTTTTTGTCTCCATTCATGCACAGGCTCTGTATGCACATCCCCAAAAAATCTTCAACAGTGTGTCAATACTGCCTCCAGTCACTGGTAGTTAAAGACTGTTTGTTTTCACCTGTTGAAGCAGGTTTATGCTGATTTATGGTGAACCAAGGCTTCGGTGACTGCTTTTCCTTGTAATTACAGTGTATTCAGTATCATAATCTCACAATCTAATCCCAGCAAATCTGACGAGTGCACAGCATCCCACACTGCAAGAATCCTTCGGTTGGGGGAAAGCTCCGACCCTTTGACCCCCACACACACAAAGTTCCTTTTTACATGCACCACTTGAATTTCGTTTCCTGATGTGCAGAGCTGGCAGAGGGGTGAGGAACAACGTGAACCCACACAACCATCTGTCACAATGATAGCACAAACAAGATGGTGCTGGTGTGTCACCGATGTCGCGGCATTGTGCGCAACGCGGACCTTTCTCCCACGTCCTCCTGCTCGAAGCCCTGAGTCGTTTGAACAGAGAGGAGCCTCAAACACACTCTGGTTATTCTACACACACATAGACGTGTATCTCCCTCAGCCAAACCCAGATAAGACCTGTCCTTCCTGGGCTCGGCCGGTCGATAGCTATCTGCCTGCAGTGCAGTTGGGCCCTGTTTACACACACAGTGAGGCCCTCGGCACCAACACACACTTGTGATTTGCACACAGCCAAGGGCACAACACACAGAGAAAATCAACCCCGTCCACTCCATTCCCACCTTCTCTCACTGACATGGTTTTATCAACCAGAGTTTGTGCAGTGAAATGAGAAGTAAGGCCAAAATAATTCATTGACGATCGCTGGTGGGATTTTGACAATTTTACATATAAGCTAATAATAACACTAAACAGGGTAAAGGCTGAATCCTACAGGCAGAAATCTGAGGAATCCGAGACAAAATTAGGCCTTTTATCTTGAAACAGAGGATGATCAAAACACTGCACACTCAGCCCTCCTCTTCTTTTTCTCCTCTTCTCTCGTGTTTGCATTTCAAAGGCGGCTTTGTCTTCCTGTTCATCCCACTTGAAATGTAGCCCAGAAAGTTGACAGTGTGCGATCTTATCCGAGAGCCCCAGTATGCTCCTGTCCTCGCCAGAAATTCTAAATGCTTCCTACTTGAAAGTCCCGTAGACACCATTCGTTATTATTTAGAAATGTTCATGTTAAATCAATCTTAAGGCAATTTCTATACATTTCCACAATTTCTACATTCATGCACATCATGATTATTTCTGTAGCCACTAAAAAATGCTGTGGGAAATTACTTCTGTCTTTCTTTTAATCTTTAAACGTGTAGTTTGGTTTTACTTGCGAATCTGTATGCATCACTTTATAGCAATGCTAGGAAGAGAGATGATTGTCAATACATTGCGGAAATCAATCAATCAAATAAAGAAATAAACAAATTTATGGTGCAGATAAGTACTTGACATTGGTCAATTTGTCTATTACCGAATTAAAACCTGACATTAAGATATATGTGTAAATGCACCAAATGTGTATTGAAGATGTGAGAAGTTGATTGGCTGCAATCTGCCATCTCTACAGGACCTGTTTGCCTCTAGGTCCCTGAGGCGTGCAGGCAAGATTGTGGCTGATCCTTCCCACCCGGGTCACAAACTCTTTGAGGTTCTTCCCTCGGGCAGGAGGCTGCGGTCCATCAGGACCAGAACCTCCCGCCACAAGAGCAGATCCTTGTAGGTGTAAACCTACTTGGCAATAAAATACTTCTGATTCTGATTCTGATCAGATTTGCCAAATTATCCCCAGAGGTGGTGGGGAATCCGCCCTTACCGCGTTGAACCCAAATGTAAATGTGTTGTCAATCCACATACAAAGGCTATGTGGGTAGAAATGGTAACATATGCATGACTATTCCAAACCAATGAGGTAGCAGCAGCTCACAGCCATTAGTCAGTAAAAAAAACAAGCAGTTCTCTCCTCAGTCCTCACATCAATCAAGATAACAGCTTGTTCTCTTCTTCCTCCTCTGTTGTTTTTGTTTTGTTGTTGATCCTGTTGGTTCAGATCAAAATCAGATCTTAGTGTAGACGCAGAGGACTCATATTAACCCCTGGTGTAAATGATTTAAAATCAGATCTAGATACAATCTGGATATCAAACACATTTTAATGCCAGATGTAAATAGAGTCTTATGATTGTGATTATTTCATCTGGGGTCAAATCACGTATTATGTTGTGGTTAATTCGAAAGTATCTGTACACGTTTCTAGAAGCTCTGAACATGTGAGCAGCGTTGAGGTATCTGGACACGAGTCAGCAAGTACATTCGCTAAAACAACACCGAGCTGAGCTTCTCCCCAGAGTTTCCTTTCCCTGTTCTCCGAAACAAACATGAATTCACTCATTTCAGCAAACTTTATTTGGATGTTTCAAACTAAGTTAAAAAAAAAATTGCACTGGCCTGCGTCCAGGCGGTGAGAATTGTGGAGTTAAGTGCAGATATAACGTCTGTTTGCGGCAAACATACGTCACATAACACGACCTGTTCGGGCAAAATGGAGAGCGAAACCCCCCTTTCCAGTCCAAAAGGCCAGACATGATGAATATGGATGTTTTGTGTGACATGTGCGTATGCTGAAGCACGTTCAGATTTTGTGGGGCCCGTATTAACACACATCAATCACTGACCATGAGTGGTGTTTTTAGGGTGGATGCATGATGTGACTAAGTCAAAGCTGTGCAACATTTTCCAGCGGTTGGCTCCATGCGTCCTCCCTCCGGGGACGTGTTTGTGTTTTGGAGAGCAGGATCAGGGGCTCCGGCTTCCCGGTCCTCCTCTGGAAATCTTGGTCGGGACACAAAATGTCGCCCAGCGCGCTGGCTGTCGATCCTGTGTATTGTTCAGCCTGAGAAAACGCAGGACCATCTAATTGGGCCTTATTTCTTTGTTTGTGTGCTTCTGTCAGGTGTGTTTCAGCACAACTTCTTAGCACAGCTCTTTTCCATTAATGTGAGAAGTTTCATTGTGCTCACTGGTGGATGAAAAACGTTCCCATGTTGAAACCCCCTGAGAACAGCCATCAGCGAGTTGTCCCATCTCCCGCCCGAATCGCTGTGAATGATTTGTCACGTTTGCAGGTGAGTGTAATGCAGCACCTGTTTGGATCAAGGCCATTTCTCATTTCTCATGGGACATAATGCAAAATATCGTCTGGTCCAATTACAAATCACAATTGGTGCATGAGGAAACTCGAGCTGGATTCATGAAGCGTCCTTAAAATTCTAATCGCTGTTTATTCCCACCCACAGCTGCACAATCTTTGTTCAGATTTCCCCTAGCCCTATCCAATAGGATTGCATATGGTCTTCTTGTTTAACAGCCTCAAACCATTAAATGGCATTAGTCAAGTTAGTCAAAGTCAGGCGGCCTGCTTCCTGTTCTCCTACAGTCAGATTTCAACCCATTCATTCCTTTATAGAACCTGGGAACTCCCCCGAGAGAAGACAAGTAATGGGAATAATTATTCTCAATAATTGGAATTAGGACATGACAGTGACTTTGTTGTGTGCACTGGCAAAACCGTGATCTCAGATATTCAAAGAATCCCTCCAGCGTAGCGATGTGTTTGTGCTCTTGTTTACGTGTTTACAACCAGGGCCTGAGGGAGTCACTCAGCGGGTCGGTGGACATGGGTGTGTAGCTGCGGTTTCACAGCTGGAGCCGAGGGTCTCTATCACATGATTGGAGCTCTTGTGATGGCCATAATGGCAGCGGTGGCGGCGGTGGCGGGGTTACTGAGAGGTTATGACCAGCTGAGAAAGTGCCACAGTTTATTGCCACTGACGGGGAGGGGGGGAACCAATTAACTGTGACACCACAATGTTTTTTCGGTTTCACATCCAGAACCTCCTCAGAAATTGGTGTCATTTAAAAACGCTTAGTGCCGGCGTTATTTACAGCTGTTTTATAAAATGTTAAAACTTTGCTGTTGGGGGGGAAATAACTTTTAATGAACATGGAAAGTCTGGTGTGATTTATAACAAACACAGAGTGTGGGATGGATGGATGGGAGTGAAAAGAGTGTCTTGGGAGGGGAGCACATCCTGTCAGCTGAGCTCTCTCTCTACCTCGCCCTCCTTCCTTCTTTCGCTCCGTTTCTCCTCTTAGCATCCTGTGCTCCTGACTGCATGCAGGGCGATGTGTGGGTTGGTGGAAACGCTCCTCGGGGTCTCCAGCTGAATCGGGGCTTGGCCTGGAGATGTGCTCCGGGGTCACCCGACCCTTTCACCCCTGGGTTGACCTTTTCAACTTCATGTCTCCCCAGGGTCAGACACATAGCCATACTGAACACATTAACCCACTGACCCCCTCTGTCCTGCTTATTTATACACAGAACACTTCATCCTCAATCAGTAGCCAAGGCTGTTATTATGCCCCAAGATGCTCAACAATAGTATGAAACGTTTTTGGTGATGAGGAAGCGGAGGTCCTGTGATAGAGAATTCCAAGCATGTTAATGCTGATTGGACGGGGGCAGTTTAGGACACAGTCATGCCAGCAGCGGGCTCAAAGTCTATTTAGCCAGACTTGGCCATAACTTCTCAGCAGCTCCTGATCAAAGTTGACCGCTGAGTCTTCAGGGCTGCCGGGCTGCCAGGCTGGTCAGGTGGAAGGCTCGGGGCTGGGTGACTGCCACGGGGTAGCACCACTCCGCCCTCAGTCCCTGATCTGCCCAGCATGCACAGGGCTTAGGGCAAAAGCCGGGGATTATCTCCACTGCACTTCCACCCCTACCACCCACTGCCTCCCGGCAATGCAACGCCATGAAGTAGTGCTTCATCTCCTCTCTCCCTCCCTCCCTCTAACCCTGCACCTGCATAACACACACATACACGCACACAACTTAATCCACAGGAATGACACTTTTGTTGAAATGCATCAACATATTTTGTGCAGGTCAATCAATGATTTTGCAGCATTTTACATACAGTACAAATTGAGAGCAATGTTTGTTTCTCACAAACACACACACACACACACACACACACACACACAAACACACACGCACACACATCACCTGATTACCAAGCAGCCTCCATAGTCAAACACTTTCTTTGACATGAATGGATGTTTGTTAAAGGTACATGGCAGGAAAGGTTTGATAGTTTTTTTCCTAATACTTGTACTATACTAGTTTTTCACGTTAGGTCTAATTCTTCCTTGGCTCCTCATCCGCAGTCTTCAACAACTCAGACAGTGTTTGTAATAATCCTGTATCCGTTCCCGTGTCTGCTCCAAAAGTGAACCTTGAACCCAAATGTTGCTTTCAAGTTGGTGCTATCTTCTTATTCCTCCAATTAATTTTTTAATTAGCAGTGAAGCCTTTACTGTGGTTTGCATGATTATACAGACCCTTGTGTTTGTCAAGGGGGAAGGATGGATCCTTGTTGTGAAAGAGATGACAGAGGGCCACAAAGGCCTTTACCCGGCTCGCTGTAGGGCTCCTCTCCACAGGATGTGCCTTTAAAAGGGATCTTATGTTTCATTTCCTCATAACTCATGTCCTACTGAGTGCTCAACCTCGCTCCCTGAATCTAATTCTTTCACTCCATATCCCTGCTCCTTTTATTGTCTTACTTACTCACCAATAAAACTTTCCCACCTCTGCGACATCGCACACCCTAATGAGCTGCGTCTCACTCACGTTGTCGTGCGCGAGTGCCGACAAGAATCTGGTGTCTGTGTGGGGCTGAGAAGCAGACAGTAGCTGAATAAGATGACGGCTGATAAGGACACTACAGAATAAAATAAAATAATCAGCCTTCACAATCAGATGACGTCAGCTGGCCTGTGGCTGACCCTGCCATGTAGCAACACCAACCCGCAGAGATAAGGAAAAGAAAAAAGAGAAAAGACATTTAAGATGAAGTGATACAGACAGAGTGAAGGGAAGGGTGTCTCCAACAAATCAGTTGGAGTAGAGATACCTGTAGAGATGGGAAGGGATAGAGATTTGATGAGATGATGGCTTGGGGTAAAGCAGTCATTGGTTTTCTGGTTCGATCCTCAGCTCCTACAGAGAATATGTTGAAGTGTCCTCGAGCAAGACATTTAACCTCTAACTGCTCCCGGTGCTGTGTCATCGGTGTTTGAGTTTGTGTGAATGGGTGAAGGATACACTACGGTGATTAGAGAAACACTATGTAAATGCAGTCCACTTACAATGAGACGCTTGCATTGAAACATTTATATTCTTTTTCAGGGTGACGTGGGGGGGCAAACCTCTGCTCGTCTCTGAGAGCTTCCACTGCTTCCAACACAGGCCAAGAGCTGCAGCTGCGGGGTGGGATCAACTTGGCACAGGGACATAATTTTTGTCTAAAATGTTAGGTCATACACATGTATACCATTCCTTGTGCATTTCATCGCATGGTGTTGCTGATGGCGAGATCAAACGGATTCCTGTTGGAAGACAAATGCAGAACAGCTTTGTACTGTTTCCCCTGCTCAGGCTTTGACAAGATCAACGAGCCAAAATGGCCTCCAAGAAAGTGGATGTGTGGGGACATGTTTTTACAGTGCTGCCTGCTGCAGGATTTGGCTGACACTCAGGGCTAGAGGTGGAGATGTGAGTGTGCACATACGTGCTTGTGTATTTTAACGGGGGGGGGGGGGGGGCATGAGGCACAGGCAACTACTCACGGGCCTTATGCCAGGTGAGATAATGACTCTGCCGAATGGGATTTTGGGTAATGTGGGCGATAGTAGCTGTGGAAACAATGATGTCATCATTTTGGCCGAGACCCAGTGGCTTCATAAAAGGTGGTAGCCTTAACTTGAGGACAAGAGGAAGGGGGAGGAACAAGAGATAAGGGTTGGTAGGTGCCAGAGAAGTTGTAGAAGAGGTGGAGGGGAGTTTACATGAGCCTATTCACACAGCGTGAGGCTGTGATGGATGTGATATGGGAGGGTTTACGTGTGATTTGGCTTGTTCTTCGTATGCATCGTGCATAACCGGTAGGGCATATCTATATGCACAGCATGGTGGTAGAGCTTAGTGCACTGTAAAGGAGATTTATCATAGTACCTCCTCTCCTCCTCCTCCTCCTCCTCCTCTCTCCTGCCCCCATAACCTGGCCCCTGCAAAACCATTTTGCAGGCACGTAGCCACTGCACCCCTCCCTTCACCGACCTATGTCTGCAGCCACACCGCTGGCAAATGGCCATGAAGCCAGTATGCAGCCCGCCGTCGCCTGCATGGGTGAATACCCACACCTGACAGACAGAAGGTGGTGGAGAATAACGAGCATCAAAGTAGCAGCTGCCGTACTTTACCTCTCAACAGCACGCAGCGTGCTCAATCTGTCCACCGACTTTACATCTCTTAAGGTTTTCAGGAAGGAAACACTGTAGATGACATTCAAAATTCGGATCAGATCTGCCCGACACACAAAGTACGCCTCAAACAGGCAGTACTGCGGCTCATACAGGAAGTTTGGGGAAAGATTTTAACCCAGGTTCAGCAAGATCAGGATTTACAAAAGACAACAACACATATATCTAGATTTGAAAGGGCCCGCTTGAGTTCAAGTTTTACATCCCTTCATCATTTTAAATCCTGTATTTGCTGCCTCTCTGGTTGGCAGGGATTGAGCAATCCCCTTTGTTCAAAGCTTACCGAGTATTTAACAAGAGCAAACAAACTCAGTCCATATAACTATAAGAAATATGTTTGAGATTCATTCTGATCGATGGAAAGTAGATAACTTTATAATGCATGACGGGGCATGCTTGTACAAGGACTAGCCTGATTTAGCCGTAGCGTTTTTTATGATATAGTTTGGATCTTTCAGTGAGGGCTGCCTGCGGTTTGAGGTGAAACCCAAGGCCTTGCAGTCTAGGTGGGCCTACTGTGTTAGCCTAGCTCTGGCAGCACCTGGGACTGGTTAGCATCCTGGCTAGAGCTAGATAGAGCTGCTGGACAAAGTTCAGCTCTGTGGGAGAGGTGTAAATGTTACAAAGGGAGACAGAGCTTTCCCTAATGTAAGCATGACGTGAATGCTGCCCCACATCCCACGAAGAGTCTTAAACCTACAAATAAATGCACACTTGTGCCACCTAATCTCACACTATAGACAGATATACCGGTGTGATGTACTTGATACATTATGTAGATGACACATTCATCAGAAATCTGTCAAAACCAGTTGACCAGTTGCCAGATATTTAGCTGTACAGGGGGCACAAATATTCAATTTTTTACTTTTACATCCTGTTAATAGACAGAAAGGTTGTTACAGTTTTGTGTATTAGCCGCATTTTGTCAAGGTGGCCAAGTGTAAAGTTTACTTAGAATAGCAGCTCTTCAAGGTTTCTCAAGAGTGTTGCACATCTAATGTGGCTACCAGAGGATGAGACGTGTTTTAAGATCCAAGCATCGATTTCCTGCCTGGAATATATCCTATTCGTTTCTGAGACGTTTATCCATCATCATTCTTATTTTTGCCTTGCAGGATGTATTCTATCAGCACCTCAGGGTATTGTGCCTTAATCCCAAAATGGCCCTTCTCCTTGCTCTCATATTAATGCCGGTTTAGAGCAGTAGTTCCACCTCCAAGGCCAGTTGGCTGTGTTCCTTCTTCTGGCTCCAGCTTCTGCACCAGTTAAGGCAGCATGGCAGCTCAGTCCAAACGGGTTGCACAGACGAGGGGTCTGGGTCAGAAAGAGGGGTTTCTCTGTTGTGACTCAGTCATAACACAAGCCAGGGTAAGCCTTGTTTGCTGGATGGATGGGGCAATGTTCTACCCTGACCAGGGTTGACCTGACTAGACGACCACAAGCACTTGGCTGTCTTCCGCTCATTTTTGGGCTGCCAGCCCACCTCCATGTTCTGTGCTCCATTTGGGCTTTCTTGATCCATCCCAAACAAAACCACAAAAGTGGAGGGGCTGATGCAGTGAGGTTGCTGAGCAGCTCTACTCCGCCGCAGAGTAGTGAGGTCATAGACTGCATGCCCCAGCCGAGTACTTGGCATGATGTATGGGAACTGTCTTTGAATCTCTCTCAGCACCCGTAGCTCCTTTCCCCACTTCTTCGCCATCTCTCTCCTTTCCTCTCCTCTATCACCCAGCTCTCAGAGTGTCGAGGATCCGACGTCTTAGCACCTCATCATCCTCAACATATGGTATCTATATCACGGTCATATTACTCATCTCTGAATCTCTCCAGATCCCCTCCAAGCATGCTCCACCAGCTTTCCCACACAGCACAAATCATTAGTGTCTCTGCATCTCGAAATTGGCAGCGCTGCCAAACAGGGCAATATAGTAAGTCGGGCAGGATTTTATATTTAGATGCTTTTACATATCACCAAAGGGTATCAGCTCTTGAGCAAACTCATAGCTTTCTCGCAGGGCACCATTTCCCGCAGATTTCTTAATCCCTGCCTTGTTACACTGGACGTTAGGTCGTTTTTTTTAACATTAAGTTGAGACAGGCATAAAGACACAGAGATTTACTGTGGATGGGTGTTGGTTTACATGTTCGGAAACCAAAGGACTTTTCTCAAGGGACAAGATGAAGCTGAGAAGTGGCAATGGAGCAACTCAGAAGAGCTGAATCCTGCAATTTGGATATAAAAAATGCTTTTTAAGTGTTTTTGCTCCAGCACTACATCATCCCAAGCAATTGTTCATACGAAAGAGGAGAAGTTAAGATGCCCTCCATGTCTGCTCTGCAGTGACTTGCACACAGAAGACTGTTTCACTTCCACAGCTCGGTTACTGCCTGGGTAAGCTCCAGGGGCAATTTTGTTGTACCATAGAGTTGCGAATGGTAATATTCCTCTGTGGTACAAAGTGTACTGCACTTTTACACATGACGAGACATGCACGGCTTGGGAACATATTGCTTGTCAGTCATACACCACCTTGTTCTGACACCTCCACAGACACAAAGGTGCCAGTATTGTTTCCTATAATGCTCCCTCTTCCCAGGGTTTAATTCTTTATTTTACAGTGGGAGAGAGAAAAAAGCCTCACTTCCTGCATCGGAACGTGTCATGTTTCTGTCTCACACAAACAGCCCCTTGTCTCGCAGTGCAATTTACCTGTCCCGTGGCCATGAGGGCTGTTGTTCCCCTTCGCTTCGTCAGAGCACAGAGCACAGTTCACCGGGAGGACAGGCTTATACAGATGTTGTCTTGGTGAGGCACAACCACTTGAGAATGACACAGGGTTCAGATTATGGGATGTCGCGTACGGCTGTAGTCGGCGAGAGGGGATGGCACAGTTCTTTTGTTGTGGAATATTTCTTGAGTGACTTAATCAAGTGCATGCTGTCTTGAGTTTCACTACGGTTTCGAGGATTTGGGACTTAGCATTTAGGTTTTCTGCTAATGGAGCACGAAGCAACCGAGTCTTCAAGTCATGGCTTAAACAGAATCATCACTTTGTACATTATCAAGAAAATAATTCTTAATATAGTGTTAAGGTAGTGTTAAAGCTAAAGGTCTCTACAGTTTAGTGCTTCCTTGCCAGGTCTGGTGCCACAGTAATAGGTAGGTGAGCCCCACCCTGCTGCGACTGCCTACTGTGTTGAACGCCTCAGGGCCAGGGTAATGAAAGGTGTATGAATTTACGCTGCTCAGACTTGTTTGGCCTGTCACCGTAGCTGGAGAGCAACAGGCCAAAGGAACTGTCAGCAGCTCTGTATCTGATGGCTCCGCGCATGCTGTGTGTGTGTGTTGTGCACTTGCGAGCGCTGGCTTGCGCATGTGTGAAGTGGGTGAGAGGGCAAAGGTGAAGTAGAAATACAGCTGAAGCGTGTGGTCCTACATTTACATATTGGCATTGCATTATAGCGGTCCTCATCCATAAGTATTGGCTTGTTAACACCTTAGATCCATCAATAATTCAAAGGCGCATCCATGCCTTGAAATGTCAGAATGTCATTGTGCATCCCTCGAAATGCCTCTTCCTAAAATCACCACAAATCTGTCACCAGTTGGCTTCTGTTTCAATTCTTAACATGTGCCCTAGAAATCAAGAAGGGGAGAAGAGAACAAGATGAAAGAACTTGGGAGGGGGTGCCAAAGTTGTGTGATAATATCCTGCTTGTAAAAGCACACCAGTGATTATTTTGCGTCGGTAGAAAATTATCCATAAATCACGTCGTTGCGCAACATGTCAACTCTCTGAGGCTCCATTAAGTATGACCAAGACTTGCAAGGATGTCAGAACAGTCAAATAAAGCAGCACAGAGTTTAAGAGTTTATACAAACGCGGATTAGTCGATGATTAAAGGAACCTTGATTGCTGTAGAATTATAATATAGATAGAGCACACATGCCTATTGCAACAGATATTTTTGCAGAAACTGTTGACGAGCACATTTAGAATTTTGTAACCTCCTCCAGAATTGTGATCTAGCACAACAGATCAAACAGCTGATGGACTTTGTCGTTACTTGTGAACTCACCTGTTCTTCTCGACATATGCCATATTTCCTGAAAAACATAATGTCTGACTGAGGAGATGAGGAGATTGTCCTTTAGTGTAAATGGCTGTTTTCATTCAGTGAGGTGACATGGAAACACTTCTCCACGTGCAATACATCATCAACATTGTTTATTCTCTGCTTTCTTGTAATGACAACAAACTATGGACGAAGTGAGAGCACAAACTGAAGCTGATGGGTGACTGGGCCCTCAGGAGGTTGAGAGGTTGGTCCAATGGTCAGAGGGTTGGAGTTTCGATCCCAGGCTCCTCCAGTCTGCTTTCCGAAAGCGTCTTTGGACAATATACTGAACCCAAAATGGCTCCTGATGGCTGTACTCAAAGCTATGAATGGTGTGTGATTAAAAAAGATATATAAAGCTGTATGAATGTGCGCAGGAATGCGACTTGTACTAAGACTAGAAAAGTTCGCTATCCAGTCCATTTACCATTTAATCCCTCAATGCTAATCTTCATCAGTGGGTGGTCATTAGAATAGAAAGAGCTGAGAAGCTGTAAAGTAATTTACGTGTTGGAATTCATGCTAATTTCGAAATAAAAAGGAATGTTTGTTTTCTATCCCTGCCTGCAGATAAAAAAATAAAATAAATTATGATCAGTTTTGTTGCCAGAGGTCAGTCTTGTCAGTGACTGTACTTTGAACCTTCAAATTTCATTGAATCACTCCTTTCATTTGAGCTGCCATTACTTATTCCTCAGCGCCGTTTGTTTCTTGTTGCAGCCGTGTCTATGCAAACAGGCCACTAATCAGAAAATCTGAGTCATGCAGAACACATAAGTCGACTGCTTGTGCCCAGTAAACTGCATGTGCTCAGCGGGCGAGATGCGTGAACTGGTATGTGCTACTTCATGCCACACTCGCACAAGCTTCTTTAGCAGCCATTATTTTCCTACTTAATAAACATTACAGTGAGTGACAGTTGTGTGAATGGAGGGATATACCTGCCGGCTTAACTCTGCGCCGTGGGAATGCAGAGCACGCATCTGTTAAAGTCCCTTTGTTTGTCAAGCTCCCTGAGCCTGACTCATACAGATCATCACACACTTTGTGCAAGAACAACTTTGTACAGTAAATGGCTAAAGCATTGATAAATGGGCTTTAAGATATCCGGTGGACTTGAACAAGTTCATCTGTGTTACAAACCTCCACAGTTAACGGAGAGTAATGGAGGTGATGTCTTTGTTTGGAGTGAAGTAATGAGCCTGTACAGTAAATATGAAAGCATACACCTTGACAAGACCCGGTTGCCCGAGGAGGAGTGTGAAAACTGAGGCAGCTCTGCCTGCCGCTGCCTGTCTCTCATTCTGAGAACTCTGTGTGTGTGCGCCAGTGTGTGTGGACGAGTGCTGGAGACTGGGAGATTGCCAACGAGGGCCTGTATGGACTGATGTGAGTTCAGAGATAAGATATAAGATGACATGCAGGGGAAGTAAGAAGATGAGGGACAAGAAAAGTAGTGCTGGAGACAGATTCGGTGATTTGACAAAAAAAAAAAAAAAACTTGCAAAGAGGGGGTGGAGGGATGGAGCGGTCCTAAATGGCAGGGTGGAAACTCAGCTCTGACACCGGCCTGTCAGCACTCCCGGCAGCCATCTGAGAGCTCTGCCATCTCCATGGCGATAGCAGAGTGTTTTCTTTAATAATAGGCAACAGTGAGCGCCTTGAGTGTCCCGAGCACAGATACACTTACTCATACTTTAACGACACCTGTCAGAGAAGCCGTCTCCTCCAAACCTGATGAGCTCAACAGCTACTGCAAGGAAATGCGGAGGCTTATGTTCGGTCATGCTTGAGCGCGCATGCACACACACACACACACACACACACACACGTACACACACATACACAGATCCTTACAGGTGAGTGGAGTCATCAGTGCAGTCAACAGATTGGAAGTCAAACCCTTCATGAAAGTGGCCTGGAGGAAAAGAGTTTTGACAAGGAACCTGTCCCGCTGTCTCCGCTTGACAAAACAAAAGCTTACGTACACTCGGTGGAACTCTGGGGAAGTTAGAGAGCAGAGCAAATTAGCGATATTGTTCAGGGGGGATGTTTTCAGGCCTGCATCTGATGCTATCACTGCCCCCCTGATGGTATCTCACCTCGAAGTGATCCTGGGAGACGTGCAGCAGGCAGGGAGGGAGGCTCTGTCACATCTCATTGCCGTGAGCTGGATAACGCGCAGCTGTTTACAACACAAGTCAGGCCAAATTCCCAAGTCCTCATGTCCACTCACATTTGTTTAGCTTTTTTTTTTCATTATTACAACGACGTTCCCTCACTTCCGATGCACGTCGCTTCTCAAACATGCTTTGTGCCGTGCTGCGATAAATATGCTAACTGAAGGACATGATTTATTCCCTTCCATATAAACAATGTCATTATCAAAGTATAAATCTGCCACCGGCCGACTTCACGTTAGTCTTAGAATAACAACAACAGTCGTGGAAAGCATTTTTTCTCGTAGTTCTCTGAAGGTAAAAACTTGGATGATAGTGGGTGCCTGTGCTTATTAAGCTCGAGTGCAGAAGGTGCTCATTAAAAGTGAAATTGAGATGGCTCTCTATCTCCAGTTGCTCCATGCTTTTGTTCGGTATGGGAATGGCACTATAACCCAGAGTACTTGGCAGTGGAGCAGCGGGTCGCTTTGGCTCTGTGGCCTGTTGTGTCTTTGTCAATCACCTTGCCCTGGGAGGAAATGGCTGTCTGTTGCATGGGCCAGCAACATCCTGGCAGGCACCTAGGACAGCTGAAACCATGGGAATGTCTATCCAATAGAAACTCAGGGCACTTCCATTATAGCATTGTACACTGTTATTGTGTATACGTCGCTGGATAGGTTTTTCATATGGGAAAGGGGAACCTGCTGGAGCTCTGAATTGATCGAGGTTACATGCGTGATTAGTGAGTTTGTGTGGATAGTTGAGATCTTTGTATTTTTGTACATTGTTGTGATCAGGAGTCTTTTGTTCACTTGCGTTGTTTGTTCATTTGTGTTATTTTCTCAGGGAGTACTGCACGGCTGTTAATGAGACGGTATATCTAGGTGGTGGATGTGATTGTATACAATTTGGTACTGATCAGACTGACAAATGTTGAACTAGTGAGTTTTAATGTGGTTTACTAAGGGAATGTTTATGCTTTCTGAGTGCCGATCAAATTGATATCATATGACTTGAATTGAAAAAGCCAGAAAGTGCATGCTGCATTTACTGCTACTTTTCACTAACCCCATAAGTTTGTGCGCAAGAAAGAAAGAAAATAATGAACCAGTGAAACAGAAGGAAATTAGAGAGATTCCTTGAACTTTTATCGTATTTCTTTAACTGTATCCTGTTTGAATGATTTATACAAGTTTTTGTTAAATTAAGTAATACGTATCTCACACAATATACAGCTTCTCAATAAATATGTTTGCCCCCTGAAGTTTTCTTATGAAGTGAAATGCTAGAAATCCTATGTGAGCTGATGTGCTGGCCGTCATCCAGAATAACCTCACAGGCTGGTAACACTTGCAGCATCCAGTTTATCTGTGCCTTTATGCTTTTGTCTATTTGTGCATGGATGCAGGCGAAGGAGCACTTCTGTGAAAGTGTCAGAGAATGGTAATAATATGTGTGTGAGTCCAGATCGAGGATAATTTGCATTCGGCAAACAATTCACACACAAAGGCAATGTTCAGGCCCGACATAGTAACCTGGTTAGTAACCAGCAGCAAGTGGGCAATTAATAACTTAGCAGCTTAGCTGAAAAATACTTTCCATATAATTTAATAATGAAAAACATTTGTTTCTCAACTCAAATGCAGCTCCTCGGAGCCAGAAACAGCTCAGTGGATATCGGGAGGCCATCCATTTTATGAAACATTATTCCTAAGTGGGCTTATTCTTTTAATCATTAAGTTTTTGTACAACAACACAAACTTCCTCGTCTTTCCTTCATGACCTGAACCAGTCGGGAGGCCCCTTCGTACAGCATGGCAACATGACGTTGGCCAAAGGAGAACATATTAGGCTACGAGGAGAATCCATGTAGTTTGTCATCGTTCGAGGCAAAGCTCAGTCTTGATCCCCTAATCACTCTGAACCCATATAACAAAGAACAGACCATGCAAGTAAATCTGATTCAAAGCAATTTGTCCAATTATGGGGAGCTGGAAAATGGAAACCGATACCTGGTATGAGACTTTAGTTCCACCGCATTCAAAAAAGGGTTTGCTGAAGGACTATGTGACACTTTGGCTGTGCATTGTTTTTCATATTGCGTTGGCTGAGTCGGAGTTAGATGCAGGTACCTCGGTTAATGTCAGTATTTACCTGCTGTGTCTTTAAATCCCATTTTAAGTTTTAGTTAAATGTGGTCTACACCTGAAGTAATTTCATTCCCCCCATATATTAGAGGCTGTGAATAAGTATATAGATACAATTATCACAATTGAAACAAAAATTATAACTAATTCTGATCATTTAACAGAAACAAATACACAAAGATTAACTATTTGAATTTAATAGTGTTTAACCTTATAAATTAAGAAGCAGTACATGTCATAAACACGTTAAACGAGACTATGACGAGTGTTTTACTGCTTTTAATGTGAAAAGAAAAAAAATCAAAGATGATCTCATCCCCTAATTATTCCGTCAGATGTTGCTAATTTAATTTGTCTGCGTTATATTCAAGCTTAGATTCCCCTTTGTTGGTGTTTCACGCCGTATAGACATTCTCAGCATGATCTTCATGAGGCGCTTCGACATCATCACTGTGGGCAGAGCAAAGACATTATACGCTTTCACTTCTCCCTGCTCTCTCATGCCTGTCTGACATGAGTGACATCACACAGACACATTTTCAGTTTCCCCCAGTGTAGAAAGAGGAAGTTCTGAGTCTGTTGTGTCTAAAGACACTTTCCTATCAGGCATCCCCACTGCGATATGACGTTGTGTTTGTGACGATTCCTTTCTGAGTGGATTTCTATAACCTCTTGCGGTCAGTGCTTCTCTTTTCTTCCCAGTTGGCTGTGAATGTGCTGCGGCTTCCAGGGGTGCATTCCCTTTCGATGGGGAATACAAAACTGCACACATCAATATGCTTACTCCTTTGTTTGCATGTCCAATCTGCCACTGTGGTTGCACCCTTTCCACACCAGTGCATTGGTTAAAAATTTCCAATGGCTTCTCAACGTTACTTAATAAAAGAGATTTCTCAAGAAGAGAACTGAAAGCAACATCCAAAAGCTTTCCTGTGAACCTCATGAGAATTACTCTTCAAAAAGTCACAACTTTTTATGGAAATTCCAGATTTACTCCTAAGACTGCACATTTGTGTCGGGAAATGCGTCGATTAGTTACTCTAATGCAAATAAACACACATATTGTCATGCATACGTGCACAGATGCACACTTTCACATGCACGCACAGGCACAAAACAAGAAGTATTTCGACCATTGTGAGTTGCTGTTCCGGGAGCCAAATTTATGGTGAGAACACAGCAGAGAGCAAACAAGAAGGGAAGTGTAGGATGCTTCATGAATACTAATTTTGGTGCTATTAGCCAAAAGGCTACCACATGAGGCAGCTGGAATATGCCTGATGGCTCTGTCTGTTGAACAAGGAGGGAAATTGTTGTTTGAGCAAGTTCTAAAACCTTTGGTCAATTTCTGTGTAAAACTCTTGCTTTTGCCACCAATATTAACATACTACGGACAAATACGGCATTGTGAGACTCTGTGTGTGAGATGATGACCCCGCTGGCAAGGAAAGTGGAAAGTGAGAGGAAAGTGGGAAGGATGGAAGGAATAGGAAGAGGCAGAAAGAGCCTGAATCAGTGGAGCCAGGAGCCTGACATCTCAGGTACCCACATGCTCTTACTTTGCCAAGCACTGACTTCACTCCCACTTCTGTTTGTGTGTTTGTGTGTGTGTGTTTCTGTGACTGTGCGTCACAAGAGTGGCAAAAGGTCATTTGTGACAAAAACTCCCCATTTGTAATCCCCCTCCTTATTTTGGGGGATATTTCGATAATCCCATGCCCATATGGGTGGAAGAGAGTCGGGATTAAATCCATACTTAATGGATATGTTAGATATGACCACAGCCTCCAGGTTGCAAAGCCAGCCTATAAGAACTGGGTCAACTGCCAAGAGGAGGTGATTAAGGTTTGTCTGTTTGATGGGCACCCAGACTCTGATCAGCAGATGTAAACTTAACTCAGGCACCTTTTTTCTCACAGGGGTGAAAACCGAAAGGACCCACCCAAAAGCCCATAGAGACCCTAAAGGGGTGGACCTATTCAGTTACCACTTCTTGTCTATACAGCATTTGATTGCAAATATCGCTGACAAACATTGACTTGTAAATTCAAGTCCACCTCTGGAGCCAGATGGGGGGCAAGGTGAAACGTTAGATCACTGGTGGCTTAGACGAATGCTGGGTCTCACAATGTGTCTCAGAGCATGTGTCCAGTAAAATTCAGAAGGGCCTGGCAAGGATTGGCCAGGACTCTGGGTTGGCCAAAGCTGGCTGCCAGGTAACTATGCCTGCAGCAAACAACAGACCGTGGTGAGGATAAACAAAATCAGCCCAGCACATGTTTAAAAGCAGAAGCTAAACTCTGCTGCTTAAATCAGTACTTAATGCCCATGTGTTGATAAAAGTAAACAATACGCTGTTATTTATGACCAGGGCCGCGGCAGCTCCAAACATCCTGGCTGTTTGTTTGGCTTGCGGTAATGCTGGTTGCAGGTCTCTTTCTGAAATTGTAAAAATGACCGGACGGTAATTGAGGCAGTCATTAAGTAAAGACTGCAGTTCTGCAGAACCCTAAAGCCACGGCACCGCTGCTGCACAGAGAGCTGTTCGTGGGGAGCCTGGCTCAGAGCGTCAGAAAACCCAAACTGGAAAAATCTGTCATCATTGCTGTTGTTGTAAACCCCCCAGTTGTCGCACTCAAGTCCCAACCGCAGCTGCTAATGCATCCGAGCCCCCGCTGCCTCCTGTTTATTCAAAGATTATTAACAAACATAAATCGATACTGCTTTTCCTTGAGCCCTGAACAATACACTTGCCAAGTCTGAAGCTGATAAGATGAATGGTTCTCGAGACATGCGAGTCACATACAGACAGAGGGTTATTGTCGGATTGTGATTAAGCTCTTCATTCTAGAATCTGGTCATCTTCACTCATGGTCAACATGCAGCTCAGATTTTGAACGCTGCTCTTCAGCAATATGTGCATCAACTTCAATCCATAAGTTCAGAGCAGATAAACTATATATTACAATGCTTACTGGTCAAACTTCATGCTTTATTGTGGTTTGCTCTGCTCTTTAATGTAAAACAGGTGATTGAGGCAGAGCAACTGCGCCACGACCTGAGTGACTTGCCAGGTTGGATTGGGTGGCTCTTGCCCATATATCCTTCCTTAAAGTACGAGCCCTCCCCCTGCCTGCCATGTCCCTACCCTCACCCCTTCTCCACCAGACCTGGTCCATTAACGACATCCATTTTGAGAGGCGGTGAGAGAGAGCCTTTTATGTGGCAGCGATAAAATAGCTTTTTGCCTATGCTTAGCAATGGTGGTGCTCTGGGCAGTAGACCATTACATGAAAATAAACCTAATTATTTTCTGTGCTGCTAGAAACCTATGGCCCCCAGTCTCCAGCTGCAAACTGAGCCTCATGCTTTGGCCTCAGCTCCTTGGCCTCATGACACTCAGGCTTCCACGTCTCCTTAACCCAACGAGTACGATTGATTCACTTAACCAATAACTGGAACAATGGTCTAAGCTCTCGAATCACAAGCGTCCTCCGATTCTGTCGACTATAGTAATCTGTTAAGTGTCCTCTTTCACTGCATTAACTCCAGCCTTGTGTAAGCGGTATTTACAAAAACCTAACTAGTGAATATATCAGGAAAATCTTAATCTAATAATTCCCATTTAGGCATGAATACATATGTAAATGAGTTAGGAGGGGTTTCGTAAAAGGGGCAAATGGTGTAAGTTTGACATGCTACAAACTTGAACCATATGTGTTTCCCTCTTTGTCTATAAATGCAGTCAGATGGCTTTGTTCTTGCAGTACCCCCTAGGAGAGAGTTCTGTTCTACCCAGATCTCAACTGTTTTCCCCCGTCCCCTTTACAGTTCATCCTAGGTCCCTTCAGGCAGCCACAGACCTCTGCAGCCTGCTGGAGCTTCGTTTCCAGGAAGATCCTCCTCCGAGTGCCCCCCCCCCACGCCAGATAAGGATGGTGTGTGTGTGTGTGTGTATGTGTGTGCGGGTAGTGGCGGTGTGGCTAGAATAACTCTATAATATCTGTGACCATGCCCAGAATAACTGCTTTATGAAGGGGACGTGGACCGGAGGAGCCAGGAGGCATGGGAAACCACAGTTACAGAGGAAAAATGGATAGGGACTAGATGTAAATACACTTCAAGATATTCTGCGTTTTGTCCCAGAAGCTGCAGCTTGGCCGAGGGAGCTTTGATCGGGTCCATCCAACAAGGAAGTGGCCTTCACAGTGGGAAATAGGGCTCATTGCTTGGCAGCTCATGTGTACCGCTGGGAATGTGACAATGACAAAAAAGGAGCATTGCATATAAGTCTTAATAATGCCACTAATAATCGCTTTGCACCCTGTCTAGACGAGGAACGGTTAAATTGGGTGTGCGAGGGTGTTTGGGCATGGGGGGCGGCCACTGCTGGAATGGGTGAGTAAAGTGAGCATTCTGTTGAGGACTTAGTTTGGCTAATCTCCCCCATGTGACAGCACAGCCAGATTTGCTGCCATGGAATGCCACAGGCTGTTGTGCTGGGGACAAAAAGAGACAGAGGCTTAAGCTGCAGGGGGGCAACACTCCATGGTCCTGGAGAGCGGCACAGCTACGCCAACAGAAAGAAGGGGAAAAAAGTTCTCAGGGTTTCCACACACACACACATACACACACACACACACACCCCTTCCTCTCCTGCCCCCCCCCCCCCCCACACACACATCCCTCCACCTCCAGCAGTCATCCCCAGTAGTGCACACTCCCCACCAACCAGGACTCACGTGTCTGCGCACACGCACACCTCATCCACTGTTGGAGGGTGGTCAGAGGTGTTTTGGGTGGTGTCCTGACCACCGCTCACTCTCTCCCTCTTTCCCTCTGTCTCCCACTCACTCTCTTTCCCTCTTGTCTCCGGTGCCGACAGTGGTCCCTGTCCAGCTCCACACCACACGCTCTGGGGCCACATCTGGTCCACAGTCACACAGGGTACACAGAGTCTTCACATGAATACCACAACCGTGGCAAGGACAAACAATACAGATCCCGAGGGCGGATCGCTCATCTACCCAACACTCAGTGTTTTTCTGTCTTCCTCTTTTGTGGTGCGCATTATCTCAGGGGAACTGGACAGAAACCAGCATATTGTCAGCCCGCAGTAAAACACAGTCACTGCAGCTATCAGTCCCTTTGATATGTTAGTTAGTCACTTATCTCACTCAATCCATCTTCTCTTTGGGCTTGAGTTGTTTATTATTAGAAAATAATGCCGCACTGATAAACACTATTCTATATGAACACTGGTTGCAGTTTTTTTTTTGTGAAAATTCCTAAAAATAATGTTCAAACAGCAGATACCACAGAACTTCAGACGGGCCCAGATCATCTTGATTGTTGTCAATCTGTTTTGTTTTTCAATAATTGAAACAACAATGTTCAGGCTTAGAAGACATTATATGCTCTCAGTCAATGCAAGTGACCTGTGGGAGAGATTCAAAGGCTCAGCCCCAATCCCTCAACCCTACCAGCCCCTCACAAAGCAGCCAAATCCCCCGGAGCCCCAGATCTCCAGTCTGGGAGCAATGGGAAAATCCTTGTCTAGTAGGGGTGAGGACATGCAGTACTGTCAGTTCCGTCAACCCCACCCATCCTCCACTCTTGCCCCCCTTCAATGCTTTAATTAAAGAAATAATCAGGATTTGCATCACAATGCCAACCAGGGCTCTTACCATTAGTCGCCCGTTTGCGATCAGAAGTCTAATGAAAATGTAACATCACCTAAGCCCTCCTTCACAGATTCTCAGATTAGCCATAGCGGACTAGAGGAGAAAGCTCGGACCTTGAGTTGGTTTAATTCTTTTGTATGATAAGCATAGGCACCCTAAATCCAGCCTGGCCAAATCCTCTTGAGAGGGCTAAGTGGTCGGGCTGAGTGAGGAGAGGAGTGGAGAGGAGAGATGGGGAGACGAACCCGGGAGCAGAGAGGAACGAGGACACGAGAGAAGAGGAGAAGAGGAGAGCAAAGGCGGGGAGGTAGCCAAAGCAGCCATACGAAGCTCAGGCCGGGGCCAGACCCTTCCTCCCTCGCCTGCCTCCGCCCCATTGCCCTCCCCCCTCAGCTGTCCCGGGCCACAATAGGCTGAGCATCTTTTGTGGCATTAACGGTTTGTAGGAGCGGGAGAACAATGTATGAGAAGTGAGGAGCGCGGGGTTCCCACACACAGGGCCGACATGTCCTCACACCCCCACACAGCCACCCCTCAAAGACAGCAACCTGCACACAGCTGATCGGGGCCCCCCCCTCTGTGCCCCCCTTTCACACGAAACACACTTTCCTCCACATGCGTGTACAAATACACACACTCGCAGAGCAAACACTCGCACGCACGTAAATATACATGGCTGGCTCGACACAGATATTCGCTCATGTTTAATGCATGAATACGAATTTATGACACAGGATGCGGTTAATAATAAAGATGTATTAATGCTTGCGCTCATTCACATACACATGTAATTTAATTGCCTGGTGAGGCAAGAGCGGGCCGGGGGAAAATCCCTTTTGTTGCGTGAAGGTTGAGGGTTTGTCTGGGATCTTGATTAATTTGTACTGTCATATGTGGGAGGGGTCTTTCTCGAAGGGGTGCAGGATGAGAATGTCACTTACCCAACTCCCGGTTCATTCCTTTCAAATACAGTGAACTGGGGTCTCCCAAAAAAGTTTGGCTCTTGCCAGTGTTAATAAGCGTTGATTTCAATTCACAAAAATGACTTAAACACATCCACAGTGGGCAATATGTAGATTGGTGTTAATTGTTGTATTTAGTCATGGTGAACTCATCCATTCATCAAAACATCCCGAGGCATTTCTTACCCATTGACGTTTAATGAACCTTCCTTGTGTCAGTTATCTTTTTTTCTCTGTTGAAACCCTAACCCTAACCCTAACCCATTCCATCAACTATAAAGTGTGCTGTCATTAATCTGAGAGGTTAATCTGAACTGATGAATGAAGTCCTGGAGGAAAGTGGAATTATGACGTACACTCACGGACACACACACATCCACACACATGTTGCTGAGTAAGTAAACAATGGAAAATCCAGAGAATTTTTATTCGTATTTCCTTGGATAAGCAGTGTGTTAATTTTAACAGCATGCTTTTTGGTGCTGAAACTATTTAGCCATTTGTTTGTATGTAATTGCCAGTGTATTTCTTCCAAGACATGACGGTGTTGACAACCTTGTAATAGCTTTGATAATCACATTTCAGAAAGCGCCTTCTTCTGGTTCTTGTTCTTGATATTTATTAATTCTTTTTCTGTTCACTGCTGCTCTTCCAGCCGTAGTTTTAGGCCTCGAAACAGCAGAGTGGCCACATTGCAGCACTCTCTGCGTGCACTCAGCCTTGGCTGAAATTACAGTGACTGCAAGCTCAGCAAGTGTGTGTGTTTGTGCATGCATGAGTCGTCATTATTTGCACTAAACCAGAGCGTTTAGTCTCCTAATAGCCCAACATGCCACTGTCAGCAGCCATTGTTAACCCTGCACAGTGTAATCCCCTTGGGACGGTAGTGAGATGAAACATGCTAAGGAAACATGCAAAGTATGAGGTGCGCACAAGTGTCCAGATGCCATCTGTTTAAGTGTCGTTCTCATTTATCTTGAACTTTGTGTGCATGCGTTCGGAGCGTGTCCTTGTCACCCTGTCAAAATGTCATTCTGATAATGTGGACTAACGTGTCTTCCCCCCCTCCCTCTCCCTCCTGCTCCTCCGCTGCTCCCTAGCCCTCCATCATCCAATTTGACGGTGTGTGGCACTCAGCGGATTCCCACACTCCACCGCTCTTGTGCTGTCAGGCCCAATCAGGGGCCGGATCTGTATTGATTTTCAGCCACCTGTGCCAGGCGCCACGCTGCTGCAGGGACTCCCCTGCTCCCTTCCTCCCCTGCTCCCTTCCTCCCCTGCTCCCTTCCTCCTCTGCTCCACGTCCCGGCTCCGGGTCTGCCACCGTCTCCAGGGGCAACTGGTGCACAGTGTGCAGCGCAGTCCATTTGTCACCAATTGTCAGCGTTTAGCGGGGCAATGATGTGTGGCAAGATCCCGCAGGGTGGGAGGGATGTGGGGGCAGGAGGAGGGGGTGGAGGATTTCCCTCCAATGGGATGAGAAGCACGTCCCACCGCCAATCTGAAAATGTGTGTGTGTGTGTTTGTGTGTTTTTCTCTCTTGCTCCTTCCAGAAGAGTAGTTAGAAAACTTTAAGTCAGGTAAGCACTTGCCTTCCTGCACGCCCTGTGTTGTTGTCAAATCTGAAGCTGTCTCTTTCATCCACCTCAGAGGAGCTATGGTCGCTGCATATCCCAAATCACCAGAACCTGATTTGGTTCTCAACAGGGGACTATAGAGTTGCACCGGCTATCCACCGGATTGCCTAGGGATGGTATTTGTTAGCACAGCGAGTGAGTGAGTCTGATGTCCTTGTTTGTTTTCCTTAATAACCAGAGACTTTTTAAGAATGTCAAGGCTGGATGTCATTAGCGGGGTGCGGCTGGTCCCTAGTGAGAGTAGGCCTGAGTTCAGCTTACTCACTTCCAGCTCTGAGTCAACAGAGAAGGGGCAGTTTTCCGCCATCACAGCTCCCATCACTAAGCCCAGACCCTGAACTCAAGTCAGGGGAGACTGAGAGGTGCCCCTGGAGGAGAGGAGATACCAGTGTCCTATAATTGATCTGTTTTCATTCCAAGGGAAGTGGTTATTTAAGCAGACTATGGGGAGAGCCCCCCTTTCCAAACATCCATGGAGGGGTTTATACTCTCAGGGTGAATTGATGTTTTTGAATGGAGGAGAGGCTATCAGGGAGACAGAGTAGAGGAGATGGGTGGCTTTGGTTCACTCGTGTTTTTTTTGTGCCTCGGCTGATGGAGTCTGAAACCACAGGAGGAACACCAGGGAAATAATCACAGTTTCAAATATATTCAGACTAATCTGTCAGTGTGGGCTCTCTCTCACATCCCTATTACGAATCTGTTTAAACCACCTCGCTGCAAAGGACCAAATAGTCCTAAATGTTCAACGGTTCTTTTTTTTTTTCAGAGCAGAAAGTTGTTAATACCGTGGCACTGGCCTGTACCCATCTTAAGTCCGGGTGCCAGGGTTTGGTTTGGCAGTGAAAGATTGAAGACCTTAGACTTCCACCTCACTAAAACTACATGACACCCTCTTCAGTCCAAGGCTGACAGAGAAGCTCAGATTCTGAATGTGACACCCTGATATTTTCTTCAATTTGCTGAAGCAAACAGAGATGAAATGCACTTGATATACATTCCACACAAATAGCCCTTTTCATAGACTGCCAGGCAAAATGTGTTGACTTGGCCTTGACTTCAGGTGCCTCCAACAATTATGAAAATATGACGGGTGTAATCTTTAGCAGGGCTTGGTGTGCATTTAAGTGCGTGTGTATAAGTGCATGTGGGTGTTTTTTGGCAGGTTGCTGCTCCGCCTGGTGCCACTGTGCAGTCTGCTCTAATGGATTTGCAGTAGGGGGTGTCCTGATTTCCCAAGCGCCTCGCGTCTGCTCTCCTCCCGGGCCGCGGTGCCAGAGAACCGGTCTAGGGACACGTTTTGAGGATCAGCTCGTGTAAACACAGACTGACCATTCCTGGGCCCATATGGAAGAGATCATCGCACAGAGAGCAGTGTGACGCCTGTCATGGTGGGGCCATGGGATCACGGATATCCCCACCCATTCCCCTAAATATCTCCCAGGTTCTCTTCCCCCTGAATACCCCCCCGTCCCCTCTCTAAAAAACACATTCAAATCTGTCAACAGGGCTTGCAACCTGGCAAGCGCTCTGGCACTCTGGAGCCTCTGGCCTCCCTGGATTGGCGGAGTACGGTTGCTTGCTTGCCACTAACAAATAATCAACCTGTTCTCAACCGGTCAAGTTTGTTTGATACACAAAAACATGTAGACTATCATCACAATCTACGCACAACACTCTCCCGTGTCCTGAAGCTCAGAGGTTAATGAGCAGCAGTGTAATTACTGTGCTGCGGACTTGCTTATTCTCATCATGGATGACTGGCTTGGGATTAACTCATTACCCCCTGTCCTGACCATGCAATTAGGCCTCGCACCACAATTAAGTCCCCAAGTTCTGCCTCACCAGGCACTTAACACAGCAATCGCTGCCAGCGCACCATCACTGCTACCGCTTATCTCCAATCTGTGGATGAACAGAGAGCCGGGGCAGTGATCGTAATGACAGCTATTGTTTTCTATCGGGTGTATGGTATTGATTAGGCTGGGTGTGTCCCTACGACTCCTGAGGCGTGTTGACAGTCAGGCACAGATGCAGAGTTCCGTGGGCTGTCGGTAACATTTTGGGTCTTGCAGGGCCCCGCTGAGGTCTGCCAGGGTGGCCCAGGAACAATGCTTCCCATCTGGAAGCGACTTCTCCTGAGTCTGAACTCCCTGATGGATGGGGAGATCCCTTCTAGGATGTCCAGCTGAGCCTGCCGACAGGGATACAATCAATCACCCCCCTCCTGTCCTCTCTGACGGGCACCCACCCCAACTGAGACCTTCAGGTCAAGGGTTCTGTCAAGGCATCTCCTCATCCTCACACTCGTTCCATGACCACAGGCAAACTTATTTGATCATCTTGAGTGTGGCTTTATGGTAGGAGTGTTAATTGTGTGTGTACTTGTAGATACAAGATCCAGATATTTGCTTTATCTCAGCCGTTCTGTTGGCCTGCTACTAGTTCCTACTGTTGTTCTTGTTGACTGCTGCCCTAGCCCTGAGTGTTTGTATTAGTTTGTAGTATTTTGGTATCTTCTGTGAAAAGAAAAACAAATGTGTCAGCTGGGGATATTTCAAAAGACCAAGTTATCTGGTTGGGTAAAATATCCCATGCGTCAGCCTGCATAATGATCCACTTCAACAGCCATAAAGGAACCCATAAAAAAACGATTTTCCTCTAATAACAACAGGAGTGACACAAATACATCACTAACAGTAGCTGCACGTTCTGGAAAGTCTTTGATTTACGAACAATGCGAGTCCTCAATCAAGACATTTTGACAGCTTCACAATCTATTATCTTGTCAGGATCTCAGAGCAGACGGGAAGTGAAAAGCAGGTCTTTCAACCGATCTCCTGCGCCGTGATTGATGGCGTTTCAGGACGATTTTTCCATTGCTCTGGAGACGCCACTTGTCAAGAGACGTCTCAGGTTTCTGGCAATGGTCTTCAGTCGCCGTTTTGGAGACACATATGCAGACCCACTTAGCATATGGAACTATAGAGACTGATTTATGATCGCAATATAGTTTATGTGAATTTGTATCTGACAGAAATGGCAGTGACAGAACAAAACAGTAGTCATAAGTATTTCTTCATGCACTGCGTCCAAAAGGGAGATGAGGGAAAGGTGTATCAATCGATGGAACTGGTTACAGGGCCAAAGGGAGGCCTTTATTTCCTGTCGCTCAGTTGGCCCACCTCAGCACTTGTCAGTCATAATGACAAATGGCAGCTCTCGATGAAACAGAGGGGTTACATCATCACTTCTCTAATGAGGCAGCTCACAGCAGGAGGGGGAAAGAGGGACCAGGACATGCAGTATGGAGGGACGGAGGGAAAGAGAGGGAAGACCACTTTTCTGTCGCCAAATAACCAGTAACCCAGATATTGTCTGTGTTTGTCCATGAACAGGGTTTAGGATTACTGCGGAGTACTAAAACTGTAATCAGTTGTATGACGGAAGAGTATCTAAAGTGATGACTTCTGTTCTTGAGTCCAACTCGCTGTCACATTTAAGTGTCTCCCTGTACTGATCACATAAACCGACCTGGGGGAGATATCTCAGCTAAGCCCTCTGTGATTTGGAAAGCCAGTGAGGCAGTGTATATTTAAACAGTAGCATTTCGCAACTTTTGTTCATGAGGCCACAAGGGACAGAGATAAAGATGTTTGATGAGATATTTCCGTTTCCCTGACAGCGTATATGACTTGTCGCGGCGCTCGTTGTGAATGTAGCGTGGCAGCAGCCCGGCCGGAGGGGCCGTTCCCCCGCGGGCCTGTGTCTCTCTGCGTCTCTATGCCTGGCTCTGGACTTGGCACTGGAGTCCGAGGGGGAGATTATCTGGCCCGTCTGCCTCCAGGAGCTCTCGGGGTTTGTGTCTTTGTGCAGCATTAGAGCTGGCTGGGAGTGCGCCCACCGAGGAAGGGGGAAATGTGTTTGACATACGCTCAGCGCACACGGTCGGGGAGGCTGGAACAGCAGGATACGATTAATGACCACAGAATAAGATTGTTACAATATGGCTTCCCTCACCCCCACCTTCTTCACCGTGGGGCTGTCATATTTCACAGACTTGCCTGCCTGTGTGTGTTTGCAATGTGTTTGTGTGTCTGTGTTGGGAAGGGGCCCTTTTATCCTCTCTTTTTTGTTTTCTCTCTCTCTCTCTGTGTCTCTTTCTCTCTCTCTCTCTGTCTTTCTCTGTTGATGTGGGTCATTGATATGCAACAGTGCATTCCTGGATCTTACAGGAGAGCCCGTTCTCATGGTTATTGTGGAGGACTTTGGCAGATTGGACACAGACACAGGTCCTTGGACTCTTGTTGTGGTGCGGCTTGGAACAGAGTAGCTGTGAATGTCGAGGTTAACAGACACGTGAATTATCACTCAAAAATGGAAAATGAGAAAAAAACTAAAATAAGAGTTGAAAAGTGCCCAGTTTGAATCTTGAAAATATTTTTCAATTAAATGTAATTCACAACTGTAGAAAAATATGTTGTTTCCCAGTTTTTGAGAAATTCTGCGAGTCTCTAAGTCTGTGGTAACGTTTGATATTCATCATTATAAGAGTCAATGCGAGTGCAGCTGAAGCACTGGTTACGTATCAATTTGCTTTAAAACAATAATAACAAGCTCGGAGATTCAGGGGGAAACCTCAGGGGAAAAAATAAATAAATCTGCAGGCCAAATGTTGCCAGATTGTTGTGGTGGTTCGGAGGCTCCTTCGAGTGATCCTCGGGGCTTCAGGGTCAGTAGCTAACGTCCTAAAGGCCACTGGGGCACTGGTGTGCAGGGATACAGAGGGCAGGAGACGGGAGAGGAAAACCTTAACAAGGTGTCAAACAGGATTGTTGGATCTTTGCACATGTGCACATGCATAGCTGAACCTGCACTGTGATGTTTGTTGACACGTCTGGGAGAGAATTCTGAAGTTTTCACAGAGGAGAGAGGACATTATATCCGGAGGGGCTATGATTTTTCCCAGGGTTAGGAACTGCATCTCACTTGCTATTGGCCACTGCCAATAGGCCATCAAGGCCAATGAACGCCCAGCAGGCTGTGTTACCGTGGCAACCAGTGGTAATAGAGTTAGGGGGGGAATTGCTATTCTGCAGTTTTATTCCGAGGCCTTTGCCGGGAATCTGCTGGGGGTTAAACCGATCAAAGATTTCATTTACCAAGGAAACACAGAAATGTAGTGTTAAAAGACACAACTGAGCCAAAGCAAGAAGAGGTCAAATGAAAAAAATAATCTTTAAAGCACTATGTCTTGCATTTCTAAGAGTTGGCTTTGCCGCACATGAAAACCAAATGTCTGCCTCCTGATTCTTCTCTTCCTGACGTCTCCTTGGAATTTCACAGCAAGTTACAGAGAGGAACTGGTGAAAAAGGAGAGAGAGAGAAAGAGAGGGAGAGAGAGAGGGGGGACTGGATGTACTGTCTGGCAGCTTTGGCTCTGTACTTGGGCACAGCGCTCACTCATTTATTGAAATCCCACCATGTGATCCTGCTTTAAAGGGAGAGATTCAGATTTCTCCCTCATCTAGCCCACGTCAGTAAGACACTTAACTGGCACCTTTTTCTCATTTCTTTCCCCCAGCGTCTCTTTCTCCAGATGTTTTGGCGACCTCTCCTCCCTCTAATCTGAGGAGACACAAAAACATACATGTAGTTCCAATAGAAGCCATAGCATCTCAGTCTCTCCCTCTGCACTTAAGTTGAAATGTTGTGTTTCACGCATCGAACATGTGGCGGACCTCAGCGCCCTCACCATGTGCTCACCACACACACCTGCTCCCCCCAGTTGCTGCTCCATGCAAGGCATTCTGGGAGGAATGGCTACTTAAGTGTTTTCTAAGCCCTCTTGGAAAAGGTTCTCCAGACGTTTGGTTTTTGTTTTTTACTATAGTTTTGTTAAGTTGAGTTTGTTTCACACAACAAAAATATAAATTGCTTAAAATGAAATGTGGATGTTAGAAAAAACTGAAATTGCGTTTATGCAAACCACAACAAAGACATTTTAAAAGATGGAATGCAAAACAGACAAAATCATATACACTCATATGCATTTTGTCTATATACTGTTATTAAAGAGACAATTGGACAATAATTAGATTAACATAAATAAATACAGAGAGTTGTTTGGAATACAGATGACTCATTTTAAATCTCTCTATCTTGATGGCCTGCCTTAAAAGGGACATGTATGACCATCAAACAGATGCAACTGTCTGATAAGGAGCGGGCATCTGTAAAAGCAACTGCTCTCTAAAATTAGAGGCACATAAAAGCTTCCTGTAGAGCGTCCCCCTGCACCCAGTTTCAAAGTATTCCCTTCTGCTCACAATGAGGCCAAAACTGCTGATGCTTCAGAGGTAGTTGGAAAGCACTAAACTGCCTGTGGAGAAAATAATAGGGGCACAGAGCAGAACACCCCGAGCTCTACCCCACCCCCATCCCAGCACTGCTACCAATTAATGCACAAAAGAGACTCCACACGTAACTTTGAGAAAGTTGCGGGATGGGAGCACAAGTGATATAATTTTTTGCAAAAATCCATTGCTTGCTGCAGAGAAGCTTTTTGATTTTTTAGTTTTAAAGTGCATGCAGATTTAACTTTTACCTTCCCATCACCTAGTTATGTGAGCAGTCAGCTGTTGTGTTGCAGTGATCTGCCAGCAAAGCTTAAGCAGCACATCACAAGACCCTTGCGTCTTATTAGCCTCTTTCCTCAAATTGAGTTACTGCTTCTATTTATGACAGTGAAGTGATATTTGCCATAATCTCTAACTGAACCTAATACTGTGCAGTTTCCCCCTGTGCTGTCAGCATCAGGCCTGGGGGCTCTGCTTAGCGCTCTGTGACAGCGCTCTGCGTCCAGGAAATGAGGCTGGTGAAGACCCCATTTACCATGAGGCATTCTGCCCTAATTTCACGATTCCCCTCTCCCGGAGGAGAAGGCCACTGAGATGAACCATGTCAGAGCACATGCTGGGACTTGGGGGGGTCAACAAAGGAACAAGATTGAGAAACATAAGGTAGAATAAACCTACTGGCGACTATACACACACACGACTATAAACACACACATAAACTCAAAGGAGCATGCAAAGCAGAGGATTGGAAATCGTGGGATAGAATTTTTAGTTTGAAAGATAAACATACTGTGTGTGACCGTGTGAGAGAGCCTGAAAAGTTATGTGTGTGTGTGTGTGTGTGTGTGTGTGTGTGTGTGTGTGTTTGTGTGTGTGTGTGACAAAGTCACTTTGTGTCTCCATGACAGACTGAGACGTTGTGTGTAATTAATTGGTTTACTGCCAGGTTAGGCACCGTCTGTCTCTCAGGAATCTGCATTTGGCCCTGAACTTTACTTTTACATGTTAGTCGAGGTATTAATTTATTTGGACAAGGGATTAAGTCTTACTGGTTGTCCCGCAGATAGAATGGACAAACATGGGGGAGGTATGTTTGATATGCTGGGCCTGTAAGCAAAGAGCTGGCTGCTGAGAAGACGTGCACATACATACACTCCACCCTGTGTGTGCAACTCCTCCCAAATCTTCTACGCACATAGTTGTCCTCATTGTTATCTGGCAGTGGATGAAAGTGAAAGAGACTTATGACCGTTGCAAGAGAACAGAAACCTGCAATTCCTGGTATTTTATAAAAAGTTGTGGTCGCAATAGAACAACACAGAAGCGAGGCTGTACAGTGTATAATCTCTATGTACATTAAGGTACAGCAGCCACAGCTATACCTCAAGGATCAACTGCCAGAGCAAACAACCTGTCATCACATCCTCTGTGAAAAGAAATGTTCTGAGGAGATTTACCAGGTACACATGAAGCAGCAAAGACAAACTCCTCTGATCCTCGCGCTGGTTGGAACCGGAGTCTTAAAGCGGAGACTTGTGTAGGTGGTTGGAAAATCGCTACTTTTCTGAAGGAGAAGGGATGATGGAGATAAAGAGAAGAATTCTTTGTTATTATTTGAAGTTCACAGACAAATCCATCATCTTATTCAGGCTCATCATTTAATATGGACCTGGTCTTACTCGTATAGGAACATTTCCTGTAACTATTTACTGTGACAGATTGGTGTCAGCGATGGCCGATTCCCACTTCGTGTGATTGGATGCATACGTTGGGAATGTTCCACCTGAGAACTAGAGTAGTACGGTGGGTGTTTTAAACCTGACTGTTGAATGTGTTGTTTGCTTGGCCTGTTATAATGCAGTGTTCTCTCTAAAACTGTAAAAGTTAAGCTGTCGCGTGTCCAAAACGCACCAAATCCGACACAGCACTTCATGGCCCTTAACAAGAGGGAAGTTGATTAGATGATGGTTATACGAGAAACAGACAGACTGAAAGACAGAGAAAGTTTTTTAAATTATTAGTTGATATTTAAGTCAAGGAAACATCTTTGCATTTGGCATTGAGGCTAAAAACATTCCACAGCTTATGGGTTAACTCTGACCTGGATATCATCCACTGACTTCTTGTCTTCAGCACAAACCCAACCACTGCCAGCCCTTTGCTACCTTCCTCCCAGACTGAGCTGGAGCTCACGAGGCCTCAGACACACTTAATGGGATTATGGTAATATAATTTTGTGACGCTGACCTCGGGCCGGTGCCAGGTTTCTTCCACATCCTCAGACAAAGGCAGGGAGCTCACCAAGGGTTCCAGCAGGCCGGCCCAGCTCGGCCTCTTGGCACAGGCCGACATCCTCATGGGGCCAGAGCAAGATAGATGGCTACGGGGCAAAGTCTCACTTCCTAAGTCTACTCCAGCAGTGAGCAGAATCAAACGGTGGAAGGAGGGGAGTGTAAACTTAAATGCATATAATTTCCCAAGAGTGAGTAGCTGTACGTTCGTGTAATTCCTCTGATTGAATCACAACAATGATCAATATGGTTCAGGATGTAGGAAATGTGTCCGCCCTGTGCTCCCGACTTTAATCAGAACATGGTAGTTCTTACGCCGAGGGTGCTGCCTCCATGGAAACGGCCTTGTGGTCAACTTGTCTTCTCTGTGTGATTTAGCAGCGGTTTCCACTGGATGTGTCTTATTGGTTTAAGAAAGAATTTTATGGACTGGACAATTTAAAACGCAGTGTGGGGGTCAATTCAAACTGTCCGTGTAGGTTATTTAAACAAAGGAATGATAACCAGTTTACCACAAGCCATAATAAACTCCTAATTTAGGCAATATTTTTACCTAATTTGCAATATCAAACTGTCCTGAAACAAAGAAACACAGAAAAGACACACACACACCCAGACACACAGTCCAGTAATTCAAATAAGTGGCTGTATGCTTGCAATATGCTAGAAGTGCTGTTTGACTCGTCCTCTCCTTCTGCCTTATTCTACTTTATTGTGTATTTTAATGTTGTCCAGTCTCCGCGGGTGTATCACCAGATTTTTTTTCTTCCCCTTTTCCTTTTCTTTTCCTCTTCCTTTTGCCTTCAGAAAGACCACCCATAGGGTTTGGAGGGGGCAGACGTCTCTGTGGAATAATAATGGGGTCGTCCTGGGAAAATTGCCCATGCAAAGGCCTGTCTGAAAAAAAAAGAAAAAAAAGAAGAAGAGAGAGAAATTTGGTCTTGTTTCCGATCCTTCTCGGAAACATTCATCAGGGCGCTCCTGCTGTTTTGGAGGGGAGCAGTCCCGTCGCAGCCCATCCACTCACTGGCTGGGATACTCCGCCACTGCCAAGAGCCTCTGAGGTCAGCAGGCTGGGGCACACGCTTTAGAAAGACCTTTCTTTCCCTTTCATTTATATTGAGGTGATCATAGATATGTATTTTGAACAGCCTGTATATCGGCTGTTGACAGTTGTTTTGATATTTGTTATTATCAGAAGTCATCTGCTTTGGGACATGGTTGTAACTGTTATTATGTGTTAACTGTATCATCGTGTTCGGGTTGCTACTGGGCAAGGCGGTCTGTGTCCACAGGGAATCCCAACGAATGAGTCACCGTGGTCTCAAACAACGGATTTCTCAATAGTGAGGTCATTTCCTGAAATGATGCTGAATCACTTGACGTATAATTCTGATGAAACTCGCTGAAAGTGGCTATAGTTTTTTTTTTCTTTTAGCACATAGCAGCAAAATTATACAACATATCAGTATTTACTTAATTTAATTTGAATTCACCCCTCCCACAATGCTTGTTATTCATCTTATTAGAAGTGAATGGGCAAACACACACGGTTCTTCACGAAACCTTGTTGGGATCATATAGACATATCAAAAGTTATGCCTATTTTTTATATTCTTATTATAAGAATTTTATTCTTAATATTTTAATTTAGAAAAAAAAAGAAGTGATCTCATGCACTTGTGGTTAGTTTTTCAACAGCTGGACAGTTCACATTCCCCATGCAAGCAAAAAATCCTGCCAATAAATGCAGATAGAACAATCCAGCTAAAATCTTCTGGTCATTCTCTGAAGCTGGAGGATGATGGACCTGTGTTTACAAAAAAAAATGTTCCCCCTTCCTGCCAAACAGAAATTGTTAGTTACAGCTAAACTTTCAGGCTAAATTATGTTCTGTATCACTTTATTTTACTTTATCTATCCGCACCTTTTTTTATTGCCAAAAGTTTGAGTGGCATCAGAGATTGAATTAAGTGTTTTCCCCTGATTCCCCTCACATTGTTTCCCCTGATAATCTGACGTTTCAATTAGTTGAGTAATTCCTATTCCGAATTCTCCTGAAAATGACGCAGCGTGTTAATATTTCAATCGTGTCAGTCAGGAGCACGAGGCCTCGCTTTGAGAGACAAAAACAGTGAATTAATACGATTCTTCTCTCCTTCCCTTGTGACCCCTCCCGCTGCCCCTCCTTCCTGCCCCCCCCCCCCAGGCTGTCACTAACCGGCCTCCCCTTGCCCTCTCTGGCCCTGAGGCTCTGCCTGCTACCTCGCTGCCTTGCTCCGGGTCTGAACCACTGGAGATCCGGTGATGGATGTGCCTCGGGGGGGCTCTCTGTGGGAGGTGGGCTCAGAGCCTCACACACTCACTGTCACAGGGAGAAATTTCAGGCTTCCTATTTAACCAGAGACGATGGAGGAAAGTCTGCCGGAGTTTCGATTTCACGTCAACAGCACAACAAGCCTAAATATAACTTTGTATTGACAAAGGTTATTTTATTGTTTTTTCCTATTTTTGCTGCTTTGATCAGATGATATTTCCTGAAAGCAGCAGTGGAAGCAGTTTTAAGCAAAGTACCGAAAGGAAGCAGAGAAAAAGACAGGAGATTATAAACTGTCTTAAATTTTACATGCCATTAAAACAATACAGTGATGAGACATTTTTTATTGTTTTAACTCCACCACATCAGTGGTTGTGTCATAATTTCATAATTTAAATCAAGAAAGTTCAATTGTGGATGCCAACTTCAAACCACAGTTCTAACTGTCGATATCCTGCTGATACATGTCCTCAGTGTGTGACTGTCGGTGAATTGCATGTAGTAGCGTGTGCTGCAATTGTGTCATTTCCCCTTTTATATGTACCCACATTCCCACAGCTTATACTTCTCATCGTTACTGTTTTCCACATTCAACAAATACCAGAGTGTGTGAGAGAATTGCAAATTCACCTTTTTAAGTATTGATAAAATAGCATACAAAAAAAAACAGCACAACTTCCCATCTCAATATAAATTAATTCAAAACTTAAACCTACAAATTCACTGATGAAGTTATATTTATATTTGAATTTGTACTCAGGTTTATTAAATCAAACCGTGTGAGAATTGATTTTTCTAGGAATTTATCTTTTCTGTTCTATTAATGCAATAAGAAAACCACTTTGGATGGAGTCACACAGACTGGCCATATAATGGGAATGGTCAATGATTCTATTCATGTCATCAAAACGGTGCTTATTGATTTTATTCTGTGTCACATTTTCAAATTTGCTTCGAAGGAAAACAACGATGACTCATAGTATGAAAATCATATTTCCATATTTGTAAGCAGTGTAGATGTGTTGAGCCACATGTTTAGCGAAGCAGTGTATGATGTGTAGTGGGTAGTTAAGGAGTCAAGATTAAAAAAAACTAAACAACTATCCAGTCATCGCGGGGAGACGAGGTGCAGCGGTGGGTGGCAGAGAAAGGTTCAGTCCGGTTGACGTGAGGAAAGAGACGTCATTTCTGAATGGGCCTCGAATTTCAACACAAAGCTATAGTACCTGATTGTGTTTACACTGTCACTGATTGATTAAGGGCCGCTCTATTCCTATATTACTTGGCCAGTAATGACTAAACAATATGCAACGTCGGGTTTGTTTCTTTAAGCCGTGGTGTATACAGGGCAGGGGGGGAGGGGTGTGGACATACGTCTTCTCAACAGGCCGTGGCAATAATGGACCTGTGACCTCATGGTCTGAGAAGCCAGGGGCAACAACTTCACTTCATCAAACCGCTGCGACAGGTTGACTCTGTCACATTAAAACAAGCTTGTTTATTTCTGTTGTTTCTCTGAGCGTATACGAGCTGGATAACGACTACTCCGAAGTCATTCCACCTCAATAAATAACATCTTGAGGTCGCTGGTGTGCTGTGCCGTCAGTGGAGGGTCACGTGTATGAATAAACCTCACTGATCTTATTGCTGTATGTGCATTGCACCACACAGCCGTGAACAACACATGATGCTGACTGAATAGTAATTATAATTAATCGCACAAGAAGATCACATATTTCTCAGTGTTTTGTTTTTATTGCAAACAATAGAATACAAAAGATAAGCTTTTAAGACATTGGCAGGTTTACCTATAGGGAAACTGCATTAAGAAAGATGACAAAAGAAAAACTAATGATACAGAATATAAAATGAGGAACACAACTTTTTTTTTTTTTTTCAAAAACAAAAAGTATCCTGTGGATTCCAGCAAATTCTTTACAAAACGGCCACGGCTTCCATATACATTAATTCATTTGTTAGAAGGAAAAGACAGAAGACTTCCAGTTTTTCTTTTTTAAGAGAAAGACTTATCGTGTAATTATAAGTAATCTGTACATAACTAGATCATGAATAAAGGAAACTTTAATACGGAAACATTTACAAATGATAAATAAACAAATTTGTACCACATATGCCAGCGGCTGTAAGCTGCTGCTGAATTAAAAAGATAATTGCAAATAGTTATTTTCAAATAAAATTTAGGCTAAAGAATAAATTAAGAAAAGAAAAAAGGTTAGGAAAAAGGCTGTGGGAATGACAGAAGTACGCCAGACTCAGACCCGCTGGCTGCTGGGGAGAGTCAGGTAAACGGTCACTTCCTGTATTCCCCCTCAAACAGGAAGTCAGAACTATGCTGTGGTTTTGACACTGCAATGCCAGTGGACTGAGCCGCTCGAATGTGGCTCCAGAGGCACCAATGGTATCAAGGCAGTACCCAGATAAAAGCGAGCATTGCTCAGTTACGTCTAGCAACCCGGTAAGGCCCCTAGTAGAGTTACATGGCACCTGCTGTAGCGTTTCCAACACAGTCGTTTGAGCTAAAGCAAAGAACGAGAAGTCGAATATTTGACTAATTCACTGATGACACAGTCATATCATGGCCAAACAATTCAAACCTATTTCTAACGTGCACTGCTCAAACCTTGCATCTCACGGGAATTACAATAACGTATGTACAGTACAAAAGTTCAAAGCAGAATGAAGGCTATTATAAGACGGCAGTGTCAGTAAACAGACGTTTCTTACTTCCTGTACGAAAAGAACATCAGTGAGAAGTAAGGCCACTGAGGGTGTTTTGACTCGGCACTCACGCTCCTTTAAAACGTGTGCGACCTTCGAATCCCGACGATGAGAATGCTAATGACACTGATTACCAAGATGAGGATGACAAGAGCAGAACACATACACAGTACATACTAAAATATTTATAACCAGTATGTCCTCACAGAGGATTTAACGTTTTTAAACATTATATCTAGAAAAATATAATCACAATTCCAACCAATACAAAAAGGCACTGTTGTGAGCCAATCCAAAGATATATTTCAGTACTATAAAAAAGTCCTTGTCATGTTTTTCTGTTGGCAATGCAGGGGGTTGGAGTGGCGGCGCGAAGGCCACCGGGCAGAGAGAAGTCTATGCGTGGGAGGGGGGGGTGAGTATTGTACAGTCAGTGCTGAGGCAGCCTCTTCACGGCCTGGACAGCTGTGTGTAAATGGGCTGCTGCTCCCAGTGCTGCGGACTGTGGGTCTGGGGTACAGAGGGCACTCCGGTGGTGTCGGCGATCGGGGTGTACATCGGCCTCTGGCTGGGGCTCATGTAGCTGAAGGTGGAGTACAGGCCGGAGCCCTGGCCGCCTGCATGGCTGTAGTAGGAGTTGGCACCACCTTGGTGTTCAGAATAGTCATACTGTGCTCTCGTGATAGAGGGGTAGGAGGAGGCGCTGTAGTGCTGCAGGTTGAAGGACCCGTAGGTGACGTGCTGTGGGGAGCCTTGCTGCTCGCTGTAATGACTGGGGCTCAGCTGCTCCGTCTTGATCTGGGTGGTTCTTTGTTGACCCTGCTGGCCCTGCTCGCCTCCTCCACCCAAGGTGGTGAGAGAGTGCTGCTGCTGCTGCTGCTGCTGCTGCTGCTGCTTGGCCATCCAAGCGTGGGCCCCGACATTGGCTGCCTGGCCGACTGAGGAGCTGCTGATGCCGTAGCTGCCAGTGTAGCCGGCCTGGGCTGCGCCGGCAAGCCCAGCGTGGCTGTGAGGCGGCAGGTACTGGTCAAACTCATCCACGTCGAAGCTCCCCATGTTGGAGATGACTTCGCTGCTCAGCTCGCCAATGTCCACGGCTCCAAAGTCAATGTTGAGCTGGCGACTGGTGCCCTCCTGAATGGGGCGCCCCTCACGCTTCAGGTCAACCTTGCTGGTGGGCAGGTCTGTCTTGGGGGTGGTTGGGGGTGTTGGTGGGCCCTGGGATTGACCTGGTTAAAAATAAAAACAACGATATGGTGAGTTCACTGTTTAAAATGCATTCAAAAAAAGACCTGAAACAATTTTTTAAGTATTTCCAGCGTGAAGCACTGAGCTCAATGGTGCAATGAAATGTAAATGCTTGTAGGAGGAGGAGTTTGTGGGCACTATTCTGACAGGTGTATTTACATGATGCTTGTAAATCCCACTAATCATTAATCATAGACATTGACGGATATAGATCAAGGCTCTAAAGTAAAAAACGAACAAATTGTAGAATAAAGGCAAAATAATAGTAATAGTAATAATAATAATAATAATAATAATATTTGTTTTCTTTAATTATATCTTCTCTTACCTGAATGTTCTCCTGGAGAGTGCGCCTCGCCCATGCTCGACGCCGGGGAATCGGCCTGCTGCAGCGCCTTGAAGATCGCGTTGGGAGATATGTGCGTTTGCTCGCCGTCCTCGGGGTCGTTCTGTCCGTTCTTCACAGACTTTCTCCGCCTCGGCTGATATTTGTAGTCGGGATGATCCTTCTTGTGCTGCACTCTCAGGCGCTCCGCTTCCTCCACAAACGGGCGCTTCTCGACCTCGTTGAGCAATCTGAAGTGGGGGGAAAATCAAAGAGAATTGTTTTTATTAGAATGGATCTAAAACTCACACGAGAAACGACTGATTCATTGCCTAAAGAGATGTTACATTTGAGCGTTAATTGTTTCATTATCATTCGTCAGCAGGAGGCAGCTGCAAAGTTCGCGTGTCAGTCAATGCAACCTCTTGGAATTGAAAAGCCAAAGTTCTGACTACAGTCCAAAGAACAAAAAATAAAATCTATCTTTCACAGATGAAAATAAGTTTCGAAAATTCTTATTACAAATCTGCACAAACTTGAAACAGCAGGCAGGTGGTGCGTTGCGTCCGAAAACGCTGCGCACAGTGACGCGTAAAAGCGCACGGCAAACTTGACTATGAGTGCAAAGCGAACCTTACCTCCACAGTTTGCCCAGGGTCTTGCTGAGTTCCGCGTTGTGCAGATGCGGGTACTGGTCGGCCAGCTTCCTCCGCGCGGCTTGTGCCCACACCATGAATGCGTTCATGGGTCTCTTGACGTGAGGTTTGTTTTTGCTCGAGCCGTTGACGCGCACTGGCATCGGCACCAGCGTCCAGTCGTAGCCCTTCAGCACCTGGGACACCGCATCCCTGATGCACACGGGGAACTTCTCCTCCTCGCCCTCCTTCTTGTACTCTGGGCCCAGGAGGAGGTGGTTGTCGATCGGACGGGTGTTCTCGGTGTCCGAGCCGGAGCCGGACGGGCACGGGGAGCCCGCGGAGTCCTCAGACATGCTGGGGCTGGGAGCGTCGGAGTGACACTTCTCCTGTTCTTCTGTCATCTTCAGGTAAGGGTCGAGGAGATTCATGCGAAACAAATGAAAGAACCGCGTATCACAGATAAACAAAAAGGAGAAAAATCCTTCTTTCTAAATCCAAGCGCTGTGCCCAGAGACTGCGGTGACAGTCTGTGAGGGCGCGCAGCTCGACTGGCGAACCCGAATCCTTGAGTGCAAAACGGAACAAAAAGCCAAGCAGAAAAAAAAGTTCTGGACGCTCCTTTGACTTTTACGCAGACGAGAAGGCGAGTTGCGAGTGATGCCGCTCTGATGCTTGACTCTGAAAGTGTGACTGTGAGGAGAACTGCGAGGAGAGAAGCACTCTTGGAGGATGGCTGAGGAGTCTAGGGACACAGGAGGCGCTCCCTGGATTTATGAAGGGCGAAACTTTTTGGAGGCGGGGCCGTAATCTGACTCTGCTGCGCGAGCGCTCCTGCAGTCAACAACAGTGGAAAGCTCGTCCAGCAAGAACAAGTGTGTGTGTCTGCCTCCAGAAACTCTGCTTTGACTGAACAGTCACATTTAAAACTTGAGGATTCAAAGTTAAAAACCAAAGTTTAAAAAAACACATGATTAAAAAATGGAACAATGTTATAATTTTCTCATGTCTAACTAAAAGAAAAAAATATATATTATAGCTACTGGTGTCGAGGGAAGTTAAATGTATGATTTGACAATGATCACAAAATCAAATCCTTATTATTGACATTACAACATTCATGAAATAATATTTCCCTCCGTGATTTTCTAAAATCACACATTTCTATCGCAGACTGTATTATTGTCTTCTCTTTTCTTTCATATGATTTATATCGTTTATTTCAACCGTATTGAAATGACAGGCAATTCCAGGCATGTAGAACTTGAGCCCGAGGTGGCAAATAAAAAATAAAAACAAGTTGAAATGCCTCCATCTTAATTCCCTCGTTCACAGCTGAATTCATCTTCGTGCTGAGTTTACTTCTCTCTGAGCAACAGTCTGATAGCTGGATACAACTGCTTCAATAAGAAATAAGAGCAGTAAATACTTTATAAAAGTACAAATCCAGAAATTAAACTCGTCTTTAAAAAGTGTAAATGTAGTTATAATGGACGGTGATGCTTGTTAGTGTCTGTTTAAACGCGGACACTTCTGATATATTTGTTGGATGAAGTCGTTACGGAGCAGGAGCCTCCTCTCGGCGCTGCAGTGACCATATGAACCAATAGGGGGAGACAGCGGTCCAGAAACTTTAGAGCAACTGGTGTGCGGGGGCCGCAGGGACCGAGACAAAGTCCGAGGGGATTTCAAAACATATTTCCCACATTTAAATCCCCGATTCATATTTATACTTTAGTTCTTCCTCTTTTCGGCTTAAAATGTCATGTTCCAAACAAGAACAAGGATATTACGAAACAAAAAATATAAATAAAATGGTTCTTTTGGGAATATTATCAAGAGATATGACTTTATCCTAATAAAGAATGTCTTTGAGCTCAAAGGTCATTCTGTTAACTCCAGACGTTGTTTTATGGACTTTTATTTATTTTATTTACAAACAGCACAACTGAACCAAATAATAACAACAGTACCCATAACAATAATATGTGTAACTGTATGTGAATGCATGATTTTATTAAATATTATACAGCATATGATTCAAATACATTTTCCTCAATGAAGCCGTCAAACCAGTGTGACTATACCGTCCATGAAAACTGGAACGAAGCAAACATGTTTGTTTTGCAACACTAAAATCTACTTCGCTGGATTTGCTCCAACACTTGTTGTCGGTGCACAAAGGACACTTTGTTGGGAGAGTTCAGTCACTATAATCCATGGATTCAGTTTTAGAAACTAAATCCCACTGTAAGTTATGAGTCCATATTTAGCAACGGGAAGTTTGAAAGTTGGTCACTATTTTTACCATAACCTTTAATCAATATTTAGTCAACATTATAATGATTGTATAAGAAGACAAAAGTGGAAATGTGTTATCAGTAAAGATTTATAGGCACACAAACACACACACACACATAAAATGGTTCTTAATAATACAGAATATCTTTTTTAAAGTAAAGCTTCTTATAAAATGCTTTTCCATAATTGTGTTAATATCAATAAACTGAAGAAAACTGTAAAATATAAAGAAAACATTGCAAAAAGACACAGAACATAAATAAACAATGTTTTTTTTTTTGTCTAAAGAATTCTCTTTAATCGCTTAAAATAGATGCTCTACTATGAAGATAATCTTTCTCCCTTGGTAGAAGGTAGTGGTTTGAGGTTTCCAGTTACATTAAAGCCTCCCAGTCTTTCCTGACTGGGACATTTTCATTAAAAATAGCCTGATCTGTCTGTCAGGTAGATGAACCTGCTATTTTTGCTCCTTGTCTTCCTGGTTGACTGGTGGCTGTGGCAGTCTGACTGCCCCCCCCCCCCCCCCTACCGAAATGCTGTTCCTCAAAAGTTCATGTTGGAGAGAAAGATACATTAGATAAAGTTAAGGCATGCACGTTAGTTTTGTATTGTCGCCACTTGATAATTATGCTGATTTAATACGATTATTCTCTGTACTTGGACAGAAAACCTTGATTCATTTCACAGTGAATATTTGTTTAAATGTTTCAGATTTTTATTTGGTGCGTCGTGGTAGGTGTGAGGAGGCCTGGTGTCGTTTTTTAGAGTTTCCATTCGGAGAGGCAGCTGGTCTCGACACACAGAGGAGGAAACTCGGTGATGGCTAACACTGAGGCATCAGAGGTGTGGTCGGGCATGTTCGCGCCCCCGCAGTGCTGACTGCAGAGGGTCTGAGGTGCCCTGCAGACTGACTTATGGTCGATCAAGGGAGTGAGTGTGTGTATGTGTGTGTGTGGGGGGGGTGGAGCAGGTCCTCGGGGGCCAGGCTCACAGCTCAAACAGGGAGAGCACCCGCCTGCAGGCCGAGCGGGTCTTGGGAAACTTCTCAGCTTGACTTCGAGCCATGGCGTCAAAATTTTGAGGCAAACACTGAAGGTAAACTGCCAAATCATGTCTTCCACCTTTTCGGGCTCTCTCAGATTCCACTGTAAATGTTTGAGAAGAGCACCCACCCCGCTTTTCTTTAAAAAAACAAAAAAACAACAGAGTTTTATATATAATGATGTGTTATAGCAGAATACGTATGAGTCTTTGTCTTAATGCCATTCAAGTTAAGAAAGGTTTAAGTGCACAAAGGTCATTTAGGATTTTAAACTAATATCTCGCTGAAATCACAAATATGGACGACTTTGCACAAAATTCATTACAACCCCCAATTGTGTTTAAATGATCAGTTGTGAGCATTTTAAAGAATTAGAAGACTTCACGAGGTGATGGATAGTTTGGCAGCGCCAGAGGAGGCAGAGGAGGCTTCAAGCGCTCACAGCCGGCATGACACCTGCCCGAGACTTTCCACAACTAACGCCAACTGCCCCAGACACGGCGGAGGACTGCAAGGGGCAGAACTGAGAAGATCCTCTCAACGAAACCATTTGAACTCTCCTTTCCGGAAGCCTCCACTGTCCCCTAGTTTGCGTGTTAGTTTCTCTAAAATGTTTATCACCTTTGGTTGCAGAATTGTACCCTCGCTCGCCCACTGTCGGCGGCAGTCTCGCCCGGGGATGGGGTGGGTCTCCCCCCCAGGTGTTTGCCTAACCAGATCAGAGCACTCTGGTCACGGGCAACTGTTGACACATGGCATTTTGCAAAGGGTAAAGTTTAAACAGGACTTATCAAGGCCCTGACACCCTCAGATGGATGAGCTTAGATTCTCCGCTCTGACTCTCTCACACCTCCCTGATATCCCACACATGACCACAACAGCTCCCAGTGGCTTCAGCAGGGAGGGGTTTGGGGGGGGGGGGGGGGGGGAGGTGCATGCAGACACTTGGAAACAAACTCAGATCAGTTCTGTATCCCTAAAAAAAACTGTAAGATTAATAACAAGAAGAAAGCAAAACTACTTTCCACTGTGATTATTTATTGACTTGGCAGTTGTCACCTCCATCATCATTTCAAATCAGAATCAGATAATGCTTTAGATGGCTCAGCCATCCCCGTGAAGAAACAGATGTATTCCGGCCTTCACCCCTGTGACCAGCAGTGTGTGATAACTCCTGCCGCACGCTTTCTTGTATATCTTCTCCTTTCTCCGGCCTCCTCTGGAGATAGTGCCCCTGTAATCTCGGCCTTATCTGCTCCGGGCTTCTAGTAAACCGAAACACATTGGCCACTCATTGATAGTGTATCTGCGGGGAAGGAAATACACGCTGATCTTGGAATGCAGTGGAACCAATAGTTCTTGATAAATGTCATAGTTTTCCTTTTTAATCATCAAACCTAATCCATAATAAAGCAGAATATGTTATGTTCACAGTAGAAATCGATGAAGAAATGCATCAATAGAACTATTTCAATTTCCTTTAGTGGAATTCTTGTTTTCTTAAAACCAAGTGGTGGCCACCACCACGATTCAGCCTTAGATATACCCTGTCCATGGCAGTATTAAAGAGAGATATATGAACGACCGTACTATTTTTGAAGTAAACTAAATAGACAGTAGACACAGTCAATGATGTAGACCATAGACGTATTGGGAATATATAGGATACACTCATAAGGTACTTTTAATACTCAAAGTATGTTTAAAAGTGAGTATTTACTTCCTTGCTTTGCTCAAGAAGAACGTTTTATGTGGTACTTTTACTTGAGTACATACTTTTACCTCACTGAGAACTTTCTCCCCCCCCTGTTGAAACCTGGTTAAGCCACTGGCATTGAGCAGAATCCAAATATCCCCCCCACCTTTCTGACAGATCACCTGAAAAGCTCCCATATTGAACTCTGCTGAGTGACTACAAGCTCCCTCCCATGCCTTCAGGTGATGTGACCTCAGAGTCCGTTTAAAAGACAATGAAATAGTATCAAAAGCAGGGTGAGATCTCAGCAGGTCACTCTCCTGCATTTCCACTAATAAGGCCTGAGCCGTAATTACGCCCGAATGACAATGGCTCATTGTCAAAGTGCTGACAAAATGTAATGACATCACCTGGCAGAGGCCGATACTGCGCTCTGGTCTTCATTGAGGATCCTCTCACCAGAGAACAGGTGACGGGTACGAAGCAGGAGATGAAAATATACTGATGTTACAAAACTTCCACAAAAAATATTTATTTATAACAAAGAGAGAAACATTCAGAGACTAAAAGCTAAACCCTGTCTCAGGTCAACCCACTCACTCAATGCAACTTCACTCACTATGACATGCATCATTTGACACCAATCAGACAGCAGATAAACATTGCAAAGATTTTTATCGAAAATTATAAACCAATGAGGTATGTTGACCCAAAAAACAAGAAAAACAAAGTAGAGCTCACAGTCCTGCATATGAAACATTTATACTCGCTGGATCCAGATTTTTCTTTGCATCTGCTCAACATTTCACACGCACAGATTAATATCAGTTTTCTAAACATGTGTGATTCCCTTCTTATGCATGAAATGAAATAAAATGTGGAAAAATGCATAAGAAATAAATACTTCTGGACCCGCCCCCCTGATATGGATCAGCATCAGAATTTAATGGGACCTTCTTTGGGTTGTTCCCCAACCCTCCACAAAATGTCTTTGGAATCTGTGGTAGATTTAGTGTAATCCTGCTAATAAACAAACCAAAAAGCAGACGAAAACACACTTTTAAATTTATTTAAAATGAAGGTTTCCAGAGGTCTGAGCTTTTTCCAGATTCCAATAGGTCTAAATAAATGGCAATACATATCTCCCTTACTATTGTTTATGTCACCAGTGTTTTTTTTGATTTACCATTAATATATATAAAAAAACATGTTTAAACATCTACTTCTTTCTTTCTAACAATCATTCCAGTTTCTAGTTGTTTTTGTTCCTGCACGGTCTTCAGCAGATATGCCGTGTTCCAGCTGTGAGACTCTCCTCCGTCATGGATTCTTGCACATTCGTGTCTGGAGCGTGTAGCGCTGACTCAGGCTGGCTCGACGGTACTGGCTGCTCCCTGGCACCACTACACATGAAACAAAGTCACATCCCGGGCTCCGGGTGATGTCAGCGTGCACGGCACCTCTGCCTGCACACAGAGACACCCTTCACAAAGAGGCTGTATTCACCCGGGGTCTGGTCCACACGTAATGGAACATTCAACCCTCCTCCCGCCCCCGTACCTGTTTCGAGCATCAGATGAAAATGAGGCTATTGTTGTCGCCTGCGGTGTCACAACCTAAAAATAAACATCGACGCGTTTCCTCACCTCGGCTGCTATTGTTGACATTTGTTTATTTTTAGCTCACAACAATACTCCTCTGTCATATTAAAGCCAGAACAGGTTTAATCTACAAAATCAGACAGACATATTTAGAAAACATCCACCTACTTTGGCATAAATCTACAAATCCCTGATGTCTAAGGTGTCTTTTCTTCTTCTTCTTCTTCTTCTTCTTTTGCCAGACTTATCTGCCTGCTTTTTCTCCTGTTTCATTATCCTCCCACCTTAACCTGGCCCTTTCAGCGCGGCTCATTTGTCGGGTTGACCCATGAAAAGGGCCATTCATTCCCCACAGTCACCGTGATACCAGAAACACTGAGTTAATGAAAGAGTGATGATATCTAATCACCTTCCAGAGGATAGCACCTGCATCGGATGCCAGTGGCCCGAACCTGTGCTGAATGCCCACAAGCGGACGGCCCACAGATGTACTTCCTCCTTCGCCGCTCGGCAGCAGCCACAGTTGAACCTTTGATATCACTTGTTGCAGGGGGGAACAGGAATACCTTGTGTGGTCAAGCAGATCCAGTCCTCTTAGGTGTTTCTACTGGGGATTTCAGCATTAGACCGTGGCAATGGGATTAATACTTTCAGAAAGGGCAGGGGTGACATGAACAATGGCATACTTCAAGGGCTTTAAAACAGTGTCTTGTTACAATGGAGAGAGCCAAGGCTATTCTGGATAAATCCTCTATCAGGGCGAAGGGAAAAAGAGAAGGTCAACAAACTGCATTTAGCGACACTATACTGTTTAAACAGATTTTATAACCTTTTATTAAATGAATTCAGACTTTTTGTTGAAGCCTATTTTAGGATCAGTGGTGCTTTGTCCATTATCACTGATTTAATTTCCAAGTAGAAGAAAAATAAACTTTAACTTCTTCCATTGATCTGAATGTGTGTGAGAATTAATGTTTGACCAAAAGGCAAATGTACATATGCAGTTTAAACCCTCTGGAGCCTGTCTATTCAGTGGGCAGGTTATAGAAAATAGATGGAAGGATATTATTGAGGCCTATATATCACATATACAAACAACAGTCAGAGCAAGAAATATTTTTAGAAAATGTGAAATATTGAGATTTTCCATTGATTCAAACTATGGATACAGTTAAAAGACTTAATTTCCATTATATACACATTTAATGCACAATATTAAATAAAATGTTATGATAATAATAATAGAATATTTAATATCTGCAATAGTCAAAACTCCACCCAGATACATTTTAAGATGATTCCTCGAAATCTTGGACCACTATTTTGCAGTTGAACAAACAACAACGAACATTTAAATAGCCGTATGATAAACGCTAGAAAATACATAAAGCTAGTTTTTAAAACTAAGGTAACAGTCATCCACCATAATAGTGTCTTTCTCCTCGGTCTCCACCACCTTCCATGTTTTCATCGTTTCTTTTTTTCCTCCCTTTTCGCTGTCTGACGATCACTTTGCGGCCCGATCAGGGGCCAGAAGTGCAGACAGGGAGAGACGTTGGGTGAAATGTTTGCCAAGCATAACACAGCGCTCGGGGGCCGCGTGTGTCTCCCCTCTCTCCTTCCTGCGTCTCCTCCTCCAGTTCCTTTTCGGGTGCTCCTGTGTCCAGGCTGGCTCAGACACAGCGGGGAAGCTCCATCTAATTGGAGCGGCCCAGCGGTTGGTGGCCCCGAACCTCCAGGAGCCAGGCTCGTGCGTTCTAATGTTACGCTCTGAGGAAATTGTCCTGCACTATTTCCTGAGATCCAATATTCAAGCGGCTTGGTTACCGTTCGTGGTGGGAATAAGAAAACTGGAACTGGTTTATTAGATTTGCTGCAGAGCTCAGTGCCGTCCTGTTATCTGTAGCTTGCTGTGTCCAGGCACCAGACTGGGGAGTTCACTGCAAGTTACAGAGTGTTTTTTTCTGGAATATCATTGAGCACAAATTGCACTAATCTAGTCGCTGTTAACGTTTTACAAAGTTGTGCAACAGTGTCTTAAATGTTCCTGCAGAATAGAACATGGTGCTGAACTTTCAGGTGACTTGAACCATGATGACAGGACGTATGTCATAGAAAAGCCTTTAGCCTGATTCCTACATTGTCACAAAATGGACTATCTGAATCGGAAATCTAAATGACGGGATTCAAACCACATAACAGCAACTTCGCGCCTTGACTGTGGGTCTCAAACCATCCATGTCTCATACTTCAAACTGGATTTTTCACTGTATCCTGCTGGCAGCTTGTTACTTTGAATCTATAGGAAGTTCTGAGTGATGCATCGACACATAGCTGAGGTTTCGTCCCGTCCTCACATCCTACGCCCCGTCTGGGCGACACACCGCCTCTGACTCACCAAACGGGTTATCAGGAAGCTGTGACCCTCTTTATCGCACACTCTGTAATTAAAAATCTAGAGTTACACCGCACCTACACCTCAGTGCACTCCTGTGACCTGAAACTGTGGCTTCAGCGCACCTCGGCCCCGGTTGAAGTCGCTTACTGAGGCCAAACTCTAATAATGGGTGTCCTTGGCCACGCGAGGCCTTTGAGAGAGCAGAATGACCAGTGAAGAATGAAGCTGGGATGGTGAGCATGTCGGGGGGGTGTGTGTGCAAAGTTGTGTCAGTAAGCACAATCCGAGTCTCTTGGGGCACCACTTAAAGTTGTGCGTGGAGCAGGAAGGAAAAAGGAGCAGGTCTGAATGTTCCTCGCCGGCCTGAAGATCAGAAGCCAGCGGAGGGAGAGGGTGCAACACAAGGAGCGAGCCGTCCCTCCGGGGGCTTGAATTTACAGATGAAGGTGTCGGCTAATGGCGAGGAAAAACAACAACATGGAAAAATGAAAGAGAATTTGATCCGGAGGGGGGGGAGAAGTTCAGAATTATTGTTATGTTACTGGAGCTGAAGGAAGACAATTTAAGTATCATATCAGATTCATCTTTATGAGGACTGTCATCTGGCCTTGAGGTGGCATTTGAGTCCTAAAGAGAATTTATTACTTTTGTAGGTTTCCAGGTGAACTTTGAATCAAAATAAGATTTGAGCTTAAACGCCCAACGTACTTTATAGACCCTGATTTACCTTCGTGCTACTTTCTACGTCGGGAGCCAGAATATAAGAGAGCATTAATGTGGAAATCCCAGGTTCAGGAGTGACTGGGTAGACTCTTTGTCCTTGGTGGTGACAGGACATACACAGCCACCTCCTCAACAGGCGCCAGCTGATTTTTATCACTTCTGAAAACTGACTCCACTTCCCTAACCTCCCGGCGCTCTGGGGTTCTATATACATTTCTTATTGACACAAACGATTACAGGTAATTCCGCGTGGGCTCAGTCCCACTCTGCCACATTGTTTTTACGAAAATAAATATTTCTCGACCATTACTAGCTCCCGAAAATAACCAGTGGACACTGATCTATTCTGGGTAGCGTTTTACGGTTTGCTCAGTTTGTTTTGACATTCATCATCTGACTAATGCATCCAGCGGCAAGACGTTACCTAATGTATTTTAGCGATGTAACATTTGATGCCTCCAGGTTTCTGTCAGGAAATGCAAACGACATTAATTCACGTTTACGCTACAGTGATTAAATATGTTTGTTATGGCAACTATTTTGTTTCCATAACGCAGGCTGCTTATGAATATTAATCAACTAAAGGTTAATATAATCCCCCAGCTGTACTTGCCCGGCATCCTGGAGTAAATCTGGATTCCATCAAGTCCTTTTCAGTGTGTTACAGAAAATACACTTTCCTACGCTAATGGTTTTTCTCTTCGCGAGTGAGTTTTATGAAATCAGACCTTCATTACGTTCGATAATAACAGGCTCATATCCTTTTGGAGGACTTTGTAGAGTTAATCGTCCACTGAGAGGTTTATTTGATTGGACGCTGGAAGTTGCAGGTTGGGACGGATGTGGTGGATCTTGGTGCTTTTTCTCTAATCGCCGAGGTTTGGCTGATCTGCAGGTTACCAGTGTGGGCGATGCCGTCTTCCACACGTGAGAGTCTGCAACAGCAGCAGCAATTTGCATAATAATGATCTCATCCTTCTGCAGCCATCCCAGATGACAGCCAGCCTATTTCTCTGTTGCTGTCATCTGGGTAGTCACAGAGAAAGTTGGCATCATGATACTGCAAATTATATGATGGGCTACTTCAGGACAGAGGACTAGTTTTATTTTGAGAAGTATTAATCGCTGGTTGCTCAGTGACTTTTCAGGAAAACATCTTTGTTTTCATGTATTTCATTGTAGGGAGGTAAGTAATGTGGTCAAACCTTTGAGTTGAATGAGAATTATGCCTCGGTTTTTGTTTGGCTTGGACGTGCATTAGGTTTTATGATATAATTCATGTTGGTGTTTGAGATATACCATACATATATATAATAAATTAAACTGGGCTTGCAACTCATCACATGTATATGAAGATAAATATAGCCCCCAAATAAGCCAGGTCAACGTGTTACACAGGAAAACGCTCAGTTTACAAATTTAAAACGTTTCATTCGAGCAGTTTTGTTCATATTTGGTTCGACATTAAAACAAAATGTCGTAAGTTATGCTATCTATGGCCCATAGTTGGTGTGTGAAATTGAATTTGTCTCTTTGCTGGATCCACAGAAGTCAGTAATTAAGAGAAATGCCAGTCCCTGTCTGGGCCAGTTGTCTGCGCCAAGAACAGGGGAAATAAAGCAGGGGGACAGAACAAGGATGAGGTGCAGGAGAAGAGAGCGGACAGCAGCCATGAAGTTTACTCAACTGCGCCGACCATAAAATCCAGACTTTGATTAGTGAGGCAGCCTGAAGCAGTCACATTAGCCAAAGGAAGCCTAATCATCATCATCATCATCATCATCATCATCATCATCATCATCATCATAATCATCAGCATCATCGCCAGAGTCTTAATTTCTCCTCCCTATTTTGTTGGATTGTGCATCGGCCCCATTCCGTTCCTGTTTTTTCCTTCAGCCAGCGTCACCATACAAGTCCTGGAGTGTCCTTTCCAAATCAAACCCATAAAATCGAGCCTTGCTTCCAACGCTCATGCTCCACCTCTTTCCTGTTCTCCCTCCGCCCCGGCCTCCTGAGAGCTGTCGGCCCCGGACTCCGTTCCCTCGAGGGTAAATCCGGCCCACGAAACCTCACAGCCGGACGAACCCTCGCGGTCTATCGCGCTGTCATAAGGTTCCTATAACGCTCGGCAACTGATCACCATTTTACAGTTGTCTCACCAATTATTGCTTATCCTCTGCAAAATGTGTGGGATTGCTTATGAAAGAGTACAATATTCCTCAAACCAGCAACAGATGTGTGTGCACGGGCTGCCTGGCTGAGACGGGTCAGTGAAGTTACCGCTGCACTTGTACTGTGATGCCTGAAGACAGACCGTTGGGACCCTGCTGCCAAGAAAACATGCATGTTAAGTTTGAAAGCAATGCTTCCCATACACTGATTAAGCAATCTGTGAATGGCAAAGACCAGCCTGGGTGATTAAACTAAACTTAGTTGGACTAAGGAGTGGCAACATCTGTCACCATACCAGAAACCTGAAACTTCACGATTCCACAGAACTCTGGAGGAGATTCAACGACAGCACTTTGCGATGCCAATGTTTAAAAAAAATCGGTGTTTTCACAATAAGCTAAGGATAAAATGTTGTTATGGCCAAAAGAAAAAACACACTTAAGGTCAAATAATGTGTTTTAGAACTCTTTTGTTTTTTTATCAGTTGTATTACTTTAACGTAAAAACGTGTCGTGTGAAGAAAGAAAGAGCGGTTAGACAATCGTACATGCTGTGAACAAGCCAACACCATTGGCCGATTAGCTGATGCTTGGATGTGAAGATACCAAACCGACCAAAAGTTAGTGCTTCTGTAATGTCTATATTTATTTATTATTACACCAGTAACACAGTGGGTCAAAGTTGAACAAAGAAGTTTGGATGACGATTTGCCAAACGTATAAATCGTAGTTTTAAAAGTTAAAAATAAAAAGATGAATACAGGTCTGTGAGGCAGAGCTAACTCCTGTCTTCTGCTTGAATGTAAAATGCTACACATGTGTCCACCAGTCCATCCCCTACATCCTTACCATCCACTATGACACCCTAAAGGGCACGCTAACAGAATCATATTTTGGCTCGGATCGTGTTCGATCACGTTGACTTGGCTCCTTGGTAATATGCCAGGTTTGGGTCAAGCTCAGCTCTCTCAGGCTCACTTGAGTCCTGACAGATTATAGCAGCCCAAGACGCACTGTGTACATCAGCACAGAATTTGGGCATTGCATGTGAATCCGGATCGGCTGAATTAACCAATATCAACCTCATTCCTCAGGATACTCGGCTTATGTTGTTTCTCTCACTCACACAAGGTCTCACTTTTAAAACGCAAGGTGTATTTCCACCACTTGTTGACAGGGTTAATTTCTTTTATCGAGCACGAGAAAGAGTAAATGCTCACCGCTGTTGTTGACTTGATTGAACTCAATTACATCCCTCTCCAGCCAATCAGATTCACTTAGAGCCAACAGAGAACAGGCCCCCGGTAGCTAATTTCTTTTTTCCCTAACCCGCCCGCACCCACTCCGCCAGCCTCGCGTTCCTTCCCTCAGCAGACACTTAGATTCACTTTGTCAGCCGCTCTCATTAAACATGCAGAGCAGAGAGGCCCTCCACTCTACGTTTCAGGAACCAGGTCAGAGTTCGTCTGAGGACGCCCTTTTAGTATTCCTCGCCCGGTTGCAGACGGCGTGGTGCAGACGAGAAAACATGAGGAATATTCTGCGCTGCCAGGTGTGTGTCAGAGCTGGAGGCCACCGGTGTGAATTTTAAACTGAATGATATATATGTACAACACACGTTTTCCATGACCTGAGATGTGATTGCTAAATAAGTAGAAGAATGTAATAATCTTAATTTTTCCACTCACAGAATCGCAGACTTTAATAATGTATAACATCATCAGCCTTGGACTTCGGTGCACGCCCGTGTTTCCTTAGGTACTGTTGTTAAGTTTGACATTTAAACACAAGTATCCTTGAAATAATTTCACTTGGGATATGATTTGTTTGACATTTTATGCCGAATGTTATTTATTTTATCTGCTCGTGCGGTGATGAGATCTCTCGTCCTTTTCTTTTTTCCATCTTTGCCGGTTGCTTTTTGTCATTACCATAAATTCCAAGTGTTGTTCTCATCCCGCATGCTTGAATCATTAAAAGCACAAAGAAAGGCCACTGCATAAGGAGGTGTGTATGGATGTGGTCATAGCAGCCACTTGTGAAGTTAATATGTCCAGTAAAAACACTGAAAGGGATATTTATTACATCTTCATGCATTAAAGAACTTTATTTTATGAGGATTTTACGCTTCCTTGGGGTGACTATAACCTTTAGCTTTATATCTACGCTCGTTTTTTATTTGTATTTGCGCAGGTTTTAACACAGACCGTCCCCTCTGTTCCCTCGAGCATCACGCGCCATTACTGCGTGTAGCCGCTTCCTTAATCTGAATTACTGAGCTGTGTTTTGTTGAATCAGCATGGAGTGGCAGACAATGAGACGCTCCCGCCTTTGCAACTTTTACACCACTCTCTCAGCTAATTTCCAGCCTTGCAAGCGTCCCCCGAGCGGAGAGGTTTGACTTGTAATGCATGCGCTTGGCAGTGGTTTCTCCGCCTGCGTCCAGTTGTTGCTTGGCGGATGCACAGCACACTTGTCAAATGAAAACCTAGTGACGTTTCAGTGGCAATTATTCTCTTTGTGCTCAAGTGGAACTACACACATGCGAACGTGCACTGGCGCACACACACTCAGGAAGAGATCTGCCAACGAATCCGCATTTGCCAGGAAGTAATTGTTTCCATGAAGCTGTGTGAGATGCAAAAGTCAGCAGCTTTCCCTGTGTTAAACCGTTTGCATATTTAGCGTTTTAAATATGCATAATTTTACACGGCATAAAACCTGTAGGATGCCGTTGTAGAACTAATGGCTTGCAATTGAACATTGTATGTTATTATATTGCTTTTTTTCAGGCAGCCTTCCTGAGTAGATCCTGCACCTGGCTGCTTGCGAAAGGATTTGCCTGAAAACAACATCGTGTTCTTGTCATCCTTGTCACTTGCGGTTTGATCTCGCCAATAGTTTTTTTCCATTTCACCCCGTAAATAGGTCGAAAAGCAGCTGCCAAGACTTGGATTTAACTTTTTCGTAAAAAAGGAGAAGGGTGGAGTGAGAATGCTGAGAGGGAGGGGGCGGGGTTTTGACCGGGAGGGGCTCCTTGGTCCGACAGCCAACTCCTCAGCACTGCTTCTGAGGCGGGTGATGTGTTCTTCCTGGAAGCCGGTGAACGTAAAAGTGCTCAGTCACATTCAGTTCAGCTGATTGACACATATTAAACACAGCGTCTCTGATAGGTTTTCGACATATATTATTGCTGGATTGTTAATATTCTTCTACTTATGTAAATAACATATAGAGGGACTCAGCATCTACTTTTGGAGAATTCCACCGTCCGAGTTCTGACCTCTGATCCAGCAGATTATTCATAAATTTCCAATTGAAGCGATCAAGTTCAGAATATTATCATAAAACATCTTAATGTATGAGCTGTCCAGTTGTCGCGACACAGAGGACTCACAGAAAGTTAGTACGAGCCCTGCAGCGGTTTTATGGCTCCGTGGTTTTATAAGAAGGGGGGGGGGGGGGGGGGGCTGAGGGGGGAGCCAGTGAGCTTTAACAGGCACTTGGGGGTTTGATGGCTGCCGAGGAGCTACTTGTGGAGTTGTGTCATTTTACAGCTGGGGGTTAGGGAGGCAAGGAGCTAAGTTACATCCAGGACCTCAGCTGCGGCCCGGGCTGCCCGCCTTCGAAATGTGAGTCACACGACTGATGCCTTCCTCCTGTTCCATAGGATGGAGCAGGCGTTGTGGATGGAGCCTGCGTGTGAAAACCTAAATAAACCTACCCTGGGTTTCAGGAAGGGAAATACAAACACCTGTCACCTGGGTGTCAAACACCAGCAACCAATTAGACACTCGTAGCAATAAAGACGCATGGAAATGTTGGTATTTTTGGAATTAACGATTGTTTTTCATGAGGGTAAATTTAAATGTACCGCACATTGCTTTATAATTGTATTTACCTAGACCCGGCCATTATTGCATGTTGGGTAAAAGGCTAGTGTGACTTGCTCACTACATCAAAGGTGAAGGCTAAACAAACACTTGACCCCCTCGTATCAGAGAGGCTCAAAGCCCTGAATCGTGGCACCCTCGAAAAACCCAATGAGACGCGGCCCTCTCACGCACTTGCATTTCTAAGTAGCAAATCTGTTTGTTCTGAGTACACACTCCGAGCTTGGAAAACAGAGGGCCTCCGAAACTGTCACGTCAATTTGAGGGGCGGAGGAGCATGCTGAAATCCACCCGTTAACCATCTGAACCGGGGCGTTTGTGAGACGTCACTTGAAAATCCACTCTTTGCACTTGGTTACTAAAAACAAAATAAATCAGCTTCAACCCGCTCATCTGTTGATAGATCATCTCTTCCTTGGCTCGTGTTAATGTGCATGTATTAGGACTGTCCAACAGATAAATGATCACCAGACTCGGTGCGTAGAGTAGCTGTCCCAGCTGTAAACCACCAGGAGCTTAGTGCGTAGTTAGAGGTCAGGGGTTAATATGGTGCTAGAGGCAATACAAGACACTCTCCTAAATATAGCTCTTTATATGTAGTCAGGACTGTCATTCGACCCCAGGGACTCGGGTATAGACATTTAAGAAGCGATTTGTCTCAGTTTGTTGACAGAGGACACCGGTTGTCAATTTTTTTTAATGTCAGCAGGAACTGTTATTTCCTTTAGATCTCACAATGGGGGGACGATGTTGCACTTATTGACAGCTCAAATTAATTTTGTATGATTACTCCGTAGCTCAGAATAATATGGAGTTGGATTATTAATCAGTGAAACATATATTTCCGTTATTAAGTCTAGCAATGGACTAATGTTTCCAATTTGGACGTGGAACTAAAGACAGAAGAGGCATCTGTTGGTAATTACTCAGCATGCAGCTCCCAGGCCTGCAGGGACTTTGAGAGGAGCACTTTTCTCACTGCCTTTCAAGGAAAACTGGCCCACAGTGGTGAAATTTATCAGTGGCAATGTCCCATGAGTTCTACGCACAGACCGCCTCAACCGCTGTGAATGATCAGGCCCTCCTATTTCCCTGTGTTGGAGCCTGCACGGCTCAGTGCAAAGCAAGCAGAGAGATGCTACGAGTTGGGATTGCTCCGGGTCCTGCAGTCAGCCGACTGTGATGAGACAGATTGCGCTTTTGCTTGGCCCTGACATTTCGGGCCGTCTGCATCGTGCCAAGTGGCCTTTGGAGACGAGGAAGGAAAGGAACTGCCCCGGCGAGTCTGTCTCGTCTCAGCGTCCACCCGCTCGGCCCTGCTTTCCGGCCACGGCTCTTAATTGTGTCTCTGGGTGAAGTGGTAGCGGCCCCAGCAGTGGGGGTGGGGGGGCTGGGGGCACGTATGTGTGATGTGAATAAGACCACACACAATTGCATGCATTCACACATATGCACATTTACTCAAATGCTTAGGCTCGAATAAATGACCATCGCAGTTGTAGATGAGAAGTGACCATTCATGGATATTTGTGGTCCACAGAACAGCAAGTCCCTCATACACACCTGGACCAGGCAGTGAGAATATCAGACCGGGTTCAGTCTGCATGGTTTAACACAACATCGGGGGTAGATACCGCAATGGGCTCTGTTTTTAACGTTAGTTTGACCCATGTGCAGCAGGAAACAGAGATTTCCTATGTTCACAGAACCCATAAGCAGGTAGTTTGGCATACTTACTGAGTACTAATACTTTAGTTCTCTCTCTCTAGATGTATATGTCCAAGGTATTTTACTCTTTTAATCATATATTTAGATAGACAAAGTGTTTCTTATTGAAGATGGTGTGTGTGTATATAAGCAGAGCCAGAAATAGATTCTCAGCAAGTCTCCTCCCTCTGGCCTTATTCGTCTGAAGACTATCCCCACAACAGTGATGTCACCGAGTCTTCCTCACACTTAGCCGAGAGGTTTGAGCGCTGGCTCAGAATGACCGCAGTCTGGCCAGCTTCCTGTCCGACCATCGTGGGCAAACACTATGAGACGGGCGGCAAACACGGGTGCATCCACCTGTTAACACAGCCGGGTCACAGAGGCCAAAGACAGCAGGGGAAAGGGTCCGGCTTCAGAGGGACAGATGCGTACTAGAGTAAAGACAATTCAGATTTTTCTTCCCTTGCTTCCAGTTCTCTGCTTTGCAAAATATGTCTTTTACTTAACAACTTGACCATGAAATATAGTTGTAATGATTAATGTCACTAGCAGTTGACTCTGGAAAGCGTGCCCAGACTGGTCACCGCTCCAGGGTTTTATGATATTTGGCTCAAACTGAGCATTTTTCAGTCTCAAGTTGTCAGATTCCTTAATTGGGGAAGTCCGACCACCTAGGCAAATTTATCTTATGCGTGTGCATGCAGCAGACCGAGCATCGTGTTTATGTAGCAGTAATTGGTGGACAGGTGGGATGGAGGCCTGTTGTTTTGCTTAACCTTCTCTGTGGTAATTCAGAACACGGCTAACTAGACCTTGCTTAACCCCCTGACTTTGGCCCCAATCAACACATGGATATTAGGCACCATGTAACCTCTGCCTTTGTGTATCCGAGAACTGGCTTGTGGTAAAAACCTGTCAAAATATCCCACTCTCATTTCTGTTCGGCGACAGCAACAAGACCTCTACAGTAATTTCCAGAAATCTGTCCAAATTGCTTAAGTCTTAAATTATCTATAATTGGCCCCTGCGTTAGGTTACTGGGGGTTGCCTCCAATCATGTGGTGGGAAGCAGAAAGGGCTCTAGTCACTTCCAGCTGGTTAATGACGGCCAAGCGGGTGCTTACCAACATCACGCCAGTTGCCAAAGGTTACCACGGATGAATATTAGCTGCATGTGAGGTTTATTTTACAAAGCGGCACTGGCACTTATGTGTGGCAGGCCCCTATTATCCACTATGAATGATTTCACTCCCAGTACAAAGCTGATTTGTGTGACTTGTCAATTTCTCCCGTGCCACCTTATTTTTGTGATTGTGAACATTTCGAGATCAAACCAGGACACTGCTTGTTTTCTGCCCTGCGAGGTGAAGATTCACTGAACTGGATGCTCTCGATAATTCTTCCTCGGTGAACCCCCACTGCACGCATTCAGCCTACGCTATGTCTCTATTATCTTTTTTAGTACCTGGCTCACCTGTAACCTGAACTCTAAATAGCAATGATAACAGGCTTCTCTTCACGTGGGGTCACACTGCATTAGGGGTCAGCGTGAAACAGACTCTCTCTTTGTGCTTTGCCAATGAAGTTTGGGACCAGGGCTAATCAGGGGGACGAAAGCGTACACCACTCCAAATCAGCTCCAGCCAGGCCAGCTGAATTTATCTCAAACTTATTAACTTTGCGCAGGGGCTCAAATTGAAACCAGCTCGGGCGCTCGCTGCTCCAGAGGTGCTGAGTGTGAGAAGTGACAGTGTGATTTACAGGGGGAACCGCGCCGCAGATGCTGCGGAGCGAGGGCCGGTCGGGAGGGAGGGAAGAAAGTGCCATTAGACAGGAAACCCTGTAAGTCCAGGAAAGTGATTGCTTTGTTGGTCTGAAAGTGACAGAAAAAAACTACAGGATGGCAAAAGTCCAGTCATGACGAGAACATCAGTGTCAGCGCCGTGCGCCAACAGGTCGTAGTGTGTGGGCTCCAAACCCAGCACACGTAAAAAGTCAAGTTGGTTGGACTGGTGGAGCTTTTTAGATTCAGAAATTGATTTAGTTATATGTTGATGTGTCCTTGACGACGACACACACACAAAAAAATCGTTCTGCCAAGGTTTAACAGTGAAACATTTAGCAAGTAGCAGTATTTCATTAGAAACAGCCTTTGAATTAACTGTATGAATAGATTTACTTTGCCTTCTGCTTTGGAGCAAAAATCCTTTTTCTGTTTTTGATTTTGTCGAATTGACCTTTAGACAGTGGATGAGCTAAGTGAGTATTACGACTTTAAAGCTCCGATGAAGACTCTTGGAAACAAAGTTTCCTTCTAAAATCAGTGTTTCCTACCAGGATTTTAGTTTTATTCTTAAATCTGCATTGTTTACACCCATGTTAAGATGCCAGCAGTTGCAGTGTGTTTGCACTGCAGCCACCTGTGGATCAGCAGGATACCATTAAACCACAACAAAAAAACGAATCATTGCTCTGTGGCACTACTCGTGGTTGAAAACTACATGGTATCTTTAACTGTCCTCTGTATTTTTCACGATTACAAATCCTCAGGGGACGGTTTCGTTTAGCTTTTATAAGGAACAGAGTGAGTTTGTGTCTTTGGTACTTAAGTTGCAGATGCCCTTGTGAGAGACGGTACATTCTCCCAGCTGGAAAATAAAGTTTCACTGGCTGGCAATAGATATTTTACTGTTCCTGACCCAGGCTTCACAGGAGCGTCTCAAAACACATAAATCCTCAGTAATCTTTCCCTCAATGTTTTTTAAGCGCTGCCTATACTGTTGCTTCGGATGAGTCTGCAGATGGCCTTCATAGAAAACGCTTATAAATACTCTCTTGTTTATTTAATCTTATACTGGTAGTAGTCAGATACATTGTATCTATGTGTCTCTGTGTGTGTGTTTGTGTGCTTCTGTGGGAGCATGCCTCCACGCATGCTCATCCCTCCCCTCTTCCTGGGCTTTGTTAGGCCAGGTGTGCCTATTCTCAGTGCAGTGCCCGGGGAACCGTGAGAACGCAATCGCCGGCCCTTCTCTCCCTCCTCTATCTGATTTATTTCAGCCTCTATGGCATTTTAGCAAACAAAAGTGCCGCTCAATATTGATCTGGATCTCTCCCATTTCCCTGCTCCGCTCCCTTTGTTTTTCTCAGGTCTAGGGTGGCTGCTTTAAATCAGCCCCTCTTGACGTTTGCTTAATGTCTAATTAGCCATGGGTGGGCATGGCCTTTGATTATAGGAAGTGCCTGGGGGTGGGGCTGCAAAGATGACTGAATTTTGACAAAACACCGCAGACTGATCAATCATTGCCTGACACTTTGTTTTGTCCTTAATTTTAGACCGCTTGCTTTAGGGATATGTCCTGATGGTCACCTTCTTCTGGATCCAAGTGAGGTGATTTCCTCTCACAGGCCCATGTGCTACTTTTCTTGGGCCATGATGCGTGTCTGTAGATCCACTTACACCGACTCCAGGCTGTCCAATGATTGACTCATCAATCTGCAGTGCACTAGTGGGGACCGAACCTCATCGCTAGTCAATCGAGTTGAAATTGTTTTTAATCGTTACAACCTTTACAAATAACCGTTCAATAATGATTTCCACTGTGTGGCTGAACATATTTTGTCAATAGGGAAAAGTTGTCAGTGTTGGAGGTCGCAGAAGTTGGTATTTGTTGTTTTTACTGATACACGCTTAAGACTGAAGGTTCTGTGCTCTTAAAGGGAACATCATGGATTTTGTAGCACTAAGACGTTTGGATACTGAGCATCAAACATGAAGCTCTCTCTCTCCAGCTCGACCAGCCTTCAAGGCTTCCCCCTCTATCCTAAACACTGGCCAGATGGCCGGAAAGTTGACTTTATTTAAATTTGGTAATTCCGGCTTCTTCTTTTTTTTTCGACCTCCCCCCACAACGCTTTGCTCCCCCCCCCCCCACCACTCCCCCGCCTCTCTATCTTCTCTCTGAAGATCACTGCAGCGGCGTGTCAGCGGGAAACAGCCTCAGCTGAGAGCAGTCGTGAGTATGACACAGTGATGATATGGACCTGCAGAACGGTTAAGAAGAGAGAAATATTAAAATCTATAATAGATTCACTGAGAACACAATAAAAGAGTTAATCTAACATATTTTGTATAGTCTCTCTATAGGAGGACCCTTGTTGGCAAGACGATTAATTACATCTTTTATTCCCTGTCCATATATTTGTTTGTTATTTTTGTTTGATTTTTTTTTGGTCAGATTTGCTGATAACTATGTGGAACATTGGCCAAGAAAGAACCCTCCTTGAAACTGAGCCAAACTCTTGAATCAGAGGCAAAAGTTGTATTAATTTGTGTGTGTGTGTGTGTGTGTGTGTCTCCACATTACAACCTGCTTCAGCTTCTGTTTTGTTGTTACACATCATTACACTACTGCCATCTCACCTGCAGCCCACACTTCAGTGGGCACCTTTCATCTTGCCATCCTCTGTCGAATGAGACCCCACACTGACAGAGTAATGTCCCTTATTACAGCCCCCATTTAAATGAGGGTCATGGGTCAATCAGCAGGCCACAGGACATCAGGCTGTCATTAAGCCTAATTGTTGGCTTGTGATCCTCCTTCCACTGAAAGATACTGCTCGGTGTCTCTACCCCACATTCCTTATTGTGTTTTTCTTACCTATTAAACTTCAGTGACTTGCATGCTTGAAAACATCTGGCCTGCTACGCAAAGCGTTAAGTCCAGCAAAACCTCTGACATCACCGCTGCGTGTCATGAGACCCTCTTGGTATCTGCATCTATCCCAGTTCTTCCTGTGTTTCTCTTTCAATGCTCCCCACCTTGGCGAGTCTATCTTTTAAGCATCCCCTCTTTTCTGAAAAGAGAGTAGCCCACTTCAGTAGCCCTCCACTGTGCAGCCATCTGAGAAGGAAACTGAATATAAATCCCTAACAATGGGAAGGGTGCTGGGGGAATAGGCCGAAACGGCCATTTAGCAGGTGCACCTTCGTGGCCTTCACACAGTTCCCACACATATCACAGAGACTGGTGGCCTGCCCTAGAGAGTACCCGTGAATCACCATCGAAGATCAAGTAGCGATCAATTAATGGGAGAACAAGGCGTCCGCTGGGGGGATGTCCAGTGTCCCACCCTCGCCTGCTTTGACTCATAGAAGTGGCCATTTGCAACTCTATCTGTTGGGCTGCTCAATGTCAATGCGTGTGAGGCTAGGGGGACGGAGATATTATCGGGGTGACTGTGAGAACCGGCACTGGCATTTTCTTTGGGCCGTCTTTTGTTTGTGTGAGTGAGGGCCGGCTGGCGGCCCTGTGATAAGGTCACCTGGCAAACAGGCAGGGGGTCCCTTACCTATTGTTTACCTGGAACAGTGGGATGAGAACTGGGGTGGGGTGAAAAAAACAACTCTTTGGCTTTGTTTCTACAAATTAGGCAACCTCATGATGAATTTCGGTTTCCAACTACATGGGAAATAATGAGTTTTCTCCTCTTACGTAACGCTAATCCAACATGTGCAGACAGTATTTGACATTCCTTGCCTATCTGCTCGAAAGGAAAACATGTTTGCTCTTGGGCGACTGCAAATGATATGCTAGCATTGATCTGTGAGGGTGACTCTGCTAATAGCATTCTTGTCCATAAGCAAACAGACTTAATCCTGGACACTGATAAAGTCGTGAAGGCAGGACATACCACGAAAAGAAAACATCTGCGGGAGAAAATGAATGAACATTTTATTACCGTGTTACTGTTTGGTTCCATACCTGACGCAGGCCGTACCTCCAGAGCATACCGCGCGCTGACAAGTTTGAGTCCATATTGTGGTTTTCTGTAAAAGGCTGGGAATGTGGTGAAAGGATATTCATAGCTTTTCCAATCTATGTAGCTCCCTAGTGGCAGCGTAGCCACCTCTGAAAGCCCCAGCAGCGAATAAAGCTCTGAGTTATAAACAGCCTTATATAACTCCACACCCTAAAATATCATTGGAACAATTTTTTGTTTTTACTTTTAGGTAGCCAGTGAGCCTCATTAATCCATTGATTGATGGCTAAATTGTTCTCTCAAGGACACTTATTTTAGACAAGGAATAAAATAAGAGATTCTGGGTAAGAAGTATTTTCTAAGTTATGTTAAAAGTGCAAATGCCAAGGCGCTATGATAGCTTATTTCATTGTTTAATAGAAATGCAAATTTTTCCGCAAGTATGGCTAGGAGAGGAGCCCGCTCACACGTCCATCTTTTTCACCCAGCTGATTAAATGGATCCTTTCTTTTCACCGCTCTGTGTTCTCCTTTCTCTTCACTGCCAGCAGACCATGGAGTGATGGACAACTAACCTGCAATTACTGCGACCAGACAACCCCAACAAACTGGCCTGTAATCACCACTATCAACCAAAGCGGGAAGGGGGGAGGGGGGGAGTCCTGACAGGAACCTGGCCTAACCCCCCCCCCACACCCCCGTCCACCACCACCAAAGGATAACTTTGTGAAATGTACTCTGCATCATTACACACGGGAGGTCTTTCTGGTCTTTGAGGGGCTTCCCTCTGTTTTCCATAGTGTCAAATTATGTTCTGCCCATGGCTATTAGGACAGCAAGATAGGTACGCTCTCAAACCTCCTGTGATACTGAGCCCAGACTTAACCTTCTCTCCTGAGGTCACATCCACTATACCAGAACAAAACCATGACGAAAGATCAGCCTCAGCCTCAGTAAAATACTTTAAATTATTAAAATCCTAAAATTGATTTAAATAAATATAAAAACTACACATATGTTTTTATATATAGTCCTCATGAATACTGTGCAAGTGCAACAATTTCTACCATTCAAGGTCTAATCTGGTGAGAGATATCTTGGATAAGATACATTTGTATGCTCACTGAACTCCAAGTCGCCCAAAACACACCAACTTATTAGTCCATGGGTAAATCTTTACATTCATATGCCTCATATATTTAGCTTCATGTTTTTCTTTGGGAAGCAAACTTGATTTCTCAGGTCATTTAAATTTACAAGTGTGAAGCAAATGGAATATACATATATGTACTTTTTCGGAAAGGGCAGTTTTATGGCAACAAAAACAGAATCTGTGGTCTCGACAGTCCAGGCCCTGATGCAAACGCCTGTGGAACCTTTTATGCAACCTGGCGTCCAGGAGACTTATGAAAATATTTTACTTTCCACCCTTTTGAGCTTTTTAGCCCTTGCTAAAGGAAAAGTGCTAGCTCCAAAAAAAACTCACAGAAAAGAGAAAAATCCACAGGGTCAAATGTCCTGAGTGGGCCATTTGCCAGGTCTGTTCCACAAGCAGGATGCTCACACACAGACTGGCTCCAGCCTCCCAATCCTGCAGAAACATATGAAAACAGAAACAAATCCCACCACGAGAGCTAGCACCAGTGGTCCATGAGAATATAAGAGGCCGTTTTAGTGCAAGAACACCGTAGATCGCCCAAGAAGATTAGCCTCTGTGCTACAGGGCCTCGTGTAAATCTCCTTCTAATTGGCAAGGGAATTTGATTTGACTCATGCACGGTGAGAGGCCAGTGCTCATTATTGCTGCCCAGTTAATGCATAAACAGAGGTCTCAGCAGGTTCCCACTAAGTGGTACCAATGATCAGATAGCAAACTCTTGGTCTGAGAGGCTGCCTTTACAGAAGTTAATTGTTCTTAGTTTATTGAGCAGCTCCGATCACACTGCAAGGTTATTTTTCTGACCCCTGCACCGAGGTCTGTTCGCTTTTAGAAACACATTTTCTGCAGAATGAGTCACAACAACGTCATTTTCTGTCACATTTATTCCCTTTAAAAGCACTTTATTTCGGGTCATTGCCTGTGAGGGTTCGTCTGTCGTAAGTTATCAAAAGTTTTCAAATTCTTGTGAGAGTTGTGATAAGTTAAATAGACTCGGCAATTTCAATAACAAAAAAACACTTGTGTGGATTTGAATGTCATGGCGGCATTAATAACATATAACGTGTTCATTTCTAACTCTACACTCAAATTCCTGAAGTTATAAGAATAATATCGCTGATATAACTAATTGTGTTTCAACAGCATCAGCTTGTTGTTACTGTATATAGAGAATTTGAGACCAAATGATTATCTTCATGTGGATGCAAAAAAACATCCTGAGCCACTTCCTCCCAATCTCGGAGTGAAAGAATGTTATCAGCAGGATGAAGTGGGAGTGCTTTTGTTCTTGTCTGTCCACCTGCATTCAGCAATACTGGTCCCTCGCTGCTGTCAGGGTGATTATAGGTCCTCTCAAAGAACAAGATGTGAGATTGGTTACTAATTTGACAAAATTGAGCCTGCTGGGCTGCAGGGCCCAGAAGGCTCTGACCCTCTGGTTAGTGGCGATCCTGCTGAGAATACCCACAGGCAAGGGTCACAAGGGAGAACGTAGGCAGGACCTGGAGACCGTAGCGGAGCCAACCACCCACCAGTGGGCTCTGTGGGGGTGGAGGGACAATAATCCAGGATCCATTAAAGTGTGACTGATGCCATTCTTGTTGAGTCTTATGACTGGATGTCTTGCCTGTGGCAGCCTGAGGATAGCTGGCTTATACTGTGGGACGGGCACAGACGGACCCACAGCAGGCTGCTAACGATCCAGACCCTGGCCCTCAGACACTGACCTCACACTGGAATCTGCTTTGCCGCCAAATGAATTTTTCCATTTCACTAATGGGTGATCTCAGTATATACCAATAACATATTTAATATGACAGCTTGTCAGGATAGTAAATGGAAATCAAACTTGGAAGCTCAATCAAATATCGACACACCCTGCTGTGAGCTGAAAGGTATTTATTAGAGGTTTATTTTGTGTGAGTTTGTTATTTTGTTAAGGCCAACTGGGCATTTGTGTGTGTGTGATGCAGGTATTAGTCATTTTGTAGGGACCTCAAACTGTTTGACAGTTAAAACATACCCATATTAGCATTTTAGACTTAGGTTAGGGTCCAGCAAGTTGGTAAATTAGTCTCCAGCAAATTAATATAAGTCGATATAAAGTCCCCTGAGGTCTTGGAGACAAGGTTGTGTGTGTGTGTGTGTGTGTGAATGTGTGTGTGTGTGTGTGTGTGTGTGTTTGTGCGTGTAGCATTCCTGAAGAAGTTATCTGGAATTAAATGTTCCTAAGTATCATGTAGAGCATTAAACTTGCAATTTATTTTATTACTGTAAACAAACAGGATTTGTTCAGGCTGCTGCCCGTGGTATGAGCAGCTCATGATTAAATCTCAAACTAACAGTGGGTGGTATATCCTACCTTTCATCACCAGCCAATATTCTGTGGTTGGCCTCAGATTTGGCCTAAGATGAGGGGTGACAGGAATCAGGATACGGCTTGCTTACCACCAGGCTAAGGCCAACGTCCTGTAAAGTCCAACAAACAAACAACAAGATAAACATATATATATACAAATACTTGTACCTACTGGTTGGAAATTCAGGGAAATCAAACCATGTCCAATTATTTGAAGTACTTTGAGGACTGGCAAGACAATGACGTAGATTTAAATTTGAATGGCATGCAACACTGAACTGACAACCCTATTATTTTGTAATGTCATTATTTTTATGAGAATTTCTCTCAGGATCAGAACTCTGGGATCTGCTAAAGCGGGTATATGGTCTCATCCTCGTAAGCCCTGATAAAGAGGTTTCACTCTCCAAATCCTGTTTGGGTCAAGCTGTGCTGAGTTGCAGCAGATGATCATTTCAAGCCCCGAGGAAGCCACGCGGTCTGCTCCGTCCCCAGACTCCATCCCCAGACAGTCAGCAGAAGTGTCTCTTGAATGGTTAATGCCCCCACCTGCAGTGCTGCTGCCCAGGCCATTTGCCCAGACCCTGGTCATATTGACTGGTTGGCCAGTGGAAAGATCTGCTTCAGGCTATGGCTGCTGCTCAGGGTTGTGATCCCTTTAACCAGAGGAGCTGCACCCCACTGGTCTATGGCTAACTGGCTTTAGATTATAAAGCGCAGACATTAATGGATTCAATATGCATCACATGAAAGACAGCCCTAAAAAGTGATTTATACCATTCTCAAATGTTGGTAGCACAGAATGGGGATAACTATGACAGTGTGAGAGAGACCTCTGTTGAGATAGTTCTGATACGTGCAAGGGGCAACTCTTGTAGTATGATCACATCATTAGGCGTTGATCCCCCCTGACCCCAGACTCTGGGAGACTGAGCTGTAACCAAGGGAACTGATGCAATGATGAGAACCTGAGGGGGACCCTGTCTGAGATCTGAAGCCACTGGTGTAGATAATGCTAATGAACAGTCATGCAGTGAAACAAAATGGCTTAATTGTACTGGATTCATCTCGTGCTGAGCCACAAAGGCAAGGGGGAGGTTACGCTTCCAAACGTAGATTATTGTAATCCTCCAGTAATTACTGAGCCACATCTTCTCATGGGAGCAGAGGGGCACATGAGAGGAGTGGACTCGGCATTCTTATTCAGTGTGGCACCAACTGATGACAAACTGTTCCCAAAATCTGCACACAACACATGACATGTCACTCAGACAATACAGACTCATGTGGTCCGAGCGGCGCCTGCTGAGGAGGCAGGCAACTGTGAAAGTCCATGTCCAGGGAGCTGACAGAATTGACCGCCTTATGAGACCTTGTTGTATCTTGGAAAGTTGGAGCTATGATGTGCTCTAAAACGCTTGCCCACAGCACAATGGGCTTCACTTTAGACTTTTCAATGCCTTGAAAATGTTACGCTTCTATTCTCCCTCTGAAGCAACAGAAAGCCCACTTGGCCAGGCCGGCCCTTTCTGGCTTTTGACAGGAAGCTCATGATTTTAAATGTACGGCTCATGCATAATGAATGAGACTGCACAGGATGTGAGGGCAGTGCATCCAGAGAGCACCTGGGCCAAACAAAGATGCCCTTTCTGCCATGGGATTTGTGCCCTGGTACCCGCTGTCACCAGCGCCCCGGCTCACGCCCAGCTGCGAAGCATTCAAGCTCGCCACACACATTCATCTCGTCAAAGTTGACTCCAAAAAGTCACACTGTCCACTCGGATATAAAGAGCTCTTTATGGCGTTATTAATGATACGCTGAAAGCAAATGTTTTGAGAACAAGTTTGTTACTGTGGCTGAGCGTCACTTTGTCTAAATCCATGCCCGTTCAGCTGGGCTGCATTCTGCTGTTATAATGGAGCCGTCTTGTGGGCACTGAATGTGTCAGAGGTTAGGAGGCACATCTGATTGTCCCAGTCTCGGAGTGTGTTTAGTGTCTGTTTGTCCCTATTTTAAAAAAAAACACACAAGAGAACTTTGCTCGACAACTGCAGACTTGCAAGGACATGGAATAACTTGTGATTATCCTGGAAAGGGACGACCTCGACACGGCAAGACAAGGTGACAGGAGATCATCAAAATGAATCTTAGACTTGACCCCTGCACATGACACAATCTTGTCTGGTCTTGTTAGACAATGTCAATGAGACTGAAAGGAATAATTAGCCTCGTCTGGGCTTTCATTTAGCCTCAGTCAGATAACAGAGCAGATGATAAATGATTAATATATGCATCACGCCCCCCCCCCCAAAAAAAAAAGAAGCTACAAACAACCCACACAACAACAATTTATTTGTGAGCATGTACGTGCTTGTGTGTGTGTGTGTGTGCGCAGAGCCAGCCGACTTGGCAGAGAATGACCCAGTCGCATTGTTGCAGTGTTTGCAGCCTCAAGCATGGCAAGATTTATGCCGATGGGGGTGTGTTGGAATCCAGGCTCTCTCATCCAGCCCAGCTGCATAGAGAACAAAACCAAAGGCCCAGCTGCAGATATTAGCATGGGCAAGGTCTCTCTCTCTCTCTCTCTCTCTCTCTCTCTCTCTCCCTCTCCCTCTCCCTCTCTCCCTCTCTCCCTCTCGCCCTCGCTCCCGGTCCATGTGCCCCCCCATCCCACAACTGTCACATGCCCATGGGCTTTTTTGTGCCTGACTCTGTTGTTATGGAAATGACTCAGCCCACAAGAGAGAACAAAACAGGGAGAGATGTTAAGAGTTGATTGCAGACAAAATGAAAGAGGGAAAACCAATAGGAAACAAAGAGGGCACAAAATATAAAAGAATTCTTAATTAATTATTGAGTTCCGCTCAGAAAGTCAAGTCAGTGTTGCCAAACAAAAGCACACCAACACACCCACTCACCCCCACACACACACACACGTATACAGCTCCATATGAAATGCAAACAACCCTTGCTTGTTGTTTGACTTACATGAGGACCTGCTGGGCCTGTTTTAAATGTAAATAATATTAAATTCCTTTATTTCACTGCAAACCTCCTGTCAGGCTGTCCACCTACCTGGCTGCGCTCTGTGGACCTAAAGCAAAGATTACATGTGACACTGGCCATATGGCATCGGTTACCAGAGCAAAAGTAAAGGGAACCCAAACAAAAATTTATTACATTTTTCTTCTTTTTACAGAGCCGTGTCAGCTGTGACAAAGTCCAGCGCCATTAAAACACCGAATCTGTAACAGGAGCTGAGAAGTTTAGGATCAATTTAGCAAAACTGCCAAAGCAGTGCAAAATAAATGAAATACACTCCTGCTATTATTATCTTTCCCCTCTTTCCAGTGTGTTTTTGTCTAGCCTCAAAGGCCACGATTCCACAGGTACCTTACATGGCAAGACCTGCCACAGACTTGGCGTCCGCATGTGTGTGTGTCTGTGTGTATGCATGTGTATGTTTGAGGGTAACCGGCAAGGTCTCCCTCAGGTCTGGAAGCTCTCACTGCTGCTCCCCACACTCTGTGGTCTAACACATAATGCCCTGCTTTGCTGGAGAGACGGTAAGAGGCGAGGATCTTGCTGAGTAAAGAATAACCTCAGTTCTCCTCAAAACTGTATTGCCACTTCACGCCTTTTGCCAATATAGTGCAACCAGCCGAATCGTGCACTGGTTTAGGCTTGACTCCTGCTTCACCACACGCACCCCAAACACACAGAGTTACTGTTGTTCCCGCTGCCCAATCACCCGCCGCTGGTTGGCAGGTTGGACAACTCACTTGTGCCACCGCCGCCCTGCTGTATTACAGCGCTCAGACAGATGGCTCTATGAAAAGGGGGACTCCCTCTGTGTGGCCTAAAAAATCCTGGCAACTGACAACTTCTGGATGCCACAATGGTGAAGGGACTATTTTCAGTGTCCTGACCTCAATAATGGTAAATGTATGCAAAGTGTCACATGAATGTGATGTATGTGCACCTTTGCCCAGACATGAGTAAAGATTTCCCTTTAACTGCGTCTGACCTTTTCACCAGCGCGAGTGCATTTGAATGCATGTTCACAGTCTCACATCAGCGTATTGTATGTGGCACTGTCTGCTGCATAAACACACTCATGCATGGATGAATGTACAAAATGAACAACATATGTCATGATTTATTTGTTTTTTCCATTCTCCTTTTTTCTCCTTTCTTTCTTTTTCTCTGTCTTCCTTTCTTTCTCCCTGTATTTATCATTTAAAACAGATGAATTAACACTTTTAGAATACATATGTTCATACATATAAATCTTTTCTTTTTCTGAGCCGTGTAGCCCCAAATTACAGTAGTCAAGCGTTTAGACTTAAGCAAGACAATTGAATTAAGCAATTAGAAGTGTCACTCATTGACTGTTTGTTGACCCTAGATAGGCCACAGGGATAGGGAGCAATCCGTGGTTTAAAAGCATACCTCGCCTAAATTCAATCCATTTCCTAATTCAGAGGTATTTATCTATTGGCGTCAGCCAGGGACACTTAAGTCTAGTGGGGCAACGTTTGTCAAAATAAATTTCCCCATGCATGGCTAGTGGAGAGTGACAAGTGTGTATTTAATAAACCCAGATTTGTTTACCAGCTGAGCACTTAAGACCATAGGCTTCCTGAGCAACGACAGCTCGGACAACAGTCAAATGAATGTTGGGATGCAATGTTAGTCTCTGTGTGTACACTGGAGTAATGAGACCCGAACATTCATTATATTCTGTGCAGGTTTTTGGGGCCGTTTGGGCGAATGTGACTCTCGAGGTACCTCAGTAATCATTCATGTATACATGGAGCTGCAGCCTGTTTGCTGTGGTGCTGGGATCGCGCTGTTAGTTTCATATTGACAGTGCCTCTCCTTTGTTGCACAGTGATACAGTCCTGACTTTGGACTTTGTTCTCACTCTGCTCCTTAGACTCTCAGGCCATAGCAGTGATCTCGTCAGATCTCTCAGCCCATTGGTTGCTTCAGTTTAAGACGTCTGCTGACGACCTCTCTGACTCACCAGTGGGAAGTGTTTAATGCTTATACTGCAGGAAACCTACAATGACCTTTTTACCTTTAACAAATGAATACAAAGGTTAATACTCAGCCAGGAAGTCATTTTTGAATCCCTTTATGACATTGATTTATTTGTTTTGCACTTTTTTAAGAGACATTGTAACAGTTGAATCACCTCACTGTGTCCTACACAAAGGGTAGGAGTGGCTAATCTGTCCATTAAAACTGCAGTACATGAACATATATAGTTTTATAGTTTGGACCATACACCAAATTAAGATTATATGAAAGTAAATTAATAAGACCCCATTGCACTTCTTACATATTGGAGTTGAAATTAATCAAACTGTTCAACTTAACACCACAGTAATTTGAAGAATCAATAATCTTGCAGATCATTTGCCGGCTTGTAAATTCATTTTGTTTGAATCCACAGTTTGTGAATGGCAACCTCAGTACAAAATGTTCCCAGGAGCTGAATTATAATTCCAGTGTTGGCATATACACGGCTCTCCAGGAAGCCCGGCAAGAGGCGACGGACATTCAGCAACATATGGAGAGCTGACCATTAAACTGCCCTTTTACTCAGGAGGACGGACAAACAGGAGGAGATTTACTGCCCTAATCAAAGCCCTGCCGGCTGCTGGAAATCGACCGTGAATGACGTCATCAACCTGTCCTCACACTGATGGCTTGATTTATAAAGAATGCACGAAGCCCGGGCGAAGGAAAAGAAGCACGCTCACAATCCGACACGAAATGCACAGCGTGAAAATAAGGACCTTTCTTTTGTTTTTGTCCTGTCTTGCCTCAGGCCTGGTGATCCTCAGCAGGGCAGTCCAGTGTTGCACTTCGATCCCAGGGCACATATACTGGTTAAATGGGAGGCAGTATCACCGCAGAGTTAAACCCGAGTTATCATCCATCTCATTTGTTAAAGAAAATGTACAATAAAACTGATCCTGGAACTCCATTAGATTAAATAAGACACATTTCTATTTAGGAACAGCCACAACTCTTTATCCTCGCTGGATATTCGATTTTTTTAGTGTTTATGTTACACTGAAGCAAGTAGGGTTGTATTTACCCTGCATGTGATGATGATGGTGTTCACCCGGTGTCTGTGTAACATCAAACACAAACTCTCCGAACACCTCTATCCCCTCCGAGCGTAAAAGAAGTCAAGTTCACCCGCTCTTCAAATCCCTGGCTGGGAGAAGACTAATTTGGGGACTTGCTCTGGGATGATGGATGGATTGTGGATAGTTTGCAAAAACAGTCATGCTTTTGGTTTCAATAAACAACTTAGACCCCGGAGGATACTGCAGAGAAAATTCCCGGGAAGCCTTTCCTAAACCTTCTTGGAATTTAAGTTTTTTTTTTTTTTTAAAAAACCATCAGCGTACAATTAAAGGTTTGCTGAGTCCTAGATTCCACATCAAACAAGAAACTCTTACAAGACGTAAAAAGTGCTTTTGCAAATATTTGAAGCAACTCTCAGAGTTGTCTGAAAATGCCCCGAGGTGCTAATGAATGGAATGTAAATTGATTATGTTTTTATGGGACTGTTGTGTTGGACTCGGAGCAAACCAAACACTGGCCAAGTTTTCCTGGCGGGAGCGTTTTATTGGTATTCAAAGATAATTAAAAAAAACAGACTTATGCATAGGCTTACGTTTTTTAGAGGGAAGCAAAGGCTGAGTGTAAATAAAAAGGAAATTAATTAAATGTTAGGCAAGTTAGTGTGGCGCCACGGAAAGAGTACACAAGTTCAAAACATGCCAAATGCGAGATGAATCAAATCGGCGGTGATCTGTCATATTTTGCCCGGTTTTGACAGGACATATACAGTTTCAGTGATGTGACTGAGCAATTGAGACAAATTGCGGGGGAGCTCACAAAGTAAACACACGAGAGGCTCGTTTGTTTACTTTTTGTTTTGTTTTTGTTTTTCGAATCCATGCATTACCCGAAAGGTTGACTTGAACTTTCGCTTCATGTGTTTACATGTCAGAGCTCATGTTTGGAGTCCTGGTGAGGTAACCGGCATCGGGCCGTGGTGCACTCATTTCGAAAAACATTCAAAGACAGATTGCGTGTTGAAATTTTATTTTAATTCTTATTCCAAATCATCATATGCGGCATAGTAGGCAGAAGCAGGTTCAGTAACTGAGGTATTGTAAAATCATGAGTTGTCATTGCTGTTTATAGGAAATATTATTTCACACGAAGGATATACAATCTAACCTATACAAATCGGATGTAGACAACTTAATTTTTTGAGCACAAAACAATGACAATTTCGGTCAATATTGTCATAAAGTATTTCTGATTATATCAAATACAACATAATACATCATATTGCTTTATGTGTAAATAGTCTCAGTGAAGTGTAAAAACAACCAGGGAGGCAATAGGGCACTGGGAGCTCTGAGTGTCTGATTGGGCCCTCAACAATGATTGTGGTCTGAACGGTTTCACAAAGCCCAGAGCCAGTTTTGTATAAACCAAACTAATCCGAGCGTGGAGGCGGGACAGTGAAATTGCAGGCCTCCTGAAAGGTGATCCGGCAGCAGAGCAGCGGTACGAGGCCTGAAGTTTACATAGGATAAATAAAAATAATGGAGAACAAAATAACAAAACCTGGTTGCTAGGGGACGATGCATTTATCTTGTACAGAAGCGACTGGTTTTAGTTATTGTGCACTTATCTGTGCTGCTGCTAGAGTGCTTTACCGTAACCAATTCAAATGCACAGAAAATGTATTTATTTGCGGTATCAGATTGACATTTATCGGACTTTGACCATTTGTTTGATGTTTTGAGGGTTCAAATATTCATACATTTTGAAAAAAAAGAGAGATGCATGTCACAGAATACCAGTGTTGACAAATTAATCAAAGGCTGAAGGAAATCAAAGTTTTCCTCATCACCTTCATCACCGGGGTGACTTCACTCCCTGTCCATTAGACGATTAGACATGACAACCTTGTCCTGCACGTCTGCACCGGCAGTGTGGTAATCAGCAGTGTCTGTGCGAACCACCAGTATGGATTTCAACCCAGGGCTGCTGAGGACTTCCATGGCTCACATGTGGCGCAGAACACCTCAGCCAGGCCTGTCAGTTCCTGTTCCAGGCCACTGCTGCCTAAATGGATCCTGATTGGCTATTTGGACAGGGAAGTGTGCGAAAGGTTGACACATGAGAGGTTGAATCACTGTCGCTCCGCTGTTTCACACTGTAGAGAGAAAACATTAGGGGGGGGGGGGGGGGGGGAGGGAAATGCAATCCATGTAATCTACATGAAATCCAATATCTCTGAGGTGACCTCTTTCATCATGTTGAATCACGGCTCAAACGTGAGTCGATTAATCTTTATATCTATCAGGGATTATTATGACGTTTTGATATGATCAATGCTGTTTTGTCTGAATGTTTGTACTGTTAGGTCTCCTGCATGATGAATGAGTTTTGTCATAATAACTTCCCCTCAATCTACCCCCGAGTTGTGTCTACCTGGCGTCCGACCTGCCGACATACAACAGCAATCAAACACCGCAGGTTTAGGAACAATTTCTCAAGTAGCAATCAGAAAAAAAAAGATAACCGCAATTGTATAATTGCAATTTGTAACGACAGGGAGAGATACATGACCGGGGTGCGACTCCAGTAGACTTGTTGTTGGCTGTCGGCTCTTCTGCAGAGTTACAACCTCGCTGATTCCCCACCGGGTCGCTGTGAACTTTAAGGCCCTGACGTACTAGGCCGCTCAGTCGTTCGCTTCTGCCGTTGTTTGCAACAAATTCGTGACGGTGGCCGTTGAAGATTCTCGTGGAAGGTAGGTCGGCTACCGCTGCATCGACGGAGATATTTCCACTGAGGTCGACCAGAGAAGAAGACGTAGAGGAGGGGAAATACTCAAAGACTGAAATCACTCAGGTTAAACTGGAATAACCCGACATCAGGTAAAGGGAGACGGCCTGTTTTAAGAGCCTTGGCACGGCAAGGGGGGCGGCCAGTGATGCCAAGCCGAGAGGGAGGAAAAATGTCTACCACTTTGTGTCAGCTGAGCACGGTGAGACAGAAGTGTGAGGCAGAGGGTGCACAGTGGGGACAGAGCTAAACTCTCAACCGCGATACCTGTGGTCTCTTTAAGGAGGAGGAAACATTTGGCAGCGTTCGTAAGTGGAAAGTCAGACAATGCCAGACAAAAAAATTCTTGGGGCTTTCCTCCAGTTTGACCGAATTCGTGTGGCATCAGCCTCCCAACCATGGTCATCTGGGCTGTGACCAAGTGGCAATCCCCGGGTTGATCCATACACATAAGTGAGTATACACGAAAAAACAATATATTCCTTTGAAAGGCAGACATTAAACAGTAGCAGCCTTTTTGTGAGCATATGCAGGAGGGAAACAATACTTATAGAGGGAAGCTGTAATCTGCAAAGTTCTCCTAGCATTTCGATTTTTGTATCTGTTCAAGGCTGCAAGCTCAGAATTTACACAAGCTGTGATTGACTGATGGCGTGATCGGATCAAATTTCAAATTTAAAAAAAATTGTAAAGTTACCCCCCCCACACCCCTTACTTTTCAGCTCAGCACCTGAATACAGTAGAGTGATTAGTGGTTCCACTTTCGCACCAATCAGGGAGCATATTCGTTGAATTTGTGTATTTACAGTCGGCAAAGCAGAAGGGAGCCCCCCCCCCCCCCCCCCTTGTTAATTAGCCACTCACAACATCGCGTTTTAACGAAGCATCCATCCACCTGGTTTCTTCGGGGCTCCTGTTTATTTAATGTCTTCATTGTAATGGAACTCAGATGCCTCATGTTTACACCAGGAGAAGAGGTCACAGGACGTTTTCCTAATTTGATTCAAAAGAGCTTCAGGTAAAGTAAACGATATGTTTTCACACTGTTGTTCCACCGGAATCATTAAGACTCTTTCTGGGGTTTTTTTTTTCTCTCTCTCTTGTAATCATGCTGAAAAAATATGTTTGCAATTATGTCACGTCCTTCTGAGTCACTGCCATGCTGCTGCCGACGTTGCTACCAGGAGTGATGACAGTGAAATCTCTTTGTAAGTAGAAGCAGCCAGTGACTTTGGACGATTGAAGAAGTTCGGTCTTGTGCGCAAGAATAAGGAAACGTTATATTTGTACATTTTTCTTAAAGCTATCCGTATGAGAGACGTGAATGTGAAAACCTGTTTGATTTTATGTGATAATACAGATGTAAGAGGTCATTAATCTATTTGCTCCGTTCCATGCAAATAGATTCAAGGGACTTCAGTGACTTCCTGCCACCAACACTGGTCGGGTTACGCCAGGGGGCGTATAAAGATTGTTATCATCCGGTGATCCGTCAGAGTAAATAGGACATCTTCTATACACAGGAAATGCATGCATTCCACATGAACTGAATGGTCCAAAAGTTCCAGGGCAGCTGAGGATAAGTGGCTCGTTCTTTGAATGGAGAAATGAGGGAAAGTGAACAAGTATTGTTTGGTCTGCAATTTGTCTTCGAGAGAGACAATGCCTCTTTGATTGTATCCTCCGTGGCCCCGAGATTCAAGTTCAATGCCAAGGAATCAATAGTCTGTGGCGCAGGGGCCCCGGTTGTCAGAGGTCAAACGAGTGGGAGGGTGCGTTGTGTGCTCGGGGGGGCGGAATGGGAACTAGATGTGTTTTAACAGAGAGGATCCCTGTGAGCAACACGACAAAGCAGCAGATCACTGTGAGTTTTATCTGACCTTCGACCCCCAGAATGCACTATGCCTGTGACCATATCTAGTTCTGATAGCGGATAAAGGCACCAAAAGCCAAATAATTCACACAATCAAACACAATTCTGCTGAAAAAAAGTAAAGTGGATCAATGCAATGATTATTTCCCACCTGTGTTGTCGCAAAATGACAAAGTGGCATTGTCTTTATGTTTTTAACTCAACACTGTGTCAGGCAGTTTCTGTGTTTTGCACAAACAGCAGCATAGCTCTCTCTGCGTCTCTTCTCATGCTGTGTGTTGATGTGCGTCACTTTGTGTCAGTTTCTTTTTTTTAAAGTATTGATTTTTCCCCCAAGTTAGAAAACATCTTCCCAAAGACAAACGTTTTACATTTTGCAGCTTTAAGAACCTCATAGTTAAGTTTGCATGTTCTGGTCTCACGTCCCTTGATTATGCATCAATCTGCTACCATACACTAAAGTGTCTGTCAAGCAGCCATGTAGTGAATCACCGGTGGCTGTCTGGAGGATGTATTGTCTGAGTATTAGCTGAGACGGCAGCCTAATACCGTCTGTGTCTGAGATCGTTGGCCTCCTGCCCACCGCGCTACTGTCTGGAGGACGACTATCAGAGAGGAGAAGCTGAACTTTTCACGGCTGTTTCTTCTCCGTGCACGTTTGTGTTTGCATAGATTTGTGCAACCTTCAAATCCTCAATCTATTGCATGTCAAACTGCAAATTATTGTATTTCCTTTCCATTTAATGACTCACTTCATATAAACTTACAGGACATATGTTTGCTCAAAGAAAACACACTGATCCCTAAAAATGTCTTCCACTGTAGAGTCCAGTCAGTGCTGGAGAAAATGATTCACTTTCCCTGTTTGAGAGCTGTTATGTTTTAATTTCTAGTTTCAACTGTATTAAAACAAATTATTAAATCAAACCAAATGATAAATCCTCACCCCCGAAAGGTTCTTTCCCTGATAATCAGAGTTGACAGGTGAGGGATCTAATTGCACCACTTACACTTACAGAGGAAGATGTATGGACGGGTGTGTACATTCATAACACAAGTTTAATTATAGTGTCTGGGTAATAGTATCTCTATTGAGTCACATGCAGCGGTAGGGAAATTCGCTGTTTTCTCAACGTGTGATGTGTTGGACGGGGAGGATTTGCGGCAGGAAACTGTCGGTGGATTAAAAGTGCGCAGAAAACAAACACGGGCGGAATTTAACAATTTTCTTCTTTCCCCCTTGTAAAACGGGCCCGAATGAGACGGTTGCCACAGAGGAAGCCACAGTGTATCCGCAGCACGCCGGCCTTGTAAGCAAACGCTGGGTCAGACCGTGTGTCTCGGCTGAGGCGGCGGCTCCATCCAAAGCGGATTCTGTTGACGTTACAGTGCGGAGACATCCACCTGCGTACGTGAGAGCGGCTGAGTCACGAGACGCCGGCTGCATCACCAACCGATCCACTAGGACTGGGCAAATATTTGACTCGCCGATGCCTGTGTTTGTTTTTCCTTCAGCACCGTGTTTGTCACTAATGAGACACTTGTGTTTTGGCTGCGCCTACAGCCGTTCGGGAGTCGCTGGTTCTCCCCCTTTTCTCTGAGCCCCCCCCCCCCCCCCTCGTTCCTCTATCGTCAGATCAGCAGACGCTCGGATAATAGATTTCGCCTCCAAACCACACTTGGGTAAACTTTGTGGGTCTTGTGGAGGAATGCTTGGTTGCGCCGTCGTCCGAAAGAGGAAACGTAAAACACGTGCAACAGGAAAAAGGCTGTAATTATTGTCTGAGAGCTGTGGTGGGGAAGGTACACTTTGTGTTGGTGGTGCAGGATATTTCATTGCATACAGAACCGCACGGTGGAGACTCAGTGTTTTACAGTATGTTGATACGAACAAATAGATGTTTTGTCCCATAGGAACAAATCTTTTTTTATGTCCTTGATGTGTTCTCATTCTAAATTGACATTATCAAACATCAAATTAAGTCTGTACTTACCGAATGTAACACTTCTAAACATCATATTGAAAGTAATTTCTTCTCGGGCCTAACAGAGCAGATTAATGGCTCCGTCCTTGTGCTGACATGTTAATTACACAAAAAGGAAAACACACCTTGTGTTAGCACGGGTCCAGGAGAAAGCTGTGAGTGACGCCCGGCAGGGAAGTCCTCTTATACATTTATCCCCCTTAAGTGTTGTAGTATATTCTGCTAAACGATCCCTTTAACATAGGTAAAAAACAGAATCACATGTTTAAGCATGCAGCTCCAAGATTCAGATTCTCAGAAACGCCTCTATGTGTTTCTCGTCATTTCTCTCCCCTAGGGAATGATCTCTGACCTGTTAATGGATGAGTATAGAACATGGCTTTTTTCTCTTTAAGCACGAGGCATGTCTTTATGAATTCATCATTTAATTTACATATTATATGCTCAGAAACATGCAGTCATGTCCTGCTAAACCACGGGATGTGGGACGTTGTTTTGCCTTGGGTCGAAACCTCTTTATATAATGCGCGCTTGACTCCTGCAACATCGGGCTTCACTATTGGCGTGTGAATGTCTCCAGATTTCTAGAGTCCGTCCTGACCTGTAAGACTTCTCTGTAATAAACTTTAACTATACAAGCAAGTGTTCCTTCAACATCAGCTTCACCATCATCGACATCTCGGCTGATCAGAATATACGATAGCGTCCCTACATGTGGTAGCAAAAAAAACAAATACAAAACTAAAAATGTCCTGTGGAACTTTGGGCGTTTTTTTGAGTATTGTTAATTTTTTAATTCAAAATAAAATATTTGTGAATAAAACCATCCAGCAGTTAAAATCCCCACCAAAAAATTCCCCTGAATAGTGATTGTAAACTTTGTGCAAAAGTCCAGCACGCTTCAGAAAACCCTGCAGCGGCAGCAGGAGCGGAGCAGAGCCCTTTGACTGAGCAGCCAAAGAGAAATGTGCCTGTGCGTCCACACTGTTTCTTTATCTGACTCACCCTCGCCAGGAATGCAACAGTCATTTCATCAGAGGCGGTGGAGACCAAAAGCTCCGAGGTTCACGTGGAGGAGCATCGGTTTATCTGGGCACCAAAGGTTGTTTGATGGAGCCCGGTGCTCAGGTGTCCGACGGGGGAAATTGCTTGTGCGATTTGCCGCATGTTCAATGCAAGTCACTGCAAACGCACAAACAACAGGGAAATCACTTCCTCTGTGCAGGACAAAGGAAAACGAAAAGGAACTTCATAAGTTACTTTGCACATTTCCAACCATGCAACAAAATCAGAAATGCACTAAAGAGGTTTTTGCTTTCTTTACAATATAATTGCACATTTATTTATTTCTCTTATTCCTGTTTCTTTTGTAGTGCTGCAGAGCAAAGTCATGGAAAGACATGTGGTGTATGATTAACCGCATCCTGTTCAGACGTCGCTATCTGAATCATACGACTTTTTCCGTCTAATCTTTATCGTAATGGAGCTTTTATTGGTCTGGCCAAAGTAGTGCGCCTCATTGCGTTATCGGCGGAGCTGCACTGCAGCCACACTGTTGATCAACAGGCCTTCGCTGCAGCAGCAAAAAAGAGTTTAGGCGCACGGCCATGCTCTTGGAGGAGGAGCCTGTAAAGAAGGACCAATGGATGAAGGGTATTAAAGACCTGATGGGTGACTTCACTGTGAAGTCAGACCTGAGCACAGCGCCTCATTTTCAGGTCACTCGGTTGGCATTCCTTTTCAAAATGGAATGTGCCTTGTAAAAAACACTTTGTCACAGGACGCTCACTTTACTGTAGCGATAATCTTGTAAAATAGGACCCGTAAAATACTTGTAGTTCTTTGATGCTGGTAATTGGCTTGAGATTTTGATCAGGCAAATCCGTGGCATTTTGAAGGTGCATTATTGTTTGGTATTTGCATTGTGTTACTTTCTTGTGATTCTTTTCGCTAAATTTTACCTCCACCAAGAAGATATTGTCTTCGAGCCTGATCATTTATGAAAAGGCCATGAAAATACCCACAGTGTATCATTATTTAAATTAACTTTATAACACCGAAAATTACTACAATTGTTAATATTATTTATAATCACTGCTATTAATGACTGGTTTAGGTTTAATTTTTTATCTCAAATCATCATGTGTAAGTTGTTTAGCAGCAAAAAGTTAATAATTTACTTTAAATAAACAACTTGTCTGAAATGTATTTGACCGATTGAGTAACAGCACTGCAGTCATGTGTTTTTCAATTTAGAAATCCGTCTCCCGCAAGGGTTCCGTGGACAGGGAGATAATCTTGATATAAATGACTTTGCTTATTTAGAGAATGTATAATCTTTCATTTCTGAGTTGGTTTAATCTAATCCAGGCTGGGGAGCCACGCAGGTGATACGATCTGCACATCCTGACAGGCAGGTAATATATCAGTGAGATCTGAGGGGCCCCCACGGATCAGAGAGGAGCAGCTGAGCTCATCTTAAATGATGAAACCATAATCCACGGATCAAAGCCGCACAGCCCAGGAGAGTCAGACCTGGCTACAGACCTGCCTGCCCGGTATATGTCACCACTGTGTGTGTTTAATTCAGTTTGAACCGTCATGCAAAAGCTGGTGGACAGCGGTGTCTGTGGTTATCGGCTACATTTGCCAACTCATGCGATGGATATGGCCCTTTGCATAGAAGCAAACAGCTACTAAAAGCCTTGTGCCTGCATTGACTTGATCACCTACCAAGTTTTTTACATTTGAATGTGACCTGGAGCCTTTTCTGTGTCTCCCTTAAGTTCTGCGTATTTTTATCTCCCTACAAAGTAATCGTCAAACAAAAAGTACTTTACTGTATATAATTTTGGCTGCTTAGTGTCAATTTTGAGTAGGAGGCACTTGTCAGAAATATAGATCATATTATATATGTCAGTATATATTATAGAACTATAGAACTATAGAAGGAAATTCACAATATGTTTTGTTCTACCTTAACATTTATGTAATTAATTCAGATGGTAATAAAGGAAATTAAAAATAATCCAGCCCAAGGTATAGTAGACAGATGCACGGAAATACCTATTGACTGTTGGTGTGGATTAACCCAAAACCATAAATCAGCATATTACCGTGACATATTTACTTAGCAATAAAAGAAATAAGGACCTTATCTATGTTTACGCTGTACTTATAATGCCATGTGTGCCCTTGTTTCAAAGCTTTCATGCATAACATTCATCTTCAGTGACGTTTATGAATTCATAGAAACCAGCCAAAGTAACTTCTAGTGAATACTCCATTCAAAAAACAAAACACAGATTATCTGTTTTCAGTGTTAGAAAGAAAAGCATTAACCGATAACGCTTTAGAGATCATTAACAAATGATTACACCTGAGGGTTTGTACATTAACAGAACCTCTTCTCTTTTCCTGAAAATGGAAAGAAAGACAGAACAAAAAATGTGAAAAAAGCATGTGGCACGCAAAACAGACATGTATTTACATAGACAAACATGGGCGACAAACAAATCCTGCACCTGTTTCTACACTGTCTCACCGACTCACCTCCAAATTCAGGAACAGATATAAAAGATAGAGGAAATAAATAAAGTACCAGTTTAATTTAATCTCTACGTGGTCAAAGAATTATGAGGCGGCTGCTGCATGGGCTCCTGAAACTGATGTTCACTCCCCCAGGTCATCAATCACTCTTGTTGTACATGATAAGTAGGCCCCGGAGAGCAGGAGGCAAACTACAAGGTGAAAGTCAACACCAAAAACATTTTCGGCGAGTGGGAACCTGAAACCCACCTGACACCGAAGCGGAGTGCACCTCCTCATTTATCCTCCCTGTCCTGGCTGCTCTCGCCGGGGATGATAAAAGCATGGAGGTTGTGAACGCTTTGCAACCTCTGATCTGAAAGCCAGCCAGTCATGGATACCGCGATGGAACGATGTTGTTTTCTTTTCCACTTTATAATATCTTCTCCTTTCTGACCCCTGAAAAATCATCACTGACATGGCTGTATTTCTCTTGCACATTTCTCTTTTCCCTGACGTGGCATAAAACGGCTCTTCTGTCTGGGCACTTTGTTTTCTGGTGAAAGATCTGATCCCCTTTACTGGCTTTAGCTCACAATAAATATATTTACATTATTTCTTTTCATCTTTTGTCATGTCATATCAGCAGGACTTTTAATCTCAAGGCTGTGTTGGGTTAAATAAAGGTTACGTAAATTAAATAAAAGGTTTTTGAAGACATTATTTTGGGCTTTGGGACTCTTACTGTACACTGCATGCTTTGATTTTTCTAATTTTGACTCTTGTATTAGTTTGTATCTGTCTTTTCCATTTCTCCAATGCACACAAGAATCGGTTTAAACACCTGTTAACCTGCTTACTAAAAAAATGATCAGGAACTTTACTTCATGCGGACCTGATCACTGCTGATAGCCTGGGGCTTTTTTAATGCAGGTCTCTAGAACTGTTATTCAGACTTAGTTTTAGGGGTAAGGCGACAATACACAAAACAATATCTATAGTGAGCAGTGGTTTCTCAGACAGAAACACCTTTTCAATGAGAGAGATCAGACAGAGAGAGACAACGGTACCTCAGTTAATGAATCTTACAACTATGGAAAAAGTGTGCTAGCTCTGATGAATCTCCGCTGATGCCTGTACATCGTATGGATGAGAATTTGCTATCTGCAGCATGAGTCTGTGGACCAGGCCTGACTTCGGCCAAAGGTCCGGCCTGATGCAGTGATTTGAATTCGTGCCCGTTCACGCCAGGCCATCAGCGTTTGAATGCCACGGATTGTTAATGCACCATGTCAAAAAGCAAAACTGGTTCCAAGAACCTCACAGTGGATTCAACGTGACCTCCCCAGTGATCAGCTCGGAATCTAAAAAACGTCTTTGAGATGCGGTACAACGGGAAATTGGCAACATGAATGTGCAGATGATGCAACAATGTCAACCTGGACTTGAATCTCAAAGGGACGTTTCCATCATCTGATTCCAAAGAAAATTCGGCCCCTGTATGCCCGTGTCGGCCCCTGTAGGCCCCTGTATGCCCCTGTAGGCCCCTGTACGCCCCTGTACGCCCCTGTAGGCCCCTGTATGCCCCTGTAGGCCCCTGTACGCCCCCTGTACGCCCCTGTAGGCCCCTGTATGCCCCTCTAGGCCCCTGTATGCCCCTGTAGGCCCCTGTATGCCCCTCTAGGCCCCTGTATGCCCCTGTAGGCCCCTGTAGGCCCCTGTATGCCCCAGTATGCCCCCGTCGGCCCCTGTACGCCCCTATACCCCCCTGCAGTACGTGCATGTACACAGGAGTGCGGAGTCCTTAGCATGAAGCAGGGAATTTTGTCTAAGTGACAATACAGCAGTTTCTACTTGTGAATATACTCACATTCCCATACTATGTAACACTGACACACAGCAGCACCCCCCCCCCCCCTCGACTCCAGGACAAAGGCTTTAATGATTCAGGGATTCAACGCTGCTCACCCAGTGTAACTTGTATTTCAACTCTCTCACAAAGATTTTTTTTGTTCCAGCTCATAAAAAAAACATACTGTGCTCATAGCTGTTCTGTCACCACCGTGTTTACATTCTAACTGCTCCGTCCTTATTCATCGGACATTTTACCAATTACTCATCTAATTAACTCGCAAATTCAACGGGTTATGGAAATTACAGTGTTCGTTCGCGCTGGGGAGTTGTGTTTTTATGTGTTTGACAGCACAATCATGCAAATGCTGCTCTGACAGAAGAAGGGAAATCACCTTGGGTTTAGCCCTAGAAAGTCAAACAGAACAAACACAAGTTAAATATCTGCAGCTTCCCTTGAGCTGGTTTATCATTAAAACCAGTTCTTTGACTTACAACTAACCATTACACTCCACCAGTTACTGTAAATGTGTTGTTGGGTAATTCTTGGCGACTGCGCAGTTAAGGGCACTTCTAAATATGTATAATAAGTGTAAGTAAACAGCAGCTAAGATCCCACTATTTATCATGCGGTATCAGTCCTTAAATAAATTGATTTCTCTCATCGGCATGCTTTCCCTGTTCATTAAATCTGGACTCGGGCTTGTTTATTTAAAGCTGGTGAGAAAACACGCGCCGCCTGGCAGCTCCCTCCGAGCTGAGACGCACTCCGCCTCGGCCTCACGTGAAAAGGGTCTTTTGAGTCACGCTGTTTTTGATCCCGTCCCCCCTTTCATTCCTTTTGCTAATATTTAGATGGATTGGCAAAGCTGTTTACTGTGCGCCGCGAGCTCCAGTGCAAGAGGAGCTGCTGCCGAGGTCTAGTATGAATCAGCGGAGTCATCTGGAGGGCACGATGGCCGCTCGGGGCCGGTGCATATCAGCTGATAGTGAGAGCGAGCGCGGGGAAAAGTACATGACCCTGTTTTCCATGTGTTGCACCTGCTGATGATGATGAATAAAACAGGGGATTTCTGCTTGGATAAATACTTTTGACATAGCACACCGTCCTGCGTGTGCTTCCTTCTGCGTCGGCCTCTCTCCGACAACTCTGCCTGAGGTTGTAAATCTCGTCAAGTGAGACCTCTCGCCCGGAGAGAGCAGCAGACAGGATGACCTGGTGCTGCGGGTGTTTGGAAAGCTGCAGGTCTTGCAGCACGATGAACTTGGACGACTCTGTTTCGGTGAGGGATCGGTGCCTTGGGCTTTGGACTAATTAGGTGCTTGAAACACTGACAGACGGAGACGCCTGCTCCTGTCAAAGGTCGCGACGATGATCAAGATAGGACGCTGCGCCGCGTGTCTGGAGATTCCAAGTGTCCACGAGTTCACAGAAGCCACGAAGGAGCCTTTCACACTTCCACACGGCAGAGATATTTGAGTGCTTTCTTGCGGGAACAGAGGGGTAACTAGCGGCCGTGAGGAATGAGGCTCTGGCCCTGAGTGCAAGGACTTAGAACAACTGGTGTGGCCCCAGCTGTCAACTGGCATCTTTCACCGAGTGGTCAGCTACTGTGCGACTTGGCCACCATACACACACGACTCCAGCCCGCGGATGCCGGCAAAGTACACATTGTCGTGCAGTACAAACAGCCCACTTCCTGCAGCACTGCACCATCTGCATCCCTGGGTCGTCCACACTGATTTACTCCAGTTCTGTAGTGGGACGCTGCAGAGGTACTGCTGGAGGCCAGTGTGTCTTTCTGACTCTTTACAGATTAGTCCTTCAAGGCTTTTTGTGTGTCCTCTTCAGGGCTCTCTGTGGGTTTTTCCCAAAGCAGGGTAACAGGCCTGGGTTAAAAACAGAGGTAAGGGGGGGGGGGGGGGAGAGAGAGAGAGAGAGAAGGCAACCAGGTCAATCTGGTGGTTGGAGTGGGTTCATCTCCAGGCTGGGATTTGGCACTGAAGGTTGCAACAGGTGCATCTCAGAGGATCAATAAATGGCAAAATAAATGTTAATTTGTCTTAAAGGGACCAACTGTTCATGTGTCCCCATTATGTTATTCAATGTATTTTAAAATATGTAAAAATTTCAGCCTCAGGGATTGGAATTTGGGGGGTTAGGGTTAGGGGAGTAAGAAGTTAGGGTTAAGTTTAGACTCTGAATTCATGGAGAAGCGTGTTCCTGCATGTAAACCTCTGCACCACGCAGCTCATTAATATAAGAGACATGTGTGTGTGGTCCATTCCGTTGGTGTTTGCAGTCGCATGGTCAGAGTGGAGGATGTCAGTAGCGAGGAGTCTGCAGCACGGCACTGGGTGTGGGCCCCGAAGGATGCCAGTGGCACGAGCCAGGGTCTGCACCAACGAGACGGGCAATTGTGCCAACCGCGGACGTGCACAGGAATCCATGCTGCCCCCCTGGAAAAGCAAAAACCTCTTCACATAATCGGAGCAGAACGAAGGAAAGCACAGAAAGCCGTTGATGTATTTCAGCGTCGGCCGCCACAGCAACATTTCTGTGCTCGTTTGTGGACGCTGCGATGTTGGTGCATGACATTAGCCGAGGAGAGACTGGCCCGTATTCTCCTGCGTGTGCAGAGCCAGAGCGATGTCTCTCCTCATGCAATGCGGCAGGACAGTTTCCTGGCGTGCTCACACTGTCAAGCTGCAGACCTGTTACCAAAATGCTAACTAGTAACATCGCCTACTGCTCGAGTTGTTTGAGTGCAGAGGGTGGAAAAACTGAACAGGGAGTGTATGTGTGTGGCGGGGTGGGGATGCAGTACTCAAATAATCTCTGATAATTGCCGGAGGGTCCTGCCTCAGTGTGCTCAGCAGAGGCACCATTTGGCCTATTTGAAAAGGACGCAGGGAGGGAGCAGGGAGGAGGAGGAGGAGGAGGAGGAGGAGGAGGCGCAGCCATTTGCACCAGACTCTACACCTGTGTTTAAACAATGAGGAGGAAACGGCTTTTTGTAATCAAAGGGACATTTGTCTTCAGAAGAGCTTGTGTACAAACCTGCGGAGAAACACTGTGGCCACTGTTTGGTTCAAAAGAAAGATCGGTACAGAGATAACGAATTTGTGTTAAAACGAATTAACATGTAAAACATTCACAGTTTTTCCAGCACAGGAGAACTGTGCACATGAGGTCAGCAGATAATCAAATCATTTACAAATATAAACTGATACGACTTCCCCTTAAACATTAATATTATGCAAGCTTTTTTCACGTGTTTTTTAATTGTTTAAACTATGAACATAAAATGACGTAAAACATTGCATATCTCTAATCGTGAGCATATCTTGTTTGAGGTGCATTTTGTTTTAAAACCAACTGAGCGATACTGTGCCAGTTGGAGTCGGGTCTGTCGTGTCATAAGTCACAGCCTCCAGTGGGTTTTCATAAGTCAAGTCACCTCTAAGGAAAGACGCTTGTTCTGCCACCTCCATAAAACCGGTCGGGGATTTCGCTGTTTTTCCAAGCGTCTCCGGCTCGTTCAATACTTCAGGGAAACCAAAGCAGCCATTACTACCACTTTTACACGTTTGCCTCACAAGTGATGCGGGTTGAATTAAACTGCAACATTATATCTTCGACTCAGGGCTGGGCTTTTATAATGGGGGAGCCCCGTTACTGGCATTTTTCAGAGTCCTCAATCAGGGTAATAAATTGGGTCTGATGGCTAATTTTAGCTGAAATCCAACCCTCCACAATAAGTTACAGGCCTTGCGGGACCCTTTAGTCAAACTGGGTCTGGCACTGCCACAGTAGAAAAGAGAAATTTCCCCCCCCCCCCCCCCCCCCCAGAAAAGTTGCATGTTTTCAAAGTGCTGCTCACTCCAGATACAGGGGTCACGCAAATAAAGTGAAGTTTACCGTGTCTAACACCTATGTTGATTTGTGCACTCTGGGTCCCGTCATCCGTCGTCTGAAACTCATTCAGGACGCGACAGTTTTTTCATTTTGCATTGGGTGGATTTTATATTCGTTATCGCAGTATGTATACTCCTGTAAGCCCCCCCCCCCCCGTCCCCGTCCCCGTCATGTGCAGACATGCGTCTCAGTCAGTGTGTTTTCACTGCACGGCCCTCGGCCCGGTGCATTAGCAGTGACGTGATCATGATTAATGTTAATCATGCTGGATTTACTGTGTGTTTATTTTATGGCGCAGTTGGCAAGAGTGGAGCTCGGCCCATCGACGAGGGCTCCTGCTGGCAGCGTGAGGAGGTGGGCCGGGCGGGGGCGGGGGGGGGATTTGGACGATGTTTGCCTTGATACTTGGCCGTAGTGCTGGCTCGTCTGAGGACCTCGCGGCAGAACAGAGGTCGCGTTGTCAGTCATGAGTGACTGCAAACATTTCCTGCTTGCTGCAAAACTCACTGATTTCCCGACCAAAGCTGTCTCTTTCTATGAGGAGAAATGATTAGAGCTCACAGTGGTTATTTTTTTATAAACTCAAACAGCTGTGGATTGTCTGGCTTTGTGCATCGGGCGGATCCACGCGGCTGCTCCACAGTCCTCAGCATTGTCTCCGGCTGCTTGGTACTGAGCGGCACCGAGGACTCCAGGTGCAGCAAAGACAGTGCAACACTGCCACCATGTTGACCGTGTGTACTACAGTGTCCTGATCATCGCACCACGCTATGTTCACAACACTTCCAAGGCTTGAGGGAACATGTTCTGCTCTGTTGTGACAAAACCAAACAGTTTGGTTAAAAATGGCTCCTATAATAATTACATTTCAGGGTTCAACCATTAATATTTCTCCTCAGCGCATGTCCTTCTGTTATCTTTTAAATTTGAAACTCACCAAAAGTAGGTCTAGTAAAGTAGTGATCGAGATAAACAAGGGGTCTCTATGGGTCGATGGGTGGTTTGGGGAGGGGGTGGGGGGTGGTGGGGGGGCTGCAGCCTTTGCATCCAATTGCCTGTATTTCATTTCACCAATTTCACTCACAACATACGCGTGCGCTCCAATATTTGCCGCGGCCACGGCCCCTTAAAAAACACGGAATAACAGAAAAGGCTCAGATAAAATCCCAGTGTGCATTGTATCTGCCTTGTTTACACGAGCGGATTCCCTTACCACTTGTGTTAAATGTAGCCCTCCGTGTTATTCTACCAAGCAAGAAAGAAAACAATTACTGAAAATGAGGCCGAGCTGAGAGGAGGCCTGTGTGTAAAATAACAAAGACGTGCGACTGTTTGGATCTGATAAGCCCTGTCGAGTGTTTCCTCTAATGCCTCTGAAAATAAACAGCTGGGTTTATGAGGTGAATGGAAGCTTGGTTTGGGTCCTAACCGCTGCTGCAGCCCTGCAGCTTGTTTTAGGGGCTGGACCGGCCAGCAGCGGTGAAGGGCCCCCATCAGTGGCTCAGGCGCCGAGTGAGTTAAACAGGTTAGTGTGTTGGCTGTTTGAACCTGCTGTGACACACACGCGCTTTTGCGGGGGGGGGGGGGGGGGAGAGAGGAGACAGGCGGGGACACGAGGACAGCGCAGAGGACCACGCGCACGTGCCGATGCGACAGACGCACTGAAACAAGACGAGCGCATTCCCCCCCCCCCCCCCCCCCCCCCCCAGCATCTCAGCTTCACACAACATTGAGAGGATGGAAGACACACGTTTGTTCTCATAAACTCTGTGAATGTCATATCTGTGATGACCTTCAAGAGAAAGACAGAAAATCTGACGTGCAAAACACATTCTCCTGCCACATTCACACCATTCCTGCATACCTGACTGACATGTCTGGAAACACAGATTGGAATAAAAACAAATGTTAACAAACGTGCATTCATTTATGCAAAATAGTTGATTAATCAGATTTAATTAATTTCATACCAATAGGTGTATGATTAAATATTGGATGATTGTGGTTAAGGAACTCACAAATGTGATCACAGTGATAGCAGCAGCCCCCCCCCCCCCCCCCCCGGCCACACACCCTCCTCCAACCACTGAACATTTGAACACTTGCACTACACTATTACTTTTTTTTACTACTGTATTATCCTGCCTATAGTATATTCATATTTATATATTTATCTTGCTTAAAGTTATTATATCATACAATACCTGTTAACACTGTACTACTTCAGATATATTACTTACTGCTCATAGTTCTTATATCATACAAAAGCTGTTAATACTGTACTATTTCCGTTATTACTGCTCATAGTTCTTATATCACACAATACTGTATTATTCCATATATATTTGCTACTGTACATATCTTCTTTATTTACATTTCAAATACGCACAATACTCTGCACTTTAACTCCTTTTTTTTTGCACTTCTGGTTAGACGCTAAACTGCATTTCGTTGTATAAGTACTTGTACTGTGCAATGACAATAAAGTTGAATCTAATCTAATCTAATCTAATCTAATTTTACTTTTTTTAATCGTTTTTTTCAATCCTCAAGGCAACATATTGTTCATGTATGCAATTGCTGCATCTCTACCTCATAAGCTCCACGTGCAATGGTGCTTATGTGGAAATTCTGGAACCTATGGGTTTGAATTGTACACTTGTTATTATTATTATTGCTATATTATATTGTTATGTTATATTGTTATGTTATATTGTTATATTTGTGCACCTTTCCATGCCCCTGCACCAGTGACAAACAGTGGCCAGAGGGAGACGATAGGTTTATGGGGTTATCCATGTTCACATTATCTCAGGGACTCAATTGTCTTATCCTCTTTTTACATCAATTTCCAATGTGCTTTAAGTTTCGTTTCCTATATTTCCTTACTGATAATGCCTTCTGCAGAGCCTCATCAGGGAATTCACGGTTTGTATCTGCCCATTTATATGTGAGTTCTGGTGGAATACATGTCACAAAAAACTGCAGGTTCCTCCTTAATACTGCTAAAAAAAACACAGCTGGGGGTCAAAAAGGACAGATCATCAAACTGTCTGTCTGTTGTCCAATCACTGACCAGCCGGGGGCCGGTTCTCACAACCCGGTGCCACTGAATCACCCTGAGGTGCGGGTGGTGTTTAAAGCTGACCTCATACATGTGAATGCTTCTAAAAATAGTGTTTTAGCACGTCTGCACAGCCACCCTCGCTCGGGCCTCCACGCCCAGCTGGTGTCATACCTGAGTGTCACACACAGAGGCAGATAAAATCACATGACAGCCTTGCCTTGAAAGCTTATCGTAATTTACTCAGCTTAATGGAGCATCCAGTTGTTTACTTAGAAACAATACGGTGGATGAAAACACGCAGCTGGATGTTGAATCACAAGGTTCCAGCGCTGCTTGAAATCGACCACACATAGCACATCACAGGAAGACTAAAGAGAAACACTTTAATCTGCTCATCGGGTCAACTGATGTGAGCAGGGCGGAGAGAATGAGAGACATTCCAGCGTCGAACAGGTCGAGACAAGAACGGGCCGCCAGCGCACAGGAAGCTTAATTTCATTCATGAAAACCACAGGAGACAAAACAATGCTTTATCATCCAGTCATGTTCGTCTCCCGACCTGTTCCGATGACGCTCCTTTTCCCCCGCTGCTCCAAAGGTCGTGACAGTTCAGATCCAACATAACGTGTGGCGTGGAGCGATGAGTTCACATGTTGTGTTATTTTGTAAACAGCCGTCAAACATTATGTAGATTATACGCAGAGCTGCAGCCGCGACAGCACAGACTGACAATGAAATGAGACAGACGTCTGGATTGAGGCCAAGAGACAGGATGTCCCAGATCTGTCAATTTAGGGGAAAACACTTTATCCCACGATAAGACACCGTCCTTAATTATGCGTAATTCCTTTGTCAATATGTCCTACAATAAGTATAACAGCATTAGTCCTGAGTGAAAGGGTGCATTTGAGTTTTGCTAATATCGCCTAAAAGAAAGCATGTGTATTTTTGTTTAATTGCAACTTAAGTAATGTAATATCTAAAGTATGATTTGCGGTTGCAGCCACCAGAAGACAAATGAAGATAGTTGGTCGGTAACGCTCTTTGGCGCTTGCAGCGACGTCGGGTTTGAGGAAGTTTGGAGCCTCGGTTTGGCTCTGATTGCTCATTTGAGTTCATGAGCTTAAATAAAGACACTTAATCACGAGCGCTCAGCGGAGTTTTTCCCGGGCCTGCATCTGCAGGACGTTGCCAAGACCTAAGGCAGTCACGTCTCTGGATTGGAGGAGAAATATTCCCCTCAATTACTGCGCATGACTCACAAAAACAACTGCCTTGAGAGAAATATGATCTGCATATCATTTAGATTTTAACACAACATGGCGATCATGCCAGATTTTAGCCAAACACAAGTCACCTGACCGAACATTTGAAAGATAAATCAGGAATTTTACACCAATATATTCATCGACACAACTGACAAATTATATAGCTTTCTTAATCCACACTTTTAAACATTAACAAAAATATTGTTTACATGTACATCCCAATAGACTGAGTAGCTTTATTAATAAACCAAATCTGTTTCCATTGCACAATGTTGGAGTAAGTTACATAAAATCTATGTATCATATTTGTTGCAAATAATATTGATCAAACCAAATAGTTCATGAAGAAATCTTTATTTAAAGTTAAGGTTAAAAAGCAATGACAGCTGAAACAGGTCCATTTTGTTAATGTCGCTTGGCACTTCATTTCCAGAACATCCTGCTTTGACCAAAGAATCACCATTCACAAAGGTGATTCCAGAAAAAACAATTACAATTCCCAACAAATTTCTGGTGGTCCTTTTCATTTTATTATCCGGACACGTTCTACGCTGCTGTTTACAGGGTGGGCAAGGCCGTCTGCCCACACCGTATAAAAACAGCTTAACTCACCCGGAAAATAAAATGCCATTGGAAAACATAAAAATCCGCCACCTCTATTCACGACTAATTGGCTGTTAACACCACTTTAACGAACTTGAGCTCCAGTGTTACACTGATGTGCAAGTGAGGTGCAGTTGTTGGCGGAAGAAAAAGAAGTTGGCTGAATGTCAGTATTTGTTTAAGATGACTTCGCTGAGGTCGACACTCGAAACCAGATCTCATCTAATTGTCTTTTACTAGATGGGCTTATTTACCGGTACAACATGTACAACACACCCGCCGGTGACAGAACAGCATGTTCAAGTATAGGAGTGTCCAATAGCAGCTGTGTTGCTGCCAGTTTTCAAGTGATTTATAGCACTGATTAAAAAAAACGTGGGATCTAAATGAAAATGAAAGCTTTATATAGAGAAAATGTATAAAAACTGTTATTCAAAGTTCTATCCGGAATCATTTGTGGAGTTTTTGGTGATTATACTAAGTCTCAGCGAGTGATTTTAAAGAAAAAGAAACAGTTGACAGATGCAGGGATCTCTCATGTCAGCAGGTGTGGTAACGGATGCGTGTCCTGTATAAAACAACCAATGTGAGCGTGCACGGCCCAGCCTGGAGGAGGTCTCTCCGGTGCAGCTCGGTGCAGCGCTGACGTGTCCCCTCCACTCTAAACACCATGTGTGCACCCGCACATCTGTGACAGTGACCAAACCAAAGTTTGATACAGAGAGTGTAAAAAAAGAAACAGGTGAAACCCAAACGCAAATAATGTTTATTTTACCGAGGGGTTTATTTTTAGGGGGATTGTGACGCACGGGCCGCTTTTTCCTGTCAAGATGTCTCTCCTCTCGTGCACAGCGACAGAACAGGTTCGGGGGAAGAAAGAGTCGGTCACACTCACCGAGAGGGAATTCAGCGTGTCCAGGAAGCAGGTCGACAGAAAAGCTTTGTCTAACAAGGCGTCTGACGAAGTGATCCAACCGGTGGGGTGATTTCACTTCTCCTATTACAAGCTATTTACTGGGCACGACAGTTTTCTCCATTGCAAATATTACACAATAATCTAACCATGCCATACAATAGATAACACAAAATGTTAAAGATTTATAGTTTATTTTTGAATGCACCAGTGTGTGTGCAGAACAACCAAGAAATGTTGAATGTTGTGTGTTGAGCAGTGGACCTTTCTCCCTTTCCAGTGCCTATGGGTGAGTGGGAGTGTAAATGTCACTCTGAATTGATGCACTTGCTTTCTGAGCCAAGCTGTCAAATAAAGAAGTTTCAGTTTCAGAGACTCACTGATCCGTGCACTGGGATCTGATCCCGCGTGTTAACGAACTTGTCGCTCACTTCATTTCTTGTCGTTAACAAAAACATTTTTTCCTCATCGTGATCCCTGAATTTGAGTTGTTACAACATTAAATAAACTTGTGCGGCGTGTGAAGTGTCACACCTCGAATCAATGTTAACTCCCACAGTGAAAAAAAAGGTGGAAGGCAGTTGATTAAAGCTCGGGGAGACAAACTGCCTGTTAAGCCCATACAAAGTGCAGGTGACCAACTTGTATCCTGGTCATGTGGCCTGGCTGTCAGGCTGCGACCTGAGGCCTGGCTGATTGTTAACACCCCACAGTGAGACCTGTGGCCCGGGGCTATTAGTCATCCTGACAAGCAGGGCATGTGTGCCACTCTCTCTGGTCATGACACACTTGTTTCCACCGTCTCCCCGCCCTCACACTCAGCGCTCCGGCTCTGATATATTCCTAACGCACAGTGGCAAGAGTGACACAGGCCACTGAACCAAAACCAGCACCTATCAATTACTGGTGAAAGACGCCTTTTACCTATTTTCTTTACGACACGCTCACAGTTGGACGCGGACGGGACGCATGAGGGAGGACAAGCTCCAGCGTGAAGCTTTGAGTTTTTGGTGAAGTGGAGGAGAAAATAGTCCCAAACTGTTTATGCAATTATGTCCCCAATGTTTAGAAAATTGGAAAAAAACATGTTTTTGCCACAAAGATATAAGCATGCATAACGACAGGAGCCTTCTTGACTCGAACAGTTCAATTCAAATGTTTTAGAATAATAAGGAAAACTATTAGCCAACATTTTACATGTCTAATATATGAAAACAATGTTAAAACGTTACTTCTTCCACTTATCAAGTCTTATAGTATAATTTCTGACATGCGACTTGTTTCTCCAATATATTCAAACATAATTTTGTGGTCATTTCTCAGATTATCATTAGACTGTTTTTTTCATGCAGGTACTCTGATGTACTCTAATGCTTTATACCAAATAAAATAATCTCAAAAGCGTATTTAAAGAGGTTGAAATATTGAAAAAGCAAAATTTCCTGTATCTTCGTACAATTTGCTTTATGATGCACAGATTTTTCCTGTATGAGTAATGTTTTCAACGGCCACTGCTGGGATCTTTTTAATAAATAGTCCGGACCAGCTCTTTGAGATTTTCCTGAACACACGTCATCTTATCTCTACGGAGCTTCCTCTTGTCTCAGGTACGTTAGCTGACCGGCCCACACAAAGCACATTGTGAGCATGTGGATTCTTCTTTAACTGTGTAAGAGGAGGAGGTGCCGCTATTAAAATTCAATCAATCTGATTTATGTTGCCATCGATACAGTTCATTTGTCGATCGTAAGTCTTAAACCAGCCACGGGACCATTGTGTTTTGTTCTTCGCATGTCACGCTTAACAGTTGACCTCTGCAGGGCCACTGCCTTGAAGTGAAAAACAAAAAAAAAGGAAAAGACGTGGAACCACTCTGACCCCGGCTTGTGATGTGATGCAATGTCCTTGAAAATATTAAAACTGAGGGAATGCAACAATATTTATGTGTCCATTAAGGCAGTGATGCATACAAATACCCAATTTTGAAGTATTTTAAAGTATTTCAAAGTATAATCCTGATTTTTTGGTTTGGTTTGTGGTCAGTGTCTTAGTTTGCCATTCGCCAGCTGCAAGAAATATAAGCAGCGATTCAATAGAAGCCGAGGCAGAGATTCAGCACGCTGGTAAAGCCATTAGGAGCTCTCTTCTCTTTCATCATGTCCAGGATAGGAAGGCTCACGTCGGCCACTGCAGAGAGGAGACGGTGATCAGCGGATCAAATCTGGGGGCCACAGATAATGTATGGGCCTAATTTACAGCTCGGAGGTTTCTTAACCTTGTCCCGCCCTGGTCCCGAGGTGACTAGCAAAGCTACGTTCAGAAACTCTGAGGTGTAATCAGCAATCAGAAAAAAAAAGGAAGCCGGATGTCAGGCTTTTACAAATGGCTTCCTCAGAGGAGTCTGATTTACTGTCCCGAGCCCAGTTGAACTTCCAGCCTGTGTGTGTGGGTGGAGGTACAGGGGACGCGTGAAGAGGCCGGTGAGCACAGAAGTGCAAATTACACTGCACAGAACAATAACTTAAAACCAACTGTAATACTTTGGCGTCCCAGGGTTAGATTTATACAGTTTAGTCGGCATAAACCATCACAAGCTCTGGAGGTCCTGCCCTTTGGCCCTACCATCCCCACAGGAATAAACATCTGTAACAGCTGTAAGAGGAATAGGGGGACGTGAACTTCTAAGCTCTTTTGGAAATACATAAAACATGTTTTAGATTTGATTTATTTAAACCTGTGGCAGAAATAGATGATTTCTTCAAAGATTTTAAAGTCCAGTTCATTCGTGATCCTATATCTGTAAGTTTAACAGTATCAATGGTTTTTCACCATTTTTTTGCATTAAATATTTTCCAACCACACAAAAACTGAGAGATCTCAAATTCTATCCCTGGAGTATGGTTTTAGTGAAATGTTATTTTTAAATGCAGTTTAGAAACTTGATTTGTTGTGTTGTCATAACGAACACATGTTATATGTGAGAGAAAAGAACCCTTCATCACAGAGCCCTCAGATAGCCGTGTGTTTTCACTGTTTTATGTTCTCTTCCTGTCTGACTGTCGATCCAATGATAAAAAGTTATGACCGTTCCTCTTATTCACTGCCTCACGACAACACTGGCAGAAGCATTGGGTTTTATAGAGCCCCTTTTGATTCTGGACGAGCCGGCCCGCTGACCCATGCAGACCTTCCTGCATGAATTTAATTGTGCCTAAAGCCAGGTACACATTGGCTTACAGTGCGACCTTCACAGAAACTGAGAAGACGACATAGATGACAGTCTTAAACTAAATGGACCGTGGCACAGGGATGTAAAGTATCTGTACTTTATTACTGTTTAGAGAAAATAAAAAACTGAGAGAAAGTACTAGCAAATGAAATGAAATGAAAATAACTGAAGTTTGTGCAGCTCCACAGTTTGGGGATGTTGAGTCAATGCTTTTACAATTGAGTTTAGGTCCAGCCGACAATTTTGATGTACTGTGTATTAACAATATTAACATATCATCAGGGTGTTGTGTGGTATTTTTAGGTTTTTATTTAACTCCTTTTATTTTCCACATATTTTCCGATACATGACATAAATTACGCAAACCATACATGTTAGATCTGAGTTTTGAAACTTTTCTTACGTGACGGACAAAACAAGTGATCTAAAATGTTGTAAGTAGCTGATGTCCTCAGATGGAAGAGGACAATTTGTCTCACCAGCCTCTAGGTGCTCTTGTGTGTGTTAACGTGCAACAAGTGAAGGCCTAACCATGACAGTTTTTATGCTTTTGAATTATTATCTCTTTACCCCATTCAACCATGGCTTTTTTTATTTTTAAGGAAGTTGTGACCAGACAGGGGGTCGAATCCCGTCCTCATTAAAATGTTGGTAATTGCTACTAAACGTCAATAAACAAATCTCTGTGAATCCAGAAACGCATTTGCGGATAACTTATTGGTCTGGAGATGTCATGGCGCAAGCATTCATCCCCGTGTCCTCCCTGAGGGACCCTCACCAAAGTGGAAAAGGGGCACATTACTCATATTTATGGAAATGATCTGGGAGAGCTTCTCCCATGATGCACAGGGGCTCCCAGCGGGTGCCGTGCGAACGCAGCCCGTGATCTCTCCGGCAGCTGCCTCACCCGGACAGAGCTGGGAATCCCATCAAAAGGCCACCGGCGGGTTTTCACAACAAAATGAACGCAGTCCTATGTCTTCTGTTGGGGTCGGTGCTGATGAAATGTGGTTTAATTGAAGGATGCGAGGTTGGGCCGGAGGCAAGGGCTGTATTAGACTCACTAGAAACAAAACATTATCTCTAGGACATTTACTCAACTTAACATATTTATATCTAAATAAAGATAGAAATGATCCCAGAATCCTGGCAGTCATCAGGATTAAACGCTCAAGCCAAACAACACCGTGCATACATCAAACTTTGAATATCTACTGTTCATGTGGTCCTTTTTCTGGTTTCTAGTGTTTATAATATTTTATACTGTTTTTTATATGTATCCTTTCAATAAGACACCACAGCAAATTCCTTGTACGTGTGTATACCGACTTGGCGACACACCTAAATTCTGATTCTGATTCTGAATTAAGTGAATCCACAGAATAACATGATTATTCTCTAATGGAGGGTTTTATACGTTTTTAGCCAAATCTGATGATTGCAATAGCAACGAGAGCTCGGATCTCTCAACCTGCTTGATTTGGATGTTGAAAAGTCGTGTTTTCTTAAGGTTCAAATTGTGCTTTAATATCTGCTGATGCGTTCAAGTGTTTCCATTTGCTGTAAAACAGTAAAGACTGAGCCACACATGCTTACCAGTCACGTTTCCTTCTTTTTCAGTTTTAGTCCTTTCAGTTTTTTTCACGTTTCATTTTCGGTCCACCACAAATGCCATGAGCTTAAAACATTTATTAGTCTGACCATCATCTTAGAATTACACTGGGAGACGGAGAGAAAAAAAAAAAAAACTGCTCTGCTTTCCAAGACCGAAATTAAGTGCTGTCTTAAGTTGTTGCAAAGATCGTAATGACTTCACAGTTGTCAGGATGTGACCCAGACTAAGAACCTGTACACAGTTATTAAATGTTTGCCAGTACTATATCAGATTTCCTCACACCGAGCAGCTTCTCAGATGCACAAGGTCGGCTGGCGTCATCGTGTTCTTAATCTTCTAATCGCTCTGTTTGTCTGCTCGGCCTCACTTCAAAGCAAATGAACACTTTGAAATGAGACTTTGTCTGCTGTCAAAACTGGATGCTTCACTTTGTTATAACCCCAGAGAGTGACAGAATGGAAAGGCTCAAATCTCTAACACCTTCTTGTAATAGCTGGGATTTGTAGTTGGGGCTCATTTTGATTTAAGACGGTGTTTATCATCAGAGTTCAGCATGGTGACAAATAACTGTCCAAACTGCGTAATTAAAACATAACTATTTATCTGTCGAGAAAGAGGAGTCGTGTTTTTTTGTTTTTCCCCGCGAAGCCAAAATGAATCAATGAAGCGAGGAAGGCCCTGACAGGCCTCTCGCACGGCCGAGGCAGGTCACCCTTTCTCTGGAAAAGTAATACAGAGACACAACCAGAAGACAAGAGCCAAAAAGAATATTTACACAAAGGCAGTGAATCACCGTTTGTGTGTGGGTTTGCCTGCGGCGGGCCGCTCCGCTTGGGCCTAAATCAAAAGCACACATAGTGAAATATGCGTCCGGCTCGCGACGTTTTAACTGTCAACGCCGAGCGAGCCAACTGCCAGCGTGTCACCCAATGTTGATGAGCTTTATTTATTCCCTGTCTGCTGCAGAGTAATGTGTCATTTGCTGTTTGGAGCTACGAGCGAATTGGCCAAAAGAGCAGAGTCGTACGAGCTCTTGACTGAGAACTCCCGGTCCCTCAGAAAGGCAGAATGGATCTTTACGGCTTTTCCATAAGACTGAATCCACATTTCTGCCTCCTGAAGACAGAGGTGGCCTCTCGCTGATTTCTGACAGCCTCATGTGTTGCGAGTGTGTATATCAGCCATCTCACCTTTTTCAGCCTTGGCGCGGACAGCAGGCGCCGATGGAAACGCAGGGTGGGTGCCACTGACCGTCATGCCATAGCACTCTGGCCTCTCTCCTCTAGCAGCAGGCAGACAGGAAGGGTAAAAAACCGGGCCCTCCATAATACGGACAAATGCCGTTTCAGTGCGTGTAACCCGAGCACCAGGGGAAAACGCTCTCTGAATGACAGACATTTCATTTATGGAAGCATCTATTAATCACAGCCTCACTCCTCTCTCGTGTTTTGCTACTTCACCGTTTTTTCCTCCCTCCAAATGTTTCAAAATCAGTTGGCTGACACGGGGAAAAAAAAAAACTGCTGCTTAACAGGGATTGAGAGGAAGTTGAGCATTTAAGAAAACTATCAAGCGAGGGAAGGAGAGCTGGCCTCCCTTGGCATTTTAGAGTGCTCCAGAAAATTGCATGATGATTTTGGCAGGTTGCTAAGTTTGCGTTTTCCTTTTTTCTTGGGTTTCTTACGCCTTCCCCGTGATCAGTTTCTGGAAACCACAAACTCTTCCCTGTGGACATCCTCAGGCAGGGACCACACCTCACTGACCAGTGCACAACGTGTGTGTTGTTTCTTCTATGAAGGAAATACCTAAGTTATTAACATATAAACAATATTAAATGAAGGTATGCGTAAATATGTACAATGTTGTGTTCTGTTTAAATAGAGAAACTTTAAAATAAAGTTTCAGCATTTAACTTAAGTCTTACATTTTTACTAAGATTATTTCGTTGGAATTGTGGAACTTAGACCAACTCTCATATTGTGGTCATTTTAAACCCCACAATGCTTATTTTCATCCATTAAATGTGTGACATGCACATTAACCTTATTATGCCTGCCTTGATGAGGAGCCAGTCCTGGGAATTCAAAAGAAAACTACATGTGCTAAAGCCTGTGATAATATCTAGAAATTACATCATGTCTCGCTGCTTCAGGGCAAGTGTGTACATGTGTGAGTGTGTGTGTGTGTGTGTGTGTGTGTGTGTGTGTGTGTGAGAGAGACTGGTGCAGTATCAAACTGTATCATGTGGGACCTCTATATCGGATCCCTATGGAGTTGCTCCCTCTAGTGGAGCGATAAAAGCTGCTTTTAATCACAAGAGAGATTCTTACAATGATACAATAATGATAAAACTTTTATCAGTAACGCTTATCCAAACAAAGCTACAAGGTGCTTAACAAAATACATAGGAATAAAACAACGTAGAGCAAAAGAAGACAAAACCAAATGAGAAAGATGATATGATTGAAAAAATTTACAACATCTGTCACAACCAGTATTAAATCAGGGATTAAAGGGCTCTCATATAAAAATCTGTTTCTAAACGTCTAGTTTCTGAGGCCCTTCTTCATTCAAACTCAAACATCTCAATCTGAAATTTGTGGTTCAGATTTCAGTCACGCTGCCATAAACATACAGATTTGTGTTAATCATGGAGTCATACAATAACACCGTCCCTAATGAAACCGAGAAAGGATCAGGGCCGCTCAGAGCCTTCAGGTCACTCGTGTGATACCTCGCTCTCTGTGTGCACGCCTGTGTTTATATGTATTATCATGTAAACACGAGTAATGAAAACATTACCGTGGCATAATACCGTCGGAGGCCTATTAAGTTAATTTCGGTTTAATTGTTGCATCTGGGGAATCATTAATTAGTCAATCAATCGCCCGCAGTGACAGGGCGCCGGGGCTGCAGGGCGCGATGGAAACCGCAGCCGGCTGTATGTAAATGAAAATTAATTAGCAATCTTACGTTTCAGCCCCCGTATTTGGACTGAAAACATTCTCGGGAGTCTCCGAGCCGGGGCAGGGGAGCCGCCACCAGCCCGCTGTGGTCACATCCCATCTCTGTCGGACAGAATAATTTCACCTTATTACCTCTGCCGTGTATAAATAGAACTCTTTCCACCCACCGGCTCTTTAACGACATGTGCTCTTTAAACACCTACAATTAACCCCTTGTGACTAGGGCCTTGTGTCTACCCCCCCCACCCCCCCCCAACCCACCCCGCAGCCCAGTACTCTCCACGCTGAACCCACTCCCAGCGGATTACACCCCGTTCTCGCTGAACCCATACACCCCATTCAGGCTGAGTCCAGTCCGCTACACCTACGCCTCGGCCCGCGGTCATTACACAGTCATATATCTTGTGTTGTGTTTTCCCTCCAGCAGGATTTATTGGGTGACTGATGGAGTTTACAATGTGTCCTGAGCAGCACGAAACACGTCATGACAACCCACGCACGCATCGAGCTCAGCGCTTGCTCCCCGAAAACATGCCACACGTATGTCAGGCGGCCCTCACACCCACACACACACACACACAGGGATGTTCCATGTCATGTGTATGATTTGTTTTTGGCGTGAGCCTGCCTGCTGCAGCATGTCATGAGGCAGTTCTTTCTGAAAAGAGGAAAAAACGCGCCTCAAAGTTTGGGATATGGCTCTCAAGGGCCTCTGGGATGTTATTGGTGGCAGGTCTCCAGCTGATGGACGGTAACATGAGTGACAATGTGGCTCTTCAGGTAGAAACATATCGTTTTTTTTCCAAAGTTACAGGTGCTCATTGCATCTCAATCTCAGCATCATGGAGATTTGTGTGGTGGGTCTCTGCAGGCACGCATGAGGTAAGAGCTGTCATGCACAATGACTCCATTGGAGTGTGGTTTGTAGGATCTCACAAGTGTCGAGCGTCTCATATCTCCCCGTCCTACCCTCCGTTCAGATAAAATAACACAGACACCGATCAGTCACAACTTGAATACCGGTGGTTTCAACCATGTGGCAGATTGGCGCACGCGGGGCCAATCCATACTGACATCCAGGCTAAGATATACAGGGAGCTTTTGGGGACACACTCGCATCCTCCTCACCGCAAATAATTCAGTCAAGTGCAGCCTCGGAGAAGGTGAAGCTCACAATGGATTTCTCAGATATTCAGCACGAAAACCGCAGCTTTCCTCACCGCGAGCACCAGCTGTGATCACTGTGTCAGACTCCAGCTCGGCAGCGACCCCAGACCAGTTGTTCTTGGACGGGTACCACCAGGGTGAGGGACGTTTCTCCAGAATGATATGAGAAAAGAAAATGAATGCATTCGCCCCTGACCTGTGGCTGGTTCGTCATGCTTCCCTCTTTTCAAATGACACCAGTGAGCAAACGACAAGTCAACGCAGGAAATGTTGTTTTTCCTCTGGTTAGAAGTGATATGACAAATCACTGGAGGGAGTGCTGTGTTCAAACCCCCCTGGTGGATGCTCTGTTTGGCTTTGTCGTGAAAAGCTGATCTCTTTACTTTCAACAAACCAAAGAAAGGATTAGAACCTCTCACGTCGGCTAATAGCTGATGACTCTGTGTACAATCATGACCTGATTTATTATTCTATCTTACGTATTGAGCTTTTAATTACTGAGCTGTTTTCTTCCCTTGATTCCCAGTCCGTGTGCTGATAATGACATTACCACAGCATTTGTGGAATGCCTCATGACTGCGACTGTTTGTCTGCACTCGTGCTTCAGGTCAGGTATGATGGAGAGAGGAGCAAGATGGTAAATGTATTTTATGCTCTTGTCAGACGTTATAGCTATAATGGTATTACATTTTATTATCTTTGACCTCACGGAGGCTGAAGATATTATTTATTATCTGTTTGAGGCCCATTTCTGTAAATGTAAAAGAAAACTTTATTGGATTTTACACTATTAATCTGATGAATATACACTGTTTATAAAGGTTTATACACACTGTACATACATTTATGTTGAATATGATATCCCAGAGGATTAGACAGTATGTAAGGGAGGATTTGTACCTTTGCACAGTTTTAAAGCCAAACCTTTGCATCGGCCTATTGAAGTTGTTCTTGTTTCTCTTCCACCAATTTTAATGCATGACATCGTGTATGAGCGGGAAGTAGTCAGACCTCCTTATTGTATGATTAAATTATGAATCCTGTTTATAATTATTATGATTATGATTACAATTATCATTGAGCAGAAAGAGCTTATAGAAAAAAGCCGGGTTCATTAAAGATAAGTGCAGAATATTTATGTTTATTATAATAATTATAGCATGCGACATGAAGTGCAACCAAGGAAATCACTTTGGCCCGACTAAGTGGGAGTCTAGTTGCTCTCCAGGTTCCTGGCTCTCTTTAAAGGGAATACTAATGGTGTGAATTACATGTGTTATAGTGTTAAAAGTGAGAAAATGAGGATGTTACGTTGGTAAAGTGATGAGAGCTCAACAGGCCACGCCTGCAGCAGTCGACCAGGATCGTGACACAAGTTTGTGGTTGTTTGTACAACAGTTTTGGTCTTTTTAATAAATTGTTTTCAATCAGGACACTCCCATTGAGATACAGTATCTTCTTTGATGGGAGGCAATGAAGTACAAGCAAGAATGCATGCACACGCATAGAGCATCAAAACATACTAAACACACATTGAAAAAACAAACATAGAAACATATAGGAATCTGTGGCTAAAATGAATGATGGGAAATTAAAAGCATATGTTAAACGATTGATATTTTATACTATACATATGGATTTTGTAAAACTGACGAAAAATATATCCCCCCCCATATATGAATGAAAGCTCATTTTGACTCTTGTATAAGGTAATGGAGGTAAAACAGCGTATTCTTATTCTGCAGTTTCCACAGTGTTCCACCCTGCCAGTCACACAGAGCCCCTCAGTGCTCGTGGCAGACTGCGGAGATATTAGCTTAATGTCTCCCCTCCAAATGATGTGGTTGATTTAAAACATTTAAGGGAAGCGTGTAACCTCTGCAGCTTTCGGGGCCTTGCCTTGGATAAATAAAAGGATACGGTTTCTGCATTAGTGACAGTCCCACATTATACATACTGTAAATTTGTCATCGTGCCTCTCTGCCCGCGCCCCACACTGATAGTTTACTTGAAATGATGGAAATTAATGATGATGTGTCACCGAATCCAGAGGTCTTTTAGTTTATATATTTTGACTTCTGATTATGGCCTGCACAATCACGACCCTTTTCTCATTCTCTCTCTCTCTCTCTCTCTCTCTCCCTCTCTCCCGAGCGCAGCACGCGTTCATGTTGACTTTGTGGTTTTTCCCAAATTGGACTCTGGCTCCAGGTGGCCGAGTTTCCATAGCAACCTTTAGCCTTATCTGTTACTGGTGAAGCCGGACAATACGGCCTTTCACTTTCCTCACTCCCCCCCCCCCCCCCCCACCCTCCCCGCCAGAAATTACAACTTTAAGTGAAAAGGCTATTTATGTGAATGTGAGCTACATTTGGGAAATAAGCAAACAATATTACATTTGGTATAAATTCTTTAAACTTAAATTTCAGCTATTTGTACCAGGAAGACCTCAAAAATAATAAGTCAACCGGTCCAATTAGTGTGGATTGATTATCTTATACAGTCCATAAACACATGCATTTGTGTTACATGGTGTTTATAAGACAAATTTACAATTATTGTATGAATAAAAACGCTATATTTCATTATTTTGAGTTTTAGAAGAAACTACATATCTGCATCTGTTGACATACAGACACATTAGTTGTATGTGGCTTTCCAGTTTTCAAGACCTTAAAAAAATGTCTTAAAGTTACAGCAATACCTATTTAATTTTCTTTGAATATGTCTACCCCTGTTTATTCGATTTGTTTAGTTTGAATATGTTTAATAGATTTAAATGAAAAACAAATCCGACATTGGTGAAACATGTTGCCTGCTGACCCTTTTAATTAGACTTGGCCAAGGAGAGGATGTTTCCTCAGACCCTGCATGTAATGTATATTTCTCCTGATGGATGGAGCTGTGGCTTTACAACATTAAACTAAGCAAATCAATAAAACAAATAGAGGAGGAGATGCTGAGTGTTTTTCTTGGTTCAGTTCCTATGTCCTTAGATTCCTTTTCCTTTGCAAAGCGTCATTATTAACTGGAAACAAAACAGTTAATAACTATAACTAATTGATGCAAATCTCTTCTGTGTCTAAACTGACAAAAACTATTAACATTCTTAGCTAGAATGTGATATTGATAACTGATAACACGCTTGTCTGTGTAGAAAACAACGTGACAGATATGTTTTTAAAATGCATTGAATTACTTCATCTTAAAATTACTCAATAATATTCACGAGTTACTGATTCTTTGTAGAATTTATACTTTATAATTTTGAAATTGGCAATTGGCCTCTTTAAATCGTCCATTTATCAAGGGTTCACACAGACACGTGTCTGTACTTGCCATCACATGTAACAGTGGGGAACCCGCTTGGACATTTAATAACACACTACAATGACAACTGTAGTCACTGAGATTCCCACCTCCACCACTGTCACTATAATAATATTCATTCGATGTCAGGGCTGTGGAGTATAAACAAATTAGGACTATGATTAATGAACACTTCTAACAACTCCTCCACTGGCAACTGTGATGGGATTCCCAGTAAAGTCTTCCCTCTGGCCTCAGAGCCGACATTAACCCCTTCAGCGTCAACACGGACGCTCCCCCGACCCTCATCAATCTGGTGCTGACAACTGTACAACTCAATCTCTCCATCAGGGTTTTATAGGGCTCCACTTCCAGCGTTCCCATCAGCTCTTAGACCGTGTTACTGTTTTGTTTTTTTTTTATACTAAAAAAGAAGGTTCTGTTTTGAAATCCTTTTTAAAAGAATCTGATTGCTTCAATTTTCAGGTTCATTCAAGGTTTGTTGTTTCCTGACTAGACATCACACACAAGCGGATTCACAGAAAACACAAATGCTTAAGCTTCACAATGGAAACACAACAACTATCAAAGTGAATGACAGCAGACTTTCACCATGAAATGAGCAGAGTATATTGACTTACATCCATGACTTGACTGCAATAAGTAACTATTCTCCCTTCTGTTGTGATCCTGTTTCTGTTGTGTTGCTTTTGCGTTCTTGTTTCCCGTTAACGCTCTTGCCTGAGACGACTCTGCCACCGAACATCCCTCCCTCAACACAGAAACATGCTTTCACGTAAATACTCAGTATCCCCACAAACATCCTCGAGCAGGATCCACGTGTAGCTGCGTACAGAGTTTATTTTATTTACCTCCCCAGGTGGAGATGATCCCTCAGCACTTCACTTAAGCGCAATCAAACACTGTGTGTCAACAGCTAACGGGCATCTTCGCTCACTCTATAGTTACCTGTCTCCTCGGTCCTCCCCACTCCGTACTGTACCATATGCGGCTGAGGAGAACCTGGCTGGCAGCGGATGGTGTGCTCTGTGCTGACAGCTGCGCGGGAGTTGATGGACGCGACGTGTCAGCACCGGGAGCGCCCTCCGAGAGCAGTGCCGGTGGCCTTTACAAGGATGTCTTTCTGCAAATCACTCGCTGGGCAAATATACAAAAGCTGCTGCATTGCAGGTTGTCCAGTTCGGGTGATTACTGAGACTTAAACGTCCATTTGATATCGAA